>NC_063444.1:28152381-28465113 GCF_020379485.1 Brassica napus | reverse complement strand
TTAAGAAGCTTGATTTGGATACATAAAGTAGTGGAGAATCACCAGGAAGTTGAATAAATCTCATAGGAGTTAGGATGAAGAAACTATCCCACTTTCAAATCAGGTGATCCAGTTTTCCTGTTTGGGAATATGACAACTTCTTCGTCATTCTTATCAAACCAGGATGAACCGCGATGTAAGAAGCTTGATTTGGATACATAAAGTAGTGGAGAATCACCAGGAAGTTGAATAAATCTCATAGGAGTTAGGATGAAGAAGCTATCCCACTTTCAAATCAGGTGATCCCAGTTTTTCTGTTTGGGAATATGACAACTTCTTCGTCATTCTTATCAAACCAGGATGAACCGCGATGTAAGAAGCTTGATTTGGATACATAAAGTAGTGGAGAATCACCAGGAAGTTGAATAAATCTCATAGGAGTTAGGATGAAGAAGCTATCCACTTTAAAATCAGGTGATCCCAGTTTTCCTGTTTGGGAATATGACAACTTCTTCGTCATTCTTATCAAACCAGGATACCGCGATGTAAGAAGCTTGATTGGATACATAAAGTAGTGGAGAATCACCAGGAATGAATAAATCTCATAGGAGTTAGGATGAAGAAGCTACCCCACTTTCAAATCAGGTGATCCCAGTTTTTCTGTTTGGGAATATGACAACTTCTTCGTCATTCTATCAAAACAGGATGAACCGCGATGTAAGAAGCTTGATTTGGATACATAAAGTAGTGGAGAATCACCAGGAAGTTGAATAAATCTCATAGGAGTTAGGATGAAGAAGCTATCCCACTTTCAAATCAGGTGATCCCAGTTTCTGTTTGGGAATATGACAACTTCTTCGTCATTCTTATCAAAAAGGATGAACCGCGATGTAAGAAGCTTGATTTGGATACATAAAGTAGTGGAGAATCACCAGGAAGTTGAATAAATCTCATAGGAGTTAGGATGAAGAAGCTATCCCACTTTCAAATCAGGTGATCCCAGTTTTTCTGTTTGGGAATATGACAACTTCTTCGTCATTCTTATCAAACCAGATGAACCGCGATGTAAGAAGCTTGATTTGGATACATAAAGTAGTGGAGAATCACCAGGAAGTTGAATAAATCTCATAGGAGTTAGGATGAAGAACTATCCCACTTTCAAATCAGGTGATCCCAGTTTTCCTGTTGGGAATATGACAACTTCTTCGTCATTCTTATCAAACCAGGATGAACCGCGATGTAAGAAGCTTGATTTGGATACATAAAGTAGTGGAGAATCACCAGGAAGTTGAATAAATCTCATAGGAGTTAGGATGAAGAAGCTATCCCACTTTCAAATCAGGTGATCCCAGTTTTTCTGTTGGGAATATGACAACTTCTTCGTCATTCTATCAAACCAGCATGAACCGGATGTAAGAAGCTTGATTTGGATACATAAAGTAGTGGAGAATCACCAGGAAGTTGAATAAATCTCATAGGAGTTAGGATGAAGAACTATCCCACTTTCAAATCAGGTGATCCCAGTTTTCTGTTTGGGAATATGACAACTTCTTCGTCATTCTTATCAAACCAGGATGAACCGCGATGTAAAAAGCTTGATTTGGATACATAAAGTAGTGGAGAATCACCAGGAAGTTGAATAAATCTCATAGGAGTTAGGATGAAGAAGCTATCCCACTTTCAAATCAGGTGATCCCAGTTTTTCTGTTTGGGAATATGACAACTTCTTCGTCATTCTTATCAAACCAGGATGAACCGATGTATGTAAGATTGATTGGATACATAAAGTAGTGGAGAATCACCAGGAAGTTGAATAAATCTCATAGGAGTTAGGATGAAGAAGCTATCCCACTTTCAAATCAGGTGATCCCAGTTTTCCTGTTTGGGAATATGACAACTTCTTCGTCATTCTTATCAAACCAGGATGAACCGCGATGTAAGAAGCTTGATTTGGATACATAAAGTAGTGAGAATCACCAGGAAGTTGAATAAATCTCATAGGAGTTAGGATGAAGAAGCTATCCCACTTTCAAATCAGGTGATCCCAGTTTTCCTGTTTGGAATATGACAGCTTCTTCGTCATTCTTATCAAACAAGGATGTACCGCTATATAAGAAGCTTGATTGGATACATAAAGTAGTGGAGAATCACCAGGAAGTTGAATAAATCTCATAGGAGTTAGGATGAAGAAGCTATCCCACTTTCAAATCAGGTGATCCCAGTTTTCCTGTTTGGGAATATGACAACTTCTTCGTCATTCTTATCAAACCAGATGAACGCGATGTAAGAAGCTTGATTTGGATACATAAAGTAGTGGAGAATCACCAGGAAGTTGAATAAATCTCATAGGAGTTAGGATGAAGAAGCTATCCCACTTTCAAAATCAGGTGATCCCAGTTTTCTGTTTGGGAATATGAAACTTCTTCGTCATTCTTATCAAACCAGGATGAACCGGATGTAAGAAGCTTGATTTGGATACATAAAGTAGTGGAGAATCACCAGGAAGTTGAATAAATCTCATAGGAGTTAGGATGAAGAAGCTATCCCACTTTCAAATCAGGTGATCCCAGTTTTCCTGTTTGGGAATATGACAACTTCTTCGTCATTCTTATCAAACCAGATGAACCGCGATGTAAGAAGCTTGATTTGGATACATAAAGTAGTGGAGAATCAGGAAGTTGAATGAATAATCTCATAGGAGTTAGGATGAAGAAGCTATCCCACTTTCAAATCAGGTGATCCCAGTTTTTCTGTTTGGGAATATGACAACTTCTTCGTCATTTTATCAAACCAGGATGAACCGCGATGTAAGAAGCTTGATTTGGATACATAAAGTAGTGGAGAATCACCAGGAAGTTGAATAAATCTCATAGGAGTTAGGATGAAGAAGCTATCCCACTTTCAAATCAGGTGATCCCAGTTTTCTGTTTGGGAATATGACAACTTCTTCGTCATTCTTATCAAACCAGGATGAACCGCGATGTAAGAAGCTTGATTGGATACATAAAGTAGTGGAGAATCACCAGGAAGTGAATAAATCTCATAGGAGTTAGGATGAAGAAGCTATCCCACTTTCAAAGAATCAGGTGATCCCAGTTTTTCGTTTGGAATATGACAACTTCTTCGTCATTCTTATCAAACCAGGATGAACCGTGATGTAAGAAGCTTGATTTGGAAACATAAAGTAGTGGAGAATCACCAGGAAGTTGAATAAATCTCATAGGAGTTAGAATGAAGAACCTATCCCACTTTCAAATCAGGTGATCCTAGTTTTCCTGTTTGGGAATATGACAACTTCTTCGTCATTCTTATCAAACCAGGATGAACCGCGATGTAAGAAGCTTGATTTGGATACATAAAGTAGTGGAGAATCACCAGGAAGTTGAATAAATCTCATAGGAGTTAGGATGAAGAAGCTATCCCACTTTCAAATCAGGTGATCCCAGTTTTCTGTTTGGGAATATGACAACTTCTTCGTCATTCTTATCAAACCAGGATGAACCGCGATGTAAGAAGCTTGTTTTGGATACATAAAGTAGTGGAGAATCACCAGGAAGTTGAATAAATCTCATAGGAGTTAGGATGAAGAAGCTATCCCACTTTCAAATCAGGTGATCCCAGTTTTCCTGTTTGGGAATATGACAACTTCTTCGTCATTCTTATCAAACCAGGATGAACCGCGATGTAAGAAGCTTTTTGGATACATAAAGTAGTGGAGAATCACCAGGAAGTTGAATAAATCTCATAGGAGTTAGGATGAAGAAGCTATCCCACTTTCAAATCAGGTGATCCCAGTTTTCCTGTTTGGGAATATGACAACTTCTTCGTCATTCTATCAAACCAGGATGAACCGCGATGTAAGAAGCTTGATTTGGATACATAAAGTAGTGGAGAATCACCAGGAAGTTGAATAAATCTCATAGGAGTTAGGATGAAGAACCTATCCCACTTTCAAATCAGGTGATCCCAGTTTTCCTGTTTGGGAATATGACAACTTCTTCGTCATTCTTATCAAACCAGGATGAACCGCGATGTAAGAAGCTTGATTTGGATACATAAAGTAGTGGAGAATCACCAGGAAGTTGAATAAATCTCATAGGAGTTAGGATGAAGAAGCTATCCCACTTTCAAATCAGGTGATCCCAGTTTTTCTGTTTGGGAATATGACAACTTCTTCGTCATTCTTATCAAACCAGGATGAACCGTGATGTAAGAAGCTTGATTTGGATACATAAAGTAGTGGAGAATCACCAGGAAGTTGAATAAATCTCATAGGAGTTAGGATGAAGAAGCTATCCCACTTTCAAATCAGGTGATCCCAGTTTTCTGTTTGGGAATATGACAACTTCTTCGTCATTCTTATCAAACCAGGATGAACCGCGATGTAAGAAGCTTGATTTGGATACATAAAGTAGTGGAGAATCACCAGGAAGTTGAATAAATCTCATAGGAGTTAGGATGAAGAACCTATCCCACTTTCAAATCAGGTGATCCCAGTTTTCCTGTTTGGGAATATGACAACTTCTTCGTCATTCTTATCAAACCAGGATGAACCGCGATGTAAGAAGCTTGATTTGGATACATAAAGTAGTGGAGAATCACCAGGAAGTTGAATAATAAATCTCATAGGAGTTAGGATGAAGAAGCTATCCCCTTTCAAATCAGGTGATCCCAGTTTTCCTGTTTGGGAATATGACAACTTCTTCGTCATTCTTATCAAACCAGGATGAACCGCGATGTAAGAAGCTTGATTTGGATACATAAAGTAGTGGAGAATCACCAGGAAGTTGAATAAATCTCATAGGAGTTAGGATGAAGAAGCTATCCCACTTTCAAATCAGGTGATCCCAGTTTTCCTGTTTGGAATATGACAACTTCTTCGTCATTCTTATCAAACCAGGATGAACCGGATGTAAGAAGCTTGATTTGGATACATAAAGTAGTGGAGAATCACCAGGAAGTTGAATAAATCTCATAGGAGTTAGGATGATGAAGAAGCTATCCCACTTTCAAATCAGGTGATCCCAGTTTTCCTGTTTGGGAATATGACAACTTCTTCGTCATTCTTATCAAACCGGATGAACCGCGATGTAAGAAGCTTTTTTGGATACATAAAGTAGTGGAGAATCACCAGGAAGTTGAATAAATCTCATAGGAGTTAGGATGAAGAAGCTATCCCACTTTCAAATCAGGTGATCCCAGTTTTTGTTGGGAATATGACAACTTCTTCGTCATTCTTATCAAACCAGGATGAACCGCGATGTAAGAAGCTTGATTTGGATACATAAAGTAGTGGAGAATCACCAGGAAGTTGAATAAATCTCATAGGAGTTAGGATGAAGAAGCTATCCCACTTTCAAATCAGGTGATCCCAGTTTTTCTGTTTGGGAATATGACAACTTCTTCGTCATTCTTATCAAACCAGGATGAACCGCGATGTAAGAAGCTTGATTTGGATACATAAAGTAGTGGAGAATCACCAGGAAGTTGAATAAATCTCATAGGAGTTAGGATGAAGAAGCTATCCCACTTTCAAATCAGGTGATCCCAGTTTTCTGTTTGGGAATATGACAACTTCTTCGTCATCTTATCAAACCAGGATGAACGCGATGTAAGAAGCTTGATTTGGATACATAAAGTAGTGGAGAATCACCAGGAAGTTGAATAAATCTCATAGGAGTTAGGATGAAGAAGCTATCCCACTTTCAAATCAGGTGATCCCAGTTTTTCTGTTTGGGAATATGACAACTTCTTCGTCATTCTTATCAAACCAGGATGACCGCGATGTAAGAAGCTTGATTTGGATACATAAAGTAGTGGAGAATCACCAGGAAGTTGAATAAATCTCATAGGAGTTAGGATGAAGAAGCTATCCCACTTTCAAATCAGGTGATCCCAGTTTTCTGTTTGGGAATATGACAACTTCTTCGTCATTCTTATCAAACCAGGATGAACCGCGATGTAAGAAGCTTGATTGGATACATAAAGTAGTGGAGAATCACCAGGAAGTTGAATAAATCTCATAGGAGTTAGGATGAAGAAGCTATCCCACTTTCAAATCAGGTGATCCCAGTTTTCCTGTTTGGGAATATGACAACTTCTTCGTCATTCTTATCAAACCAGGATGAACCGCTATATAAGAAGCTTGAGTTGGATACATAAAGTAGTGGAGAATCACCAGGAAGTTGAATAAATCTCATAGGAGTTAGGATGAAGAAGCTATCCCACTTTCAAATCAGGTGATCCCAGTTTTTTGTTTGGGAATATGACAACTTCTTCGTCATTCTTATCAAACCAGGATGAACCGCGATGTAAGAAGCTTGATTTGGATACATAAAGTAGTGGAGAATCACCAGGAAGTTGAATAAATCTCATAGGAGTTAGGATGAAGAAGCTATCCCACTTTCAAATCAGGTGATCCCAGTTTTCCTGTTGGGAATATGACAACTTCTTCGTCATTCTTATCAAACCAGGATGAACCGCGATGTAAGAAGCTTGATTTGGATACATAAAGTAGTGGAGAATCACCAGGAAGTTGAATAAATCTCATAGAGTTAGGATGAAGAAGCTATCCCACTTTCAAATCAGGTGATCCCAGTTTTCCTGTTTGGAATATGACAACTTCTTCGTCATTCTTATCAAACCAGGATGAACCGCGATGTAAGAAGCTTGATTTGGATACATAAAGTAGTGGAGAATCACCAGGAAGTTGAATAAATCTCATAGGAGTTAGGATGAAGAAGCTATCCCACTTTCAAATCAGGTGATCCCAGTTTTCCTGTTTGGGAATATGACAACTTCTTCGTCATTCTTATCAAACCAGGATGAACCGCGATGTAAGAAGCTTGATTTGGATACATAAAGTAGTGGAGAATCACCAGGAAGTTGAATAAATCTCATAGGAGTTAGGATGAAGAAGCTATCCCACTTTCAAATCAGGTGATCCCAGTTTTCTGTTTGGGAATATGACAACTTCTTCGTCATTCTTATCAAACCAGGATGAACCGCGATGTAAGAAGCTTGATTTGGATACATAAAGTAGTGGAGAATCACCAGGAAGTTGAATAAATCTCATAGGAGTTAGGATGAAGAAGCTATCCCACTTTCAAATCAGGTGATCCCAGTTTTCCTGTTGGGAATATGACAACTTCTTCGTCATTCTTATCAAACCAGGATGAACCGCGGTGTAAGAAGCTTGATTTGGATACATAAAGTAGTGGTGAATCACCAGGAAGTTGAATAAATCTCATAGGAGTTAGGATGAAGAAAGCTATCCCACTTTCAAATCAGGTGATCCCAGTTTTCTGTTTGGGAATATGACAACTTCTTCGTCATTCTTATCAAACCAGGATGAACCGCGATGTAAGAAGCTTGATTTGGATACATAAAGTAGTGGAGAATCACCAGGAAGTTGAATAAATCTCATAGGAGTTAGGATGAAGAAGCTATCCCACTTTCAAATCAGGTGATCCCAGTTTTCCTGTTTGGGAATATGACAACTTCTTCGTCATTCTTATCAAACAGGATGAACCGCGATGTAAGAAGCTTGATTTGGATACATAAAGTAGTGGAGAATCACCAGGAAGTTGAATAAATCTCATAGGAGTTAGGATGAAGAAGCTATCCCACTTTCAAATCAGGTGATCCCAGTTTTCCTGTTTGGGAATATGACAACTTCTTCGTCATTCTTATCAAACCAGGATGAACCGCGATGTAAGAAGCTTGATTTGGATACATAAAGTAGTGGAGAATCACCAGGAAGTTGAATAAATCTCATAGGAGTTAGGATGAAGAAGCTATCCCACTTTCAAATCAGGTGATCCCAGTTTTCCTGTTTGGGAATATGACAACTTCTTCGTCATTCTTATCAAACCAGGATGAACCGCGATGTAAGAAGCTTGATTTGGATACATAAAGTAGTGGAGAATCACCAGGAAGTTGAATAAATCTCATAGGAGTTAGGATGAAGAAGCTATCCCACTTTCAAATCAGGTGATCCCAGTTTTCTGTTTGGGAATATGACAACTTCTTCGTCATTCTTATCAAACCAGGATGAACCGCGATGTAAGAAGCTTGATTTGGATACATAAAGTAGTGGAGAATCACCAGGAAGTTGAATAAATCTCATAGGAGTTAGGATGAAGAAGCTATCCCACTTTCAAATCAGGTGATCCCAGTTTTTCTGTTTGGGAATATGACAACTTCTTCGTCATTCTTATCAAACCAGGATGAACCGCGATGTAAGAAGCTTGATTTGGATACATAAAGTAGTGGAGAATCACCAGGAAGTTGAATAAATCTCATAGGAGTTAGGATGAAGAAGCTATCCCACTTTCAAATCAGGTGATCCCAGTTTTCCTGTTTGGGAATATGACAACTTCTTCGTCATTCTTATCAAACCAGGATGAACCGCGATGTAAGAAGCTTGATTTGGATACATAAAGTAGTGGAGAATCACCAGGAAGTTGAATAAATCTCATAGGAGTTAGGATGAGAAGCTATCCCACTTTCAAATCAGGTGATCCCAGTTTTCTGTTTGGGAATATGACAACTTCTTCGTCATTCTTATCAAACCAGGATGAACCGCGATGTAAGAAGCTTGATTTGGATACATAAAGTAGTGGAGAATCACCAGGAAGTTGAATAAATCTCATAGGAGTTAGGATGAAGAAGCTATCCCACTTTCAAATCAGGTGATCCCAGTTTTTCTGTTTGGGAATATGACAACTTCTTCGTCATTATCAAACCAGGATGAACCGCGATGTAAGAAGCTTGATTTGGATACATAAAGTAGTGGAGAATCACCAGGAAGTTGAATAAATCTCATAGGAGTTAGGATGAAGAACTATCCCACTTTCAAATCAGGTGATCCCAGTTTTCTGTTTGGGAATATGACAACTTCTTCGTCATTCTTATCAAACCAGGATGAACCGCGATGTAAGAAGCTTGATTGGATACATAAAGTAGTGGAGAATCACCAGGAAGTTGAATAAATCTCATAGGAGTTAGGATGAAGAAGCTATCCCACTTTCAAATCAGGTGATCCCAGTTTTCCTGTTTGGGAATATGAAAACTTCTTCGTCATTCTTATCAAACCAGGATGAACCGCGATGTAAGAAGCTTGATTTGGATACATAAAGTAGTGGAGAATCACCAGGAAGTTGAATAAATCTCATAGGAGTTAGGATGAAGAAGCTATCCCACTTTCAAATCAGGTGATCCCAGTTTTCCTGTTTGGGAATATGACAACTTCTTCGTCATTCTTATCAAACAGATGAACCGCGATGTAAGAAGCTTGATTTGGATACATAAAGTAGTGGAGAATCACCAGGAAGTTGAATAAATCTCATAGGAGTTAGGATGAAGAAGCTATCCCACTTTCAAATCAGGTGATCCCAGTTTTCCTGTTTGGGAATATGACAACTTTCGTCATCTTATCAAAACCAGGATGAACCGGATGTAAGAAGCTTGATTTGGATACATAAAGTAGTGGAGAATCACCAGGAAGTTGAATAAATCTCATAGGAGTTAGGATGAAGAAGCTATCCCACTTTCAAATCAGGTGATCCCAGTTTTCCTGTTTGGGAATATGACAACTTCTTCGTCATTCTTATCAAACCAGGATGAACCGCGATGTAAGAAGCTTGATTGGATACATAAAGTAGTGGAGAATCACCAGGAAGTTGAATAAATCTCATAGGAGTTAGGATGAAGAAGCTATCCCACTTTCAAATCAGGTGATCCCAGTTTTTCTGTTTGGGAATATGACAACTTCTTCGTCATTCTTATCAAACCAGGATGAACCGCGATGTAAGAAGCTTGATTTGGATACATAAAGTAGTGGAGAATCACCAGGAAGTTGAATAAATCTCATAGGAGTTAGGATGAAGAAGCTATCCCACTTTCAAATCAGGTGATCCCAGTTTTCCTGTTTGGGAATATGACAACTTCTTCGTCATTCTTATCAAACCAGGATGAACCGCGATGTAAGAAGCTTGATTTGGATACATAAAGTAGTGGAGAATCACCAGGAAGTTGAATAAATCTCATAGGAGTTAGGATGAAGAAGCTATCCCACTTTCAAATCAGGTGATCCCAGTTTTCCTGTTTGGGAATATGACAACTTCTTCGTCATTCTTATCAAACAGGATGAACCGCGATGTAAGAAGCTTGATTTGGATACATAAAGTAGTGGAGAATCACCAGGAAGTTTGAATAAATCTCATAGGAGTTAGGATGAAGAAGCTATCCCACTTTCAAATCAGGTGATCCCAGTTTTCTGTTTGGGAATATGACAACTTCTTCGTCATTCTATCAAACCAGGATGAACCGCGATGTAAGAAGCTTGATTTGGATACATAAAGTAGTGGAGAATCACCAGGAAGTTGAATAAATCTCATAGGAGTTAGGATGAAGAAGCTATCCCACTTTCAAATCAGGTGATCCCAGTTTTCCTGTTTGGGAATATGACAACTTCTTCGTCATTCTTATCAAAACAGGATGAACCGCGATATAAGAAGCTTGATTTGGATACATAAAGTAGTGGAGAATCACCAGGAAGTTGAATAAATCTCATAGGAGTTAGGATGAAGAAGCTATCCCACTTTCAAATCAGGTGATCCCAGTTTTCCTGTTTGGGAATATGACAACTTCTTCGTCATTCTTATCAAACCAGATGAACCGCGATGTAAGAAGCTTGATTTGGATACATAAAGTAGTGGAGAATCACCAGGAAGTTGAATAAATCTCATAGGAGTTAGGATGAAGAAGCTATCCCACTTTCAAATCAGGTGATCCCAGTTTTCCTGTTTGGGAATATGACAACTTCTTCGTCATTCTTATCAAACCAGGATGAACCGCGATGTAAGAAGCTTGATTTGGATACATAAAGTAGTGGAGAATCACCAGGAAGTTGAATAAATCTCATAGGAGTTAGGATGAAGAAGCTATCCCACTTTCAAATCAGGTGATCCCAGTTTTCCTGTTTGGGAATATGACAACTTCTTCGTTATTATTATCAAACAGGATGAACCGTGATGTAAGAAGCTTGATTTGGATACATAAAGTAGTGGAGAATCACCAGGAAGTTGAATAAATCTCATAGGAGTTAGGATGAAGAAGCTATCCCACTTTCAAATCAGGTGATCCCAGTTTTTCTGTTTGGGAATATGACAACTTCTTCGTCATTCTTATCAAACCAGATGAACCGCGATGTAAGAAGCTTGATTTGGATACATAAAGTAGTGGAGAATCACCAGGAAGTTGAATAAATCTCATAGGAGTTAGGATGAAGAAGCTATCCCACTTTCAAATCAGGTGATCCCAGTTTTTCTGTTTGGGAATATGACAACTTCTTCGTCATTCTTATCAAACCAGGATGAACCGCGATGTAAGAAGCTTGATTTGGATACATAAAGTAGTGGAGAATCACCAGGAAGTTGAATAAATCTCATAGGAGTTAGGATGAAGAAGCTATCCCACTTTCAAATCAGGTGATCCCAGTTTTCCTGTTGGGAATATGACAACTTCTTCGTCATTCTTATCAAACCAGGATGAACCGCGATGTAAGAAGCTTGATTTGGATACATAAAGTAGTGGAGAATCACCAGGAAGTTGAATAAATCTCATAGGAGTTAGGATGAAGAAGCTATCCCACTTTCAAATCAGGTGATCCCAGTTTTTTGTTTGGGAATATGACAACTTCTTCGTCATTCTTATCAAACCAGGATGAACCGCGATGTAAGAAGCTTGATTTGGATACATAAAGTAGTGGAGAATCACCAGGAAGTTGAATAAATCTCATAGGAGTTAGGATGAAGAAGCTATCCCACTTTCAAATCAGGTGATCCCAGTTTTCCTGTTTGGGAATATGACAACTTCTTCGTCATTCTTATCAAACCAGATGAACCGGGATGTAAGAAGCTTGATTTGGATACATAAAGTAGTGGAGAATCACCAGGAAGTTGAATAAATCTCATAGGAGTTAGGATGAAGAAGCTATCCCACTTTCAAATCAGGTGATCCCAGTTTTCCTGTTTGGGAATATGACAACTTCTTCGTCATTCTTATCAAACAGGATGAACCGCGATGTAAGAAGCTTGATTGGATACATAAAGTAGTGGAGAATCACCAGGAAGTTGAATAAATCTCATAGGAGTTAGGATGAAGAAGCTATCCCACTTTCAAATCAGGTGATCCCAGTTTTCCTGTTTGGGAATATGACAACTTCTTCGTCATTCTTATCAAACCAGGATGAACCCGATGTAAGAAGCTTGATTTGGATACATAAAGTAGTGGAGAATCACCAGGAAGTTGAATAAATCTCATAGGAGTTAGGATGAAGAAGCTATCCCACTTTCAAATCAGGTGATCCCAGTTTTTTGTTGGGAATATGACAACTTCTTCGTCATTCTTATCAAACCAGGATGAACCGCGATGTAAGAAGCTTGATTTGGATACATAAAGTAGTGGAGAATCACCAGGAAGTTGAATAAATCTCATAGGAGTTAGGATGAAGAAGCTATCCCACTTTCAAATCAGGTGATCCCAGTTTTCCTGTTTGGGAATATGACAACTTCTTCGTCATTCTTATCAAACCAGGATGAACCGGATGTAAGAAGCTTGATTTGGATACATAAAGTAGTGGAGAATCACCAGGAAGTTGAATAAATCTCATAGGAGTTAGGATGAAGAAGCTATCCCACTTTCAAATCAGGTGATCCCAGTTTTCCTGTTTGGGAATATGACAACTTCTTCGTCATTCTTATCAAACCAGGATGAACCGCGATGTAAGAAGCTTGATTTGGATACATAAAGTAGTGGAGAATCACCAGGAAGTTGAATAAATCTCATAGGAGTTAGGATGAAGAAGCTATCCCACTTTCAAATCAGGTGATCCCAGTTTTTTTGTTTGGGAATATGACAACTTCTTCGTCATTCTTATCAAACCAGGATGAACCGCGATGTAAGAAGCTTGATTTGGATACATAAAGTAGTGGAGAATCACCAGGAAGTTGAATAAATCTCATAGGAGTTAGGATGAAGAAGCTATCCCACTTTCAAATCAGGTGATCCCAGTTTTTCTGTTTGGGAATATGACAACTTCTTCGTCATTCTTATCAAACCAGGATGAACCGCGATGTAAGAAGCTTGATTTGGATACATAAAGTAGTGGAGAATCACCAGGAAGTTGAATAAATCTCATAGGAGTTAGGATGAAGAAGCTATCCCACTTTCAAATCAGGTGATCCCAGTTTTTCTGTTTGGGAATATGACAACTTCTTCGTCATTCTTATCAAACCAGGATGAACCGCGATGTAAGAAGCTTGATTTGGATACATAAAGTAGTGGAGAATCACCAGGAAGTTGAATAAATCTCATAGGAGTTAGGATGAAGAAGCTATCCCACTTTCAAATCAGGTGATCCCAGTTTTCTGTTTGGGAATATGACAACTTCTTCGTCATTCTTATCAAACCAGGATGAACCGCGATGTAAGAAGCTTGATTTGGATACATAAAGTAGTGGAGAATCACCAGGAAGTTGAATAAATCTCATAGGAGTTAGGATGAAGAAGCTATCCCACTTTCAAATCAGGTGATCCCAGTTTTCCTGTTTGGGAATATGACAACTTCTTCGTCATTCTTATCAAACCAGGATGAACCGGGATGTAAGAAGCTTGATTTGGATACATAAAGTAGTGGAGAATCACCAGGAAGTTGAATAAATCTCATAGGAGTTAGGATGAAGAAGCTATCCCACTTTCAAATCAGGTGATCCCAGTTTTCCTGTTTGGGAATATGACAACTTCTTCGTCATTCTTATCAAACCAGGATGAACCGCGATGTAAGAAGCTTGATTTGGATACATAAAGTAGTGGAGAATCACCAGGAAGTTGAATAAATCTCATAGGAGTTAGGATGAAGAAGCTATCCCACTTTCAAATCAGGTGATCCCAGTTTTCTGTTTGGGAATATGACAACTTCTTCGTCATTCTTATCAAACCAGGATGAACCGCGATGTAAGAAGCTTGATTTGGATACATAAAGTAGTGGAGAATCACCAGGAAGTTGAATAAATCTCATAGGAGTTAGGATGAAGAAGCTATCCCACTTTCAAATCAGGTGATCCCAGTTTTTGTTTGGGAATATGACAACTTCTTCGTTCATTCTTATCAAACCAGGATGAACCGCGATGTAAGAAGCTTGATTTGGATACATAAAGTAGTGGAGAATCACCAGGAAGTTGAATAAATCTCATAGGAGTTAGGATGAAGAAGCTATCCCACTTTCAAATCAGGTGATCCCAGTTTTCCTGTTTGGGAATATGACAACTTCTTCGTCATTCTTATCAAACCAGGATGAACCGGATGTAAGAAGCTTGATTTGGATACATAAAGTAGTGGAGAATCACCAGGAAGTTGAATAAATCTCATAGGAGTTAGGATGAAGAAGCTATCCCACTTTCAAATCAGGTGATCCCAGTTTTCCTGTTTGGGAATATGACAACTTCTTCGTCATTCTTATCAAACCAGGATGAACCGCGATGTAAGAAGCTTGATTTGGATACATAAAGTAGTGGAGAATCACCAGGAAGTTGAATAAATCTCATAGGAGTTAGGATGAAGAAGCTATCCCACTTTCAAATCAGGTGATCCCAGTTTTTTGTTTGGGAATATGACAACTTCTTCGTCATTCTTATCAAACCAGGATGAACCGCGATGTAAGAAGCTTGATTTGGATACATAAAGTAGTGGAGAATCACCAGGAAGTTGAATAAATCTCATAGGAGTTAGGATGAAGAAGCTATCCCACTTTCAAATCAGGTGATCCCAGTTTTTCTGTTTGGGAATATGACAACTTCTTCGTCATTCTTATCAAACCAGGATGAACCGCGATGTAAGAAGCTTGATTTGGATACATAAAGTAGTGGAGAATCACCAGGAAGTTGAATAAATCTCATAGGAGTTAGGATGAAGAAGCTATCCCACTTTCAAATCAGGTGATCCCAGTTTTTCTGTTTGGGAATATGACAACTTCTTCGTCATTCTTATCAAACCAGGATGAACCGCGATGTAAGAAGCTTGATTTGGATACATAAAGTAGTGGAGAATCACCAGGAAGTTGAATAAATCTCATAGGAGTTAGGATGAAGAAGCTATCCCACTTTCAAATCAGGTGATCCCAGTTTTTCTGTTTGGGAATATGACAACTTCTTCGTCATTCTTATCAAACCAGGATGAACCGCGATGTAAGAAGCTTGATTTGGATACATAAAGTAGTGGAGAATCACCAGGAAGTTGAATAAATCTCATAGGAGTTAGGATGAAGAAGCTATCCCACTTTCAAATCAGGTGATCCCAGTTTTCCTGTTTGGGAATATGACAACTTCTTCGTCATTCTTATCAAACCAGGATGAACCGGGATGTAAGAAGCTTGATTTGGATACATAAAGTAGTGGAGAATCACCAGGAAGTTGAATAAATCTCATAGGAGTTAGGATGAAGAAGCTATCCCACTTTCAAATCAGGTGATCCCAGTTTTCCTGTTTGGGAATATGACAACTTCTTCGTCATTCTTATCAAACCAGATGAACCGCGATGTAAGAAGCTTGATTTGGATACATAAAGTAGTGGAGAATCACCAGGAAGTTGAATAAATCTCATAGGAGTTAGGATGAAGAAGCCCTATCCCACTTTCAAATCAGGTGATCCCAGTTTTTTTGTTTGGGAATATGACAACTTCTTCGTCATTCTTATCAAACAGGATGAACCGCGGATGTAAGAAGCTTGATTTGGATACATAAAGTAGTGGAGAATCACCAGGAAGTTGAATAAATCTCATAGGAGTTAGGATGAAGAAGCTATCCCACTTTCAAATCAGGTGATCCCAGTTTTCCTGTTTGTTGGGAATATGACAACTTCTTCGTCATTCTTATCAAACCAGGATGAACCGCGATGTAAGAAGCTTGATTTGGATACATAAAGTAGTGGAGAATCACCAGGAAGTTGAATAAATCTCATAGGAGTTAGGATGAAGAAGCTATCCCACTTTCAAATCAGGTGATCCCAGTTTTTCTGTTTGGGAATATGACAACTTCTTCGTCATTCTTATCAAACCAGGATGAACCGCGATGTAAGAAGCTTGATTTGGATACATAAAGTAGTGGAGAATCACCAGGAAGTTGAATAAATCTCATAGGAGTTAGGATGAAGAAGCTATCCCACTTTCAAATCAGGTGATCCCAGTTTTCCTGTTTGGGAATATGACAACTTCTTCGTCATTCTTATCAAACCAGGATGAACCGGATGTAAGAAGCTTGATTTGGATACATAAAGTAGTGGAGAATCACCAGGAAGTTGAATAAATCTCATAGGAGTTAGGATGAAGAAGCTATCCCACTTTCAAATCAGGTGATCCCAGTTTTCCTGTTTGGGAATATGACAACTTCTTCGTCATTCTTATCAAACCAGGATGAACCGCGATGTAAGAAGCTTGATTTGGATACATAAAGTACTGGAGAATCACCAGGAAGTTGAATAAATCTCATAGGAGTTAGGATGAAGAAGCTATCCCACTTTCAAATCAGGTGATCCCAGTTTTTCTGTTTGGGAATATGACAACTTCTTCGTCATTCTTATCAAACCAGGATGAACCGCGATGTAAGAAGCTTGATTTGGATACATAAAGTAGTGGAGAATGACCAGGAAGTTGAATAAATTTCAGAGGAGTGAGGATGAAGAACCTGTCCTGGTTTGGAATATGACAACTTCTTCGTTATTTTTATCAAACCAGGACGAACCGCGATATAAGAAGCTTGATATGGATACTAAAGTAGTGGAGAATCACCAGGAAGTTGAATAAATCTCATAGGAGTTAGGATGAAGAAGCTATCCCACTTTCAAATCAGGTGATCCCAGTTTTTCTGTTTGGGAATATGACAACTTCTTCGTCATTCTTATCAAACCAAGATGAACCGCGATGTAAGAAGCTTGATTTGGATACATAAAGTAGTGGAGAATCACCAGGAAGTTGAATAAATCTCATAGGAGTTAGGATGAAGAAGCTATCCCACTTTCAAATCAGGTGATCCCAGTTTTTGTTTGGGAATATGACAACTTCTTCGTCATTCTTATCAAAACAGGATGAACCGCGATGTAAGACGCTTGATTTGGATACATAAAGTAGTGGAGAATCACCAGGAAGTTGAATAAATCTCATAGGAGTTAGGATGAAGAAGCTATCCCACTTTCAAATCAGGTGATCCCAGTTTTTTTCGTTTGGAATATGACAACTTCTTCGTCATTCTTATAAAACACAGGATGAAACACGATGTAAGAAGCTTGATTTGGATACATAAAGTAGTGGAGAATCACCAGGAAGTTGAATAAATCTCATAGGAGTTAGGATGAAGAAGCTATCCCACTTTCAAATCAGGTGATCCCAGTTTTTCTGTTTGGGAATATGACAACTTCTTCGTCATTCTTATCAAACCAGGATGAACCGCGATGTAAGAAGCTTGATTTGGATACATAAAGTAGTGGAGAATCACCAGGAAGTTGAATAAATCTCATAGGAGTTAGGATGAAGAAGCTATCCCACTTTCAAATCAGGTGATCCCAGTTTTTCTGTTTGGGAATATGACAACTTCTTCTCATTCATATACATAAAGTGGAGAATCACCAGGAAGTTGAATAAATCTCATAGGAGTTAGGATGAAGAATATCCCACTTTCAAATCAGGTGATCCCAGTTTTCCTGTTTGGGAATATGACAACTTCTTCGTCATTCTTATCAAACCAGGATGAACCGCGATGTAAGAAGCTTGATTTGGATACATAAAGTAGTGGAGAATCACCAGGAAGTTGAATAAATCTCATAGGAGTTAGGATGAAGAAGCTATCCCACTTTCAAATCAGGTGATCCCAGTTTTCCTGTTTGGGAATATGACAACTTCTTCGTCATTCTTATCAAACCAGGATGAACCGCGATGTAAGAAGCTTGATTTGGATACATAAAGTAGTGGAGAATCACCAGGAAGTTGAATAAATCTCATAGGAGTTAGGATGAAGAAGCTATCCCACTTTCAAATCAGGTGATCCCAGTTTTCCTGTTTGGGAATATGACAACTTCTTCGTCATTCTTATCAAACCAGGATGAACCGCGATGTAAGAAGCTTGATTTGGATACATAAAGTAGTGGAGAATCACCAGGAAGTTGAATAAATCTCATAGGAGTTAGGATGAAGAAGCTATCCCACTTTCAAATCAGGTGATCCCAGTTTTTCTGTTTGGGAATATGACAACTTCTTCGTCATTCTTATCAAACCAGGATGAACCGCGATGTAAGAAGCTTGATTGGATACATAAAGTAGTGGAGAATCACCAGGAAGTTGAATAAATCTCATAGGAGTTAGGATGAAGAAGCTATCCCACTTTCAAATCAGGTGATCCCAGTTTTCCTGTTTGGGAATATGACAACTTCTTCGTCATTCTTATCAAACCAGGATGAACCGCGATGTAAGAAGCTTGATTTGGATACATAAAGTAGTGGAGAATCACCAGGAAGTTGAATAAATCTCATAGGAGTTAGGATGAAGAAGCTATCCCACTTTCAAATCAGGTGATCCCAGTTTTCCTGTTTGGGAATATGACAACTTCTTCGTCATTCTTATCAAACCAGGATGAACCGCGATGTAAGAAGCTTGATTTGGATACATAAAGTAGTGGAGAATCACCAGGAAGTTGAATAAATCTCATAGGAGTTAGGATGAAGAAGCTATCCCACTTTCAAATCAGGTGATCCCAGTTTTTCTGTTTGGGAATATGACAACTTCTTCGTCATTCTTATCAAACCAGGATGAACCGCGATGTAAGAAGCTTGATTTGGATACATAAAGTAGTGGAGAATCACCAGGAAGTTGAATAAATCTCATAGGAGTTAGGATGAAGAAGCTATCCCACTTTCAAATCAGGTGATCCCAGTTTTTGGTTGGGAATATGACAACTTCTTCGTCATTCTTATCAAACAGGATGAACCGCGATGTAAGAAGCTTGATTTGGATACATAAAGTAGTGGAGAATCACCAGGAAGTTGAATAAATCTCATAGGAGTTAGGATGAAGAAGCTATCCCACTTTCAAATCAGGTGATCCCAGTTTTCCTGTTTGGGAATATGACAACTTCTTCGTCATTCTTATCAAACCAGGATGAACCGGGATGTAAGAAGCTTGATTTGGATACATAAAGTAGTGGAGAATCACCAGGAAGTTGAATAAATCTCATAGGAGTTAGGATGAAGAAGCTATCCCACTTTCAAATCAGGTGATCCCAGTTTTCCTGTTTGGGAATATGACAACTTCTTCGTCATTCTTATCAAACAGGATGAACCGCGATGTAAGAAGCTTGATTTGGATACATAAAGTAGTGGAGAATCACCAGGAAGTTGAATAAATCTCATAGGAGTTAGGATGAAGAAGCTATCCCACTTTCAAATCAGGTGATCCCAGTTTTTCTGTTTGGGAATATGACAACTTCTTCGTCATTCTTATCAAACCAGGATGAACCGCGATGTAAGAAGCTTGATTTGGATACATAAAGTAGTGGAGAATCACCAGGAAGTTGAATAAATCTCATAGGAGTTAGGATGAAGAAGCTATCCCACTTTCAAATCAGGTGATCCCAGTTTTTCTGTTTGGGAATATGACAACTTCTTCGTCATTCTTATCAAACCAGGATGAACCGCGATGTAAGAAGCTTGATTTGGATACATAAAGTAGTGGAGAATCACCAGGAAGTTGAATAAATCTCATAGGAGTTAGGATGAAGAAGCTATCCCACTTTCAAATCAGGTGATCCCAGTTTTCCTGTTTGGGAATATGACAACTTCTTCGTCATTCTTATCAAACCAGATGAACCGCGATGTAAGAAGCTTGATTTGGATACATAAAGTAGTGGAGAATCACCAGGAAGTTGAATAAATCTCATAGGAGTTAGGATGAAGAAGCTATCCCACTTTCAAATCAGGTGATCCCAGTTTTCCTGTTTGGGAATATGACAACTTCTTCGTCATTCTTATCAAACCAGGATGAACCGCGATGTAAGAAGCTTGATTTGGATACATAAAGTAGTGGAGAATCACCAGGAAGTTGAATAAATCTCATAGGAGTTAGGATGAAGAAGCTATCCCACTTTCAAATCAGGTGATCCCAGTTTTTCTGTTTGGGAATATGACAACTTCTTCGTCATTCTTATCAAACCAGGATGAACCGCGATGTAAGAAGCTTGATTTGGATACATAAAGTAGTGGAGAATCACCAGGAAGTTGAATAAATCTCATAGGAGTTAGGATGAAGAAGCTATCCCACTTTCAAATCAGGTGATCCCAGTTTTCCTGTTTGGGAATATGACAACTTCTTCGTCATTCTTATCAAACCAGGATGAACCGCGATGTAAGAAGCTTGATTTGGATACATAAAGTAGTGGAGAATCACCAGGAAGTTGAATAAATCTCATAGGAGTTAGGATGAAGAAGCTATCCCACTTTCAAATCAGGTGATCCCAGTTTTCCTGTTTGGGAATATGACAACTTCTTCGTCATTCTTATCAAACCAGGATGAACCGCGATGTAAGAAGCTTGATTTGGATACATAAAGTAGTGGAGAATCACCAGGAAGTTGAATAAATCTCATAGGAGTTAGGATGAAGAAGCTATCCCACTTTCAAATCAGGTGATCCCAGTTTTTCTGTTTGGGAATATGACAACTTCTTCGTCATTCTTATCAAACCAGGATGAACCGCGATGTAAGAAGCTTGATTTGGATACATAAAGTAGTGGAGAATCACCAGGAAGTTGAATAAATCTCATAGGAGTTAGGATGAAGAAGCTATCCCACTTTCAAATCAGGTGATCCCAGTTTTTCTGTTTGGGAATATGACAACTTCTTCGTCATTCTTATCAACCAGGATGAACCGCGATGTAAGAAGCTTGGTTTGGATACATAAAGTAGTGGAGAATCACCAGGAAGTTGAATAAATCTCATAGGAGTTAGGATGAAGAACCTATCCCACTTTCAAATCAGGTGATCCCAGTTTTCCTGTTTGGGAATATGACAACTTCTTCGTCATTTTATCAAACCAGGATGAACCGCGATGTAAAAGCTTGATTTGGATACATAAAGTAGTGGAGAATCACCAGGAAGTTGAATAAATCTCATAGGAGTTAGGATGAAGAAGCTATCCCACTTTCAAATCAGGTGATCCCAGTTTTCCTGTTTGGGAATATGACAACTTCTTCGTCATTCTTATCAAACAGGATGAACCGCGATGTAAGAAGCTTGATTTGGATACATAAAGTAGTGGAGAATCACCAGGAAGTTGAATAAATCTCATAGGAGTTAGGATGAAGAAGCTATCCCACTTTCAAATCAGGTGATCCCAGTTTTTCTGTTTGGGAATATGACAACTTCTTCGTCATTCTTATCAAAACAGGATGAACCGCGATGTAAGAAGCTTGATTTGGATACATAAAGTAGTGGAGAATCACCAGGAAGTTGAATAAATCTCATAGGAGTTAGGATGAAGAAGCTATCCCACTTTCAAATCAGGTGATCCCAGTTTTCCTGTTTGGGAATATGACAACTTCTTCGTCATTCTTATCAAACCAGGATGAACCGCGATGTAAGAAGCTTGATTTGGATACATAAAGTAGTGGAGAATCACCAGGAAGTTGAATAAATCTCATAGGAGTTAGGATGAAGAAGCTATCCCACTTTCAAATCAGGTGATCCCAGTTTTCCTGTTTGGGAATATGACAACTTCTTCGTCATTCTTATCAAACCAGGATGAACCGCGATGTAAGAAGCTTGATTTGGATACATAAAGTAGTGGAGAATCACCAGGAAGTTGAATAAATCTCATAGGAGTTAGGATGAAGAAGCTATCCCACTTTCAAATCAGGTGATCCCAGTTTTTTGGTTTGGGAATATGACAACTTCTTCGTCATTCTTATCAAACCAGGATGAACCGCGATGTAAGAAGCTTGATTTGGATACATAAAGTAGTGGAGAATCACCAGGAAGTTGAATAAATCTCATAGGAGTTAGGATGAAGAAGCTATCCCACTTTCAAATCAGGTGATCCCAGTTTTTTTTGTTTGGGAATATGACAACTTCTTCGTCATTCTTATCAAACAGGATGAACCGCGATGTAAGAAGCTTTTTGGATACATAAAGTAGTGGAGAATCACCAGGAAGTTGAATAAATCTCATAGGAGTTAGGATGAAGAAGCTATCCCACTTTCAAATCAGGTGATCCCAGTTTTCCTGTTTGGGAATATGACAACTTCTTCGTCATTCTAATCAAACCAGCATGAACCGCGATGTAAGAAGCTTGATTTGGATACATAAAGTAGTGGAGAATCACCAGGAAGTTGAATAAATCTCATAGGAGTTAGGATGAAGAAGCTATCCCACTTTCAAATCAGGTGATCCCAGTTTTCCTGTTTGGGAATATGACAACTTCTTCGTCATTCTTATCAAACCAGGATGAACCGCGATGTAAGAAGCTTGATTTGGATACATAAAGTAGTGGAGAATCACCAGGAAGTTGAATAAATCTCATAGGAGTTAGGATGAAGAAGCTATCCCACTTTCAAATCAGGTGATCCCAGTTTTTCTGTTTGGGAATATGACAACTTCTTCGTCATTCTTATCAAACCAGGATGAACCGCGATGTAAGAAGCTTGATTTGGATACATAAAGTAGTGGAGAATCACCAGGAAGTTGAATAAATCTCATAGGAGTTAGGATGAAGAAGCTATCCCACTTTCAAATCAGGTGATCCCAGTTTTTCTGTTTGGGAATATGACAACTTCTTCGTCATTCTTATCAAACCAGGATGAACGGATGTAAGAAGCTTGATTTGGATACATAAAGTAGTGGAGAATCACCAGGAAGTTGAATAAATCTCATAGGAGTTAGGATGAAGAAGCTATCCCACTTTCAAATCAGGTGATCCCAGTTTTCCTGTTTGGGAATATGACAACTTCTTCGTCATTCTTATCAAACAAGGATGAACCGCGATGTAAGAAGCTTGATTTGGATACATAAAGTAGTGGAGAATCACCAGGAAGTTGAATAAATCTCATAGGAGTTAGGATGAAGAAGCTATCCCACTTTCAAATCAGGTGATCCCAGTTTTCCTGTTTGGGAATATGACAACTTCTTCGTCATTTTAATCAAACCAGGATGAACCGGGATGTAAGAAGCTTGATTTGGATACATAAAGTAGTGGAGAATCACCAGGAATTGAATAAATCTCATAGGAGTTAGGATGAAGAAGCTATCCCACTTTCAAATCAGGTGATCCCAGTTTTTCTGTTTGGGAATATGACAACTTCTTCGTCATTCTTATCAAACCAGGATGAACCGCGATGTAAGAAGCTTGATTTGGATACATAAAGTAGTGGAGAATCACCAGGAAGTTGAATAAATCTCATAGGAGTTAGGATGAAGAACTATCCCACTTTCAAATCAGGTGATCCCAGTTTTCCTGTTTGGGAATATGACAACTTCTTCGTCATTCTTATCAAACCAGGATGAACCGCGATATAAGAATCTTGATATGGATACATAAAGTTGTGGAAAATCACTAGGAAGTTGAATAAATTTCATAGGAGTTAGGATGAAAAAGCTATCCCACTTTCAAATCAGGTGATCCCAGTTTTCTTGTTTGGTAATATGATAACTTCTTCGTCATTCTTATCAAACAACGATAAACCGCGATGTAAGAAGCTTGATTTGGATACATAAAGTAACGGAGAATCACCAGGAAGCTAGAATAAAACTCATAGGAGTTACGATGATAAAGCTATCCCACTTTCAAATCAGGTGATCCCGGTTTTTTTGGTTTGGGAATATGACAACTTCTTCGTCACTCTTATCAAACAAGGATGAACCACGATATAAGAAGCTTGATATGGATACATAAAGTAGTGGAGAATCACCAGGAAGTTTAATAAATATCATAGGAGTTAGGATGAAGAAGCTATCCTACTATCAAATCAGGTGATCCCAGTTTTTTCGGTTTCGGAATATGATAACTTATTCGTCATTCTTATCAACACAGGATGAATCGCGATGTAAGAAGTTTTGTTTGGATACATAAAGTACTGGAGAATCACCAGGAAGTTGAATAAATCTCATAGGAGTTAGGATGAAAAACCTATCCCACTTTCAAATCAGGTGATCCCAGTTTTCCTGTTTGAGAATATGACAACTTCTTCGTCATTTTAATCAAACCAGCATGAACCAAGATGTAAATATTTTGATTTGGATACATAAAGTACTGGAGAATGACCAGGAAGTTGAATAAATCTCATAGGAGTTAGGATGAAGAACCTATCCCACTTTCAAATCAGGTGATCCCAGTTTTCCTGTTTGGGAATATGACAACTTCTTCGTCATTCTTATCAAGACAGGATGAACCACGATGTAAGAAGCTTGATTTGGATACATAAAGTAGTAGAGAATCACCAGGAAGTTGAATAAATCCCATAGGAGTTAGGATGAAGAACCTATCCCACATTCAAATCAGGTGATCCCAGTTTTTCGGTTTGGGAATATGACAACTTCTTCGTCATTCTTATCAAAACAGGATGAACCACAATGTAAGAAGCTTGATTTGGATACATAAAGTAGTGGAGAATCTGCAGGACGTTGAATAAATCTCATAGGAGTTAGGATGAAGAAGCTATCCCACTTTAAAATCAGGTGATCCCAGTTTTTTTGTTTGGGAATATGACAACTTCTTCTTCATTCTTATCAAAACATGACGAACCGCTATGTAAGATGCTTGATTTGGATACATAAAGTAGTGGAGAATCACCAGGAAGTTGAATAAATCTCATAGGAGTTAGGATGAAGAACCTATCCCACTTTCAAATCAGGTGATCCCAGTTTTCCTGTTTGGGAATATGACAATTTCTTCATCATTCTTATCAAACCAGAATGAACCGCTATGTAAGAAGCTTGATTTGGATACATAAAGTAGTGGGGAATCACCAGGAAATTGAATAAATCTCATATGAGTTAGGATGAAGAAGCTATCCCACTTTCAACTCAAGTGATCCCAGTTTTTCTGTTTGGGAATATGACAACTTCTTCGTCATTCTTATCAACCAGGGTGAACCGCGATGTAAGAAGCTAGATTTGGATACATAAAGTAATGGAGAATCACCAGGAAGTTGAATAAATCTCATAGGAGTTAGGATGAAGAAGCTATCCCACTTTCAAATCACGTGATTCCAGTTTTCTTGTTTGGGAATATGACAACTTCTTCGTCATTCTAATCAAACCAGCATGAACCGGGATGTATGAAGCTTGATATGGATACATAAAGTAGTGGAGAATCATCAGGAATTTTGAATAAATCTCATAGGAGTTAGGATGAAGAAGCTATCCCACTTTCAAATCATGTGATCCCAGTTTTTCTGTTTGGGAATATGACAACTTCTTCGTCATTCTTATCACAACAAGATGAATCGCGATGTAAGAAGTTTTTTTTGAATACATAAAGTACTGGAGAATCACTATGAAGTTGAATAAATCTCATAGGAGTTAGGATGAAGAACCTATCCCACTTTCAAATCATGTGATCCCGGTTTTCCTGTTTGGGAATATGACAACTTCTTCGTCGTTCTTACCAACCAGGGTGAACCACGATGTAAGAAGCTAGATTTGGATACATAAAGTAATGGAGAATCACCAGGAAGTTGAATAAATCTCATAGGAGTTAGGATGAAGAAGCTATCCCACTTTCAAATCACGTGATTCCAGTTTTCTTCTTTGGGAATATGACAACTTCTTCGTCATTCTAATCAAACCAGCATGAACCGGGATGTAAGTAGCTTGATATGGATACATAAAGTAGTGGAGAATCATCAGGAATTTTGAATAAATCTCATAGGAGTTAGGATGAAGAAGCTATCCTACTTTCAAATCAGGTGATCCCAGTTTTTCTGTTTGGGAATATGACAACTTCTTCGTCATTCTTATCACAACAAGATGAATCGCGATGTAAGAAGTTTTTTTTTGAATACATAAAGTACTGGAGAATCACTAGGAAGTTGAATAAATCTCATAGGAGTTAAGATGAAGAACCTATCCCACTTTCAAATCATGTGATCCCGGTTTTCCTGTTTGGGAATATGACAACTTCTTCGTCACTTTAATCAAACCAGCATGAACCGGGATGTAAGAAGCTTAATTTGGATAGATAAAGTACTGGAGAATCTGCAGGACGTTGACTAAATCTCATAGGAGATAGGATGAAGAAGCTATCCCACTTTCAAATCTGGTGATCCCAGTTTTTCTGTTTGGGAATTTGACAACTTCTTCGTCATTCTTATCAACCCAGGATGAACCGCGACGTAAGAAGCTTGATTTGGATACATAAAGTAGTGGAGAATCACCAGGAAGTTGAATAAATCTCATAGGAGTTAGGATGAAGAACCTATCCCACTTTCAAATCAGGTGATCCCAGTTTTCCTGTTTGGAAATATGACAACTTCTTCGTTATTCTTATCAAACCAGGATGAACCACAATATAAGAAGCTTGATATGGATACATAAAGTTGTGGAAAATCACGAGGAAGTTGAATAAATCTCATAGGAGTTAGGATGAAGAAGCTATCCCACTTTCAAATCAGGTTATCCCAGTTTTCTTGTTTGGTAATATGATAACTTCTTCGTCATTCTTATCAAACCAGGATAAACCGCGATGTAAGAAGCTTGATTTGGATACATAAAGTAACGGAGAATCACCAGGAAGTTAGAATAAATCTCATAGGTGTTGGGGTCGAAAACGGTTACGACGAAGTTAACGTCCAAAATCCCCGAAGAAGAAAAACGTAGGAAACTTCTCCGACAAATACTTTTTCGAAATAGATTCTTCTTTACGAAAAACCTTTGCGGAGAAACGCGAATCATCGGACAAGAGCTCAAGAAGGATCGTTACGCAGCGACCAAACGCGTGCTCCGCTCGGTCACTGCATAGCAACTGAGTTCGAGCAAAAACTCAGTCGCTACATAGCGACCAAATGCCCATTCCGCTCGGTCGCTACGTAGCGATCCCAGTTTTTCTGTTTGGGAATATCACAACTTCTTCGTCATTCTAATCAATCCATCATGAACCGCGATGTAAGAAGCTTGATTTGGATAAATAATGTACTGGAGAATCACCAGGAAGTTGAATAAATCTCATAGGAGTTAGGATGAAGAAGCTATCCCACTTTCAAATCAGGTGATCCCAGTTTTTCTGTTTAAGAATATGACAACTTTTTCGTCATTTTTATCAAACCAGGATGTATCGGGATGCAAGAACTTTGATAGGGATACATAAAGTAGTGTAGAATCACAAGGAAGTTGAATAAATCTCATAGGAGTTAGGATGAAGAAGCTATCCCACTTTCAAATCAGGTGATCCCAGTTTTCATGTTTGGGAATATGACAACTTCTTCGTCATTCTTATCAAAACAGGATGAACCCCGATGAAGAAGCTTGATTTGGATACATGAAGTAGTGGAGAATCACCAGGAAGTTAAATAAATCTCATAGGAGTTAGAATGAAGAACCTATCCCACTTTCAAATCAGGTGATCCCAGTTTTCCTGTTTGGGAATATGACAACTTCTTCGTCACTCTTATCAAACAAGGATGAACCACGATATAAGAGGCTTGATATGGATACATAAAGTAGTGGAGAATCACCAGGAAGTTTAATAAATATCATAGGAGTTAGGATGAAGAAGCTATCCTACTATCAAATCAGGTGATCCCAGTTTTTCGGTTTCGGAATATGATAACTTATTCGTCATTCTTATCAAAACAGGATGAATCGCGATGTAAGAAGTTTTTTTTTTGATACATAAAGTACTGGTGAATCACCAGGAAGTTGAATAAATCTCATAGGAGTTAGGATGAAAAACCTATCCCACTTTCAAATCAGGTGATCCCAGTTTTCCTGTTTGAGAATATGACAACTTCTTCGTCATACTTATCAAAACAGGATGAACTGTAAGACCCGATCCCGGCCTACTAGGCCGCGGTCGATGCCTCTCGTCGCTCAGTCCATACCCGGATCGAACCTCTAAAAATTTTTGCCCTTTATTTAAAACATCGCCCATAGGCAAGGGCTAACTCAGATCTTAGCTCAAGACTACCATAGTCTTTCCTAGCTTAGATCAATACAACACATACGCAGCGGAATAGTATCTACTTAACCATTGGACTAAATCCAATCTAACACTTGTCTGGTCAGATCTCCTCAGCTACTGGTCAGTAAACGCAACTGCCAGCTAGCTCCAAGGTCGATCCTGAACCTAGACAAAGTCATACAATCAGAGGTTCCGTTCCCCTAAGCCATTCTATCTAGATCTATGCAACATTGACAGATCATACCCTTGCCACATTCCCAGAGCTTGTTAGCTCATTGTCCCAGCTGACTTAGCTGTCTTAGCTAGCTCACCCAGCTAGTTGAGCTGAACCACTTCACTTGAGGTTTGCTGCTCCGTTCCAGCTGATCGAGCAGCGAGGTAGCTTTGCCCAGCTCCCCGTCCACTCGTCCAACTCCCCGTCCACTCGTCCAACTCCCTTATACCTGCATAAACTCTTCCCTTGGGTACTTAGTCATTCAGCCAACCATCCCCACAAACATAAGTAATGTAAGACCCGATCCCGGCCGACTAGGCCGCGGTCGATGCCTCACGTCGCTCAGTCCATACCCGGACCGAACCTCTAAAAATTTTGCCCTTTATTTAAAATATCGCCCATTGGCGAGGGCTAACTCAGATCTTAGCTCAAGACTACCTTAGTCATTCCCTAGCTTAGATCATTTCAACTTATGCACAGCGGAATAACATCTATCATCCATTGGACTAAATCCAATCTAACACTTGTCTGGTCAGATCACCTCAGCTACTGGTCAGTAAACACAACTGCCAGCTAGCTCCAGGGTCGATCCTTAACCTAGACCAAGTCATACAATCAGAGCTTCCGTTCCCCTAAGCCATTCTATCTAGATCTATGCAACATTGACAGATCATTCCTTTGCCACATTCCCAGAGCTTGTTAGCTCATTGTCCCAGCTGACTTAGCTGTCTTAGCTAGCTCACCCAGCTAGTTGAGCTGAACCACTTCACTTGAGGTTTGCTGCTCCGTTCCAGCTGATCGAGCTGCGAGGTAGCTTTGCCCAGCTCCCCGTCCACTCGTCCAACTCCCTTATACCTGCATAAACTCTTCCCTTGGGTACTTAGTCATTCAGCCAACCATCCCCACAGACATAAGTAACCCTTGAGAAGTCTTCAAACAGCTAAGGACATGCATCTGGCCCTTACCGGCTCATGCACTGTCCCACATCCTTTTTGCCTTATCAACTTATGATACCAAGTCCAGCTCATGGACTAACAATGCCCATCAGATCCTGAGTCAATCAACCAACCACCCCACATGACTCAGAACTGATGAGTCTTCATACTTCCTAATCAGTCATGGAACCATGTCCCACTGAACCTGATTAGTGTTGCTCTTACCACCGGTGCATCCTTTGATCAATCAGATCAGACACCTTGATCCATCATCCAAGGATCAGGTCGTCCATCCTTACCCATGATCAGATCACACACGGCCTTCCTTGAATAATAACACCAAGCTCAGTACTTATGGTCCACGCCACCAAGTACAAGCTAGACTCTTCCTTATGGCTCATAGCCAATGCTTTGCACATAGCTTACCAACCCAAGGTTGATAACTAACATTCCTTATGATCAATAATAATAAGTGACAAACATTTCACAATACACAAGCATATGATCCGATAACCTAACAAAAGGATCTATCATTGCATGGCTGGTTCCATAACTAATCGATCATTTTCTCATTAAACCCAAATCTGGCCGATTTCAAATGTGATCCAAAAACTAAATAAAATTCATGTAAATTCATGATAATTCCAAACTAATAGAATGCCATAATCAGAATTTTCAGAACCGGCCTCGATCCTAGAGATCTCGGCCACGAACAGCCAAACCGGCAAAACTGACCATCTCTAAATCAATTCGATAAAACCCAATAAAAATCATGATAATTCATGATAAATCCCAACTAAGAGATTCCCATAATCAGATTCCAAAGAATCAAACCAGACCATATAGATCTTGATCAAGAACAGCCTGGCCAAGGCCATGGGCACCATTCCTGAACCGGCCCAAGCCATGGTTTAATGTGATCAACTCTGATCCAACAGACTACACCATAATCATTCATAATATATATATCCCTCAAGGACGTGCCATACTTGGACATGATCAATTCCACAGTCAACAGAATTGTAATTCAAAAGGTAATCATAAAACCGGTTACCTTATACATGATCTGATTAGATCATGTGCCATTCCTTATTATGTTCGGCCATGCTTCTCCAGTGCACTCCTCTATCAATCCTTATCATATACTTCCAGTATTGATAAGTTCCATTCATGGGTCGCACCCTCCTCCCTTCCATGGAACTTCCATGAAACCACTTTCTACACTGCATCTACCTTCAAGGCTGTCTTGGCCTGTGAGTGGAGTCTGGCCTTCTCCCTTCTCTCCTGGGTATTTGCGTGTGTTCCCAAGACACAGAGGAAGCCCAGGATGTGATCATCCATGATCAAACATCATCACAGGGTCGTCCATCACTTCCCCCTTCAGTGCCCATGAAACTGCCTTTCTACACACATCTGCCCTTAAGGCTGTCTTGGCCTTTGGGAATGAGTTCCGGTCATCTAGCTTCTTTCCTCACCATTTGCGTGTGTTCTCAGGCCCTGTAGGATGCTTTGGGTGATAACATCACGGATCAAAGCCACCAGAAAGTCGTTCATAACTTCCCCCTTGATCTCTCCCAAAACTGCCTCTTTATGGCCTTCACACAACCATGGGTCTTGGATTGGGAATCCGACCAACTTTCTATCTTTTCTCTGTGTTTCTTTGTGTTTAAGGGTGTAGAAGGAAGCACTGGTGTGCCTGCAAAGGCACGGACTTGCCTGCCTTTTATAGAAGAAGGGGTGGTTACTTTTTAACCATTGCATCCCTTCGGTTTCAATCCTGGCCATTGATTTAATCAATGGTCCAGATCACACCCTTTCGCCTATGGCTGTTACCACACGCCCTGGAACTGCCAAACCACTCCTGGATATGTCCAAAGAAAGCCCACACGGATTGCCCATGCTCCTGGCTCAATCCCAAGAGCCCACCAGCCCATCGGCACACATGGGTCACCCATATGGCCCGGCCACTGTCCAGACCCGGCCCAACTGCCCGAGACCTGAACACTCAGTCCAGCTGAGTTGAGCTGATCCCCAGCTGACCCAGCTGAGTGAGCTAGACCATCCAGCTCAGGGAGCTGACCTACACTTCAGTGAGCTACATCGAGCTGCACTACACTTCACCTAGCTGGTTGAGCTGGCAAACTGCATCGCCCAGCTGTTATACACTGTGTCCAGCTTGCTTCCTTTATCTTCTTCAATCCTTCTAAGTCCCTTGGTCAATTTCCAGACCTAGACTTAGTTTTCCCATTATCCATTATGATCACTCACTTCATCGAGCTTCACCTGGATCTTGTCCAGCTACCAGCTCGCTTGTCCAGCTCCTTTGAGCTTATCTCCTTCTTGGATTAGCTATGCCTTAGCTTCCTGATTCCCTTAAACTTACTTCCAGGCTATGACACGCTTGTCTTTGGGCCATATGACCATACTGGTGCATCCTCCACGCACCGCAGTCCGTCCGGACGATCCTATCCAGAATCGGGGACATGACAAGTCTCCCCCAGTTGCGAAGGATTCGTCCTCGAATCCAGTTGTGCTGACGTCTTATTTATCATATAAACAAGTCTCCCCCACTTGATAGAGACTTACCCAAGAATATTATCAAGTGGTCCATCAAGCACCCATACAAAGACATGACTTGTGTCACTGACCCAACTCTCCAGGTTGCGGTCCTAGTAGACACCAAGTCTCTTACTCTCTGACCCTAGTCCATGACTAGATCATCTTCAGTCCCTAAGAACTTACTGCATACCCGAGTCTTAGTAGATTTACCCAATCTCCAAGCCACTCAATGTATCAGTCAAGTCTTAATGAACTCGTTCCAATCTTTAGGCCGCTTGTTGTACCACAAGTCCTAACAGATTGTTTTGTTTCCTTATGTCCTTACAGACACCAAGGGTTCATGATCCCAGCCTAATCGTACTGGATCATCCCTTAACCGACCACAGCCTTTTCCAGCTTGGCCATATTGCGATCTTAGTCCCTACTAGACTAAACCGCCTTAACTTTACTTCTGTCCATCACTGGACTTTGTCATATTTCGATCCTGGTCCATTTAGGACGTGATCATATTCCGGTCCTGGTCCACTCAAGGACTCGACCGTGCATTCCGACCATAGGTCCATCTCCGAGTAGGTCGTGTCCTGATCCTCGTCCCTTACCGGACTTGATCATATTACGGTTCTGGTCCACTCAGGGACTCAACCGTCTCAATCAATACACAGCCTGAAGCTACCATCTTTCTGTTTCACAAAAAGAACTGGTGCTCCCCAAGGCAATACACTAGGGCGTATGAACCCCTTCTCAAGCAACTCCTCAAGTTGCTTCTTCAGCTCTGCCATCTGAGCTGGTGCCATTCTATATGGACTTTTAGATAATGGGGCCGTTCCAGGTTCCAATTCAATGATGAATGGGTCAGCCCTATCAGGGGGAATGCCCTGTAGTGCCCCAAACACATCCTGAAATTCCCGAACCAACGGTATACCCTCTGGGTCACAGGCCCCTACAACCTCATCAGTGTAAATGGTAGCCAAAAAGGCCTCACAACCATTTCCAAGCATCCGTTCTACTTGGACTGCTGAAACCACCAAACTACAAGAGGTTGGCTTGATTCCTTGGTACTTAATCGGGGTCCAAACTCATTCTCAAGTTGCACCCTTCCCCAGTGACAATCTACAGTTGCCCGATACTTTCCCAACCAGTCCATGCCCAAGATCACTTCATGATGCTTGAGGGGGACCACAATCAGATCTATAGGCATCGGCCTATCCAAGATCACCACAGGGATGTCCTTAACCAGACCGAGTGAGTTCATAACTTGCCCTCCGGCCGCACTCACTCGTTCAGGACCATCCCATGTTCCATACCGGAACAAACCTTTTCCAATCATACTTGGACTCACAAAACTATGTGTAGCTCTAGTATCAAATAATGTGTTTCCACACCACCGATCATTAAGTACTTAGATGAGTAGGATCTCGGTTTGATCACACATTTGGAAAATGTCCCATACCATTCTCCAAAGCATCACACATCTGTGAACGTCCCATACCATTCACAAAAGTGTTTATAGTATACCTCAATCCTCATCATACTAAGATACTTAACATCGTGTTTCCAATTCCTCTTGGAATTGATCCATTCCATTCACTCAATCTTAAGGAATCCTACCTTGACTTACACTGAGTCCAAGCTGATCCATCTGATCACAAGCCTACTCATGTACTAGCCATGTAGCGTCTCCCTTAGACTAACATGAACATTGCATATGCTCACTTGTTTTGAACGGCCACCAAGGGATAACATTTACCTCCAAGAGAGTGCTGCACGTTTCTTTCAACCTAAGCCACTCTCTGGTCCATGTTACTTCCCTTGTCCAGGTCGTCCGTACAAAGATCTTGCATTGGGTCCATCATCCAATCCGTCTATTATTCCCAATAACTAGATAAACTAACCTTTATGTTTTCAGGGTCTTGACGTGGAAGAGTGTATATTGGCTAAGCCGGCTCATCTTGGAACTTCCCCGTTCACAAGCATGAAACCCAAACTTACCTCAACTCTCACTTGGCTCACCACAACTAAGGTTCCAAGTCATCTCAGTTTTCAGAAATAATTTCGGTTTGGAACTCAACATCTTTGAGCACTGTCCGTAACAGGATCAAGCATGCTCTGATACCAACTTGTAAGACCTGATCCCGGCCGACTACGCCGCGGTCGATGCCTCACGTCGCTCAGTCCATACCCGGACCGAACCTCTAAAAATTTTGCCCTTTATTTAAAATATCGCCCATTGGCGAGGGCTAACTCAGATCTTAGCTCAAGACTACCTTAGTCATTCCCTAGCTAGATCATTTCAACTTATGCACAGCGGAATAGTATCTATCAACCATTGGTCTAAATCCAATCTAACACTTGTCTGGTCAGATCACCTCAGCTACTGGTCAGTAAACACAACTGCCAGCTAGCTCCAGGGTCGATCCTTAACCTAGACCAAGTCATACAATCAGAGCTTCCGTTCCCCTAAGCCATTCTATCTAGATCTATGCAACATTGACAGATCATACCTTTGCCACATTCCCAGAGCTTGTTAGCTCATTGTCCTAGCTGACTTAGCTGTCTTAGCTAGCTCACCCAGCTAGTTGAGCTGAACCACTTCACTTGAGGTTTGCTGCTCCGTTCCAGCTGATCGAGCTGCGAGGTAGCTTTGCCCAGCTCCCCGTCCACTCGTCCAACTCCCTTATACCTGCATAAACTCTTCCCTTGGGTACTTAGTCATTCAGCCAACCATCCCCACAGACATAAGTAACCCTTGAGAAGTCTTCAAACAGCTAAGGACATGCATCTGGCCCTTACCGGCTCATGCACTGTCCCACATCCTTTTTGCCTTATCAACTTATGATACCAAGTCCAGCTCATGGACTAACAATGCCCATCAGATCCTGAGTCAATCAACCAACCACCCCACATGACTCAGAACTGATGAGTCTTCATACTTCCTAATCAGTCATGGAACCATGTCCCACTGAACCTGATTAGTGTTGCTCTTACCACCGGTGCATCCTTTGATCAATCAGATCAGACACCTTGATCCATCATCCAAGGATCAGGTCGTCCATCCTTACCCATGATCAGATCACACACGGCCTTCCTTGAATAATAACACCAAGCTCAGTACTTATGGTCCACGCCACCAAGTACAAGCTAGACTCTTCCTTATGGCTCATAGCCAATGCTTTGCACATAGCTTACCAACCCAAGGTTGATAACTAACATTCCTTATGATCAATAATCATAAGTGACAAACATTTCACAATACATAAGCATATGATCCGATAACCTAACACAAGGATCTATCATCGCATGGCTGGTTCCATAACTTATCGATCATTTTCTCATTAAACCCAAATCTGGCCGATTTCAAATGTGATCCAAAAACTAAATAAAATTCATGTAAATTCATGATAATTCCCAACTAATAGAATGCCATTATCAGAATTTGCAGAACCGGCCTCGATCCTAGAGATCTCGGCCACGAACAGCCAAACCGGCCAAACTGACCATCTCTAAATCAATTCGATAAAACCCAATAAAAATCATGATAATTCATGATAAATCTCAACTAAGAGATTCCCATAATCATATTCCAAATAATCAAACCAGACCATATAGATCTTGATCAAGAACAGCCCGGCCAAGGCCATGGGCACCATTCCTGAACCGGCCCAAGCCATGGTTTAATGTCATCAAGTCTGATCCAACAGACTACACCATAATCATTCATAATATATATATCCCTCAAGGACGTGCCATACTTGGCCATGATCAATTCCACAGTCAACAGAATTGTAATTCAAAAGGTAATCAAAAAACCGGTTACCTTATACATGATCTGATTAGATCATGTGTCATTCCTTATTATGTTCGGCCATGCTCCTCCAGTGCACGCCTCTATCAATCCTTATCATATACTTCCAGTATTGATAAGTTCCATTCATGGGTCGTACCCCTGATCCCTTCCATGGAACTTCCATGAAACCAGTTTCTACACTGCATCCACCTTCAAGGCTATTCATGCCTGTGAGTGAAGTCTGGCCTTCTCCCTTCTCTCCTGGGTGTTTGCGTGTGTTCCCAAGACACAGAGGAAGCCCAGGATGTGATCATCCATGATCAACATCATCACAGGGTCGTCCATCACTTCCCCCTTCAGTGCCCATGAAACTGCCTTTCTACACACATCTGCCCTTAAGGCTGTCTTGGCCTTTGGGAATGAGTTCCGGTCATCTACCTTCTTTCCTCACCATTTGCGTGTGTTCTCAGGCCCTGGAGGATGCTTTGGGTGATAACATCACGGATCAAAGCCACCAGAAAGTCGTTCATAACTTCCCCCCTTGATCTCTCCCAAAACTGCCTCTTTATGGCCTTCACACAACCATGGGTCTTGGATTGGGAATCCGACCAACTCTCTATCTTTTCTCTGTGTTTCTTTGTGTTTCAGGGTGTAGAAGGAAGCCCTGGTGTGCCTGCAAAGGCACGGACTTGCCTGCCTTTTATAGAAGAAGGGGTGGTTACTTTTTAACCATTGCATCCCTTCGGTTTCAATCCTGGCCATTGATTTAATCAATGGTCCAGATCACACCCTTTCGCCTATGGCAGTTACCACACGCCCTGGAACTACCAAACCACTCCTGGACATGTCCAAAGCAAGCCCACACGGATTGCCCATGCTCCTGGCTCAATCCCAAGAGCCCACCAGCCCATCGGCACACACGGGTCACCCATATGGCCCGGCCACTGTCCAGACCCGGCCCAACTGCCCGAGACCTGAACACTCAGTCCAGCTGAGTTGAGCTGATCCCCAGCTGACCCAGCTGAGTGAGCTAGACCATCCAGCTCAGGGAGCTGACCTACACTTCAGTGAGCTACATCGAGCTGCACTACACTTCACCTAGCTGGTTGAGCTTGCTTACTGCATCGCCCAGCTGTTATACACTGTGTCCAGCTTACTTCCTTTATCTTCTTCAATCCTTTAAGTCCCTTGGTCAATTTCCAGACCTAGACTTAGTTTTCCCATTATCCATTCTGATCACTCACTTCATCGAGCTTCACCTGGATCTTGTCCAGCTACCAGCTCGCTTGTCCAGCTCCTTTGAGCTTATCTCCTTCTTGGATTAGCTATGCCTTAGCTTCCTGATGCCCTTAACCTTACTTCCAGGCTATGACACCCTTGTCTTTGGGCCATATGACCATACTGGTGCATCTACACGCACCGCAGTCCGTCCGGACGATCCTATCCAGTATCGGGGACATGACAAGTAACCCTTAAGAAGTCTTCAAACAGCTAAGGACATGCATCTGGCCCTTACCGGCTCATGCACTGTCCCACATCCTTTTTGCCTTATCAACTTATGATACCAAGTCCAGCTCATGGACTAACAATGCCCATCAGATCCTGAGTCAATCAACCAACCACCCCACATGACTCAGAACTGATGAGTCTCCATACTTCCTAATCAGTCATGGAACTATGTCCCACTGAACCTGATTAGTGTTGCTCTTACCACCGGTGCATCCTTTGATCAATCAGATCAGACACCTTGATCCATCATCCAAGGATCAGGTCATCCATCCTTGCCCATGATCAGGTCACACACGGCCGGCCTTACCAACGCCAAGGTTGATAACCAGCAATTCCTTATGATCAATTTCATAAGTGACAATATGTTCCAGCACACAAACATATGATCAGATATCCTAACACAAGGATCTGACCCCAATATGCCCTCAGGTGCAATTTCGACCGCAAGCAAACCTGCTCCAAAAATCAATTAAAATATATGACAATTCATGATAAATCATAACTAAGAGAATGGTCCAATCAGATTTCCCAGAACCGGCCTCCATCCCATAGATCTCGGCCAAGATCAGCCAAACCGGCCCAAGGGACCATCTCTAAATCAATCCCTAAAAATTCATTAGGATTCATGATAATTCATGATAAATCTTAACTAAGAGAATGGTCAAGTCGGAATTCCAAGAACCGATTTCGATCCTATGGATCTCGACCTAGAACAGCCCCACCGGCCACCTTGACCATCTCGAAATCAATCAGATAAAAATTCCCAAATTCCATGATAATTCATGATAATTCACCACTAAGAGGATTCCAAAGTCAGATCGCCATAAATCCATCAGGAAGTAGGAGATCCGGACTTAGCTGCCAAACCAAGGCCATGGACGGTTCTTCTGAACCGGCCAAGCTATGGTTCAGTTCTACTATGTCTAATCATCAATCTCAATCATAAGAAGAAGAAATAATATGATTAATAATCATAAAACAGAGTAAGGTGTAACTGCAGGACCAGATTAGCCCATAGTGTACCAGACTATGTCCAATGGTTTGCAGTCCCCACATGTTACCTCATCAGGGGCGTCCATGCTCCTCCTAGCACGCCTTCATCAAAACCTTATCACATACTTCCAGTATTGATAAGATCTAACCATGGTTCGTGCCCATTACTCCTTCCATGGAACTTCCATGAAACCAGTTTCTATACTGCATCCATCTTCAAGGCTGTTCATGCCTTTGAGAGTGGAGTCAAGCCTTCCCCCTTCTCTCCTAACCAATTGCGTGTGTTCCCAAGACACATAGGAAGCCTTAGACATGATCATCCATGATCAATTACCATCCAAAGGTCGTGCATCACTTCCCTCTGTTCCCCATGAAACTGCTTTCCACACCAATCTCCCTTTAAGGCTGCATTGGCCCTTGGGAATGGATTCCGCCCAACTCCCTCCTTTCCTCACCATTTGCGTGTGTTCACAGGCTCCAGATAAGGCTTTGGGTGTTGTCAACAATGATCAAAACCGTTCAGAGGGTCGTTCTCCACTTCCCCCTTGATCTGCCCCAAAACTGTCTTTTTATGGCCTTCACACCACCATAGGTCTTGGATTGGGAATCCGACCAACTCTCTGTATTTTTCTCTGGATTCTTTGTCTTTCATGGTGTAGAAGGAAGCCCTGGCGTGCCTAGTATCCATCCTCTTGATCTCACAAACAAACTCCACCGGAAACAACCAGGAACCACCACGGATCAGATCGTCCAACCGTCGGTTTGCCTCTCTTTTCTCTCTGGAAGTTTGTCTGAGTTTTCTATCTTCTCTGTAATGATATTTTCGACCAGAGACCAGAAAAATGAAGAAGAATTCGTTCATAACCTCCCCCCCTAACTGCCTGGACGAGCAGTTACCAAAAAGGTACCAAAAGGGGCAGTTTTTCCCATAACCGCCACCAAGTAACTGCCCATGGCGGTTATTCTTCTTTTTTAAATTCACGTCCTGGGCCTTCCAAACCACCCCTGGACATGTCTAAAACAAGCCCAAAGTGATTGCCCACGCCCATGGTTCAACCACAAGAGCCCACCGGCCCATCGGTACCCATGGGTCGTCCACAAGGCCCGGTCACTGTCTAACATTTGAACACTCAGTACAGCTTCTACTCTTCATCTTATTCAATCTTACTAAGTCCCTTGGTCTATTTCCAGACCTAGACTTAGGTTTCTCATGATCCATCTTGATCATTTACTTCATTACAGCTTAATCACGATCAATTCCCATGATCTGAACCAAAGCAGTTCCGTTTCTGTTGAAACGTATAGATCCTATGTCAAGTTCCAGGAACGGGGACATGACAAGTCTCCCCCACCTGTGATGGATTCGTCCTCGAATCCAGTGGTGTTAACATCTTGTCTCATTGACAAAATGTTCCAACCGAACTCTTTGCATCCAGAACATGGAGCATGCTCGTTTGGTTATTCCTAACCAATTTATTGCATCTCCCTCCTTGTTCCTTCTGAATGATCACGTCTTGATCATCATATATAAAAGTGTCCCCCACTTGATAGAGATTTAACCCAAAATCTTATCAAGGGGTCCATCTGGTTTTGCTTATGGCACCCTTACTTGGCTACTTCGACCACAGTCGAGGGTCCATCAAGCACTCATACAAAGACATGACTTGTGTCACTGACCCAACTCTCCAGGTTGCGGTTTTAGTAGACACCAAGTCCGTGTCTTTCTTTAGAATGTCGTCTACTCTAGACTTGATTCTTTTTCAGATCTTAGTCCATGACTAGATCAAATTCAGTCCCTAGGAACATACTGCGTACTCAAGTCTTAGTAGATTTAACCAATCTCCAAGCCACTCGATGCACCAGCCAAGTCCTAGCGAACATGTCCCAATCTTTAGGCTGCTCACTCTACCATGAGTCCTAACAGATTGTTCCGTTTCCTTAAGTCCTTCCTGGACACTAAGGTTTATGATTCCAGCCAGAAATTATTGGATCATTCCTTAACCAGCCACAACCTTTTCCAGCTTGGCCATATTGCGATCTTAGTCTCCAGAAGACTAAACCGCCTTAACTTTACTTATGTCCATCACTGGACTTTGTCATATTTCGATCCTGGTCCATTTAGGGCGTGATCATATTCCGGACCTGGTCCAATCAAGGACTTGACCGTGCATTCCGACCATAGGTCCATCTCCGGGTAGGTCGTGTCCTGATCCTCGTCCCTTACCGGACTTGATCATATTACGGTTCTGGTCCACTCAGGGACTCAACCGTCTCAATCAATACACGGCCTGAAGCTACCATCTTTCTGTTTCACAAAAAGAACTGGTGCTCCCCAAGGCAATACACTAGGGCGTATGAACCCCTTCTCAAGCAACTCCTCAAGTTGCTTCTTCAGCTCTGCCATTTGAGCTGGTGCCATTCTATATGGACTTTTAGATACTGGGGCCGTTCCAGGTTCCAATTCAATGATGAATGGGTCAGCCCTATCAGGGGGAATGCCCTGTAGTGCCCCAAACACATCCTGAAATTCCCGAACCAACGGTATACCCTCTGGGTCACAGGCCCCTACAACCTCATCAGTGTAAATGGTAGCCAAAAAGGCCTCACAACCATTTCCAAGCATCCGTTCTACTTGGACTGCTGAAACCACCAAACTACAAGAGGTTGGCTTGATTCCTTGGTACTTAATCGGGGGTCCAAACTCGTTCTCAAGTTGCACCCTTCCCCGGTGACAATCTAGAGTTGCCCGATACTTTCCCAACCAGTCCATGCCCAAGATCACTTCATGATGCTTGAGGGGGACCACAATCAGATCTATAGGCGTCGGCCTATCCAAGATCACCACAGGGATGTCCTTAACCAGACCGAGTGAGTTCATAACTTGCCCTCCGGCCGCACTCACTCGTTCAGGACCATCCCATGATCAATTCCTGTTTTCTTGTTTGGGAATATGAAGTAGGGGGACCACAATCAGATCTATAGGCGTCGGCCTATCCAGTTTTCCTGTTTGGGAATATGACAACTTCTTCGTTATTCTTATCAAACCAAGATGAACCGCGATATAAGAAACTTGATATCGATACATAAAGTTGTGGAAAATCACCAGGAAGTTGAATAAATCTCATAGGAGTTAGGATGAAGAAGCGATCCCACTTTCAAATCAGGTGATCCCAGTTTTCTTGTTTGGTAATATGATAACTTCTTCGTCATTCTTATCAAACAAGGATAAACCGCGATATAAGAAGCTTGATTTGGATACATAAAGTAATGGAGAATCACCAGGAAGTTAGAATAAATCTCATAGGAGTTACGATGAAAAAGCTATCTCACTTTCAAATCAGGTGATCCCGGTTTTTTTGGTTTGGGAATATGACCACTTCTTCGTCATTCTTATCAAACAGGATGAACCACGATGTAAGATGCTTGATTTGGATACATAAAGTAGTGGAAAATCACCAGAAAGTTGAATAAATATCATAGGAGTTAGGATGAAGAACCTATCCCACTTTCAAATCAGGTGATCCCGGTTTTCCTGTTTGGGAATAAGACAACTTCTTCGTAATTTTAATCAAACCAGCATGAACCAGGATGTAAGAAGCTTAATTTGGATAGATAAAGTACTGGAGAATCTGTAGGACGTTGAATAAATCTCATAGGAGTTAGGATGAAGAAGCTATCCCACTTTCAAATCAGGTGATCCCAGTTTTTCTGTTTGAGAATATGACATCTTCTTCGTCATTCTTATCAAACCAGGAAGAACCGCGACGTAGGAAGCTTGATTTGGATACATAAAGTAGTGGAAAATCACCAGGAAGTTGAATAAATCTCATAGGAGTTAGGATGAAGAACCTATCCCACTTTCAAATCTGGTGATCCCAGTTTTCCTGTTTGGGAATATGACAACTTCTTCGTCATTCTTATCAAACCAGGATGAACCGCGATGTAAGAACTTTGATATGGATACATAAGGTAGTGGAGAATCACCATGAAGTTGAATAAATCTCATAGGAGTTAGGATGAAGAAGCTATCCCACTTTCAAACACAAGATTCCAGTTTTCTTGTTTGGGAATATGACAACTTCTTCGTCATTCTAATCAAACCAGCATGAACCGGGATGTAAGAAGCTTGATATGGATACAAAAAGTAGTGGAGAATCATCAGGAAGTTTGAATAAATCTCATAGGAGTTAGGATGAAGAAGCTATCCCACTTTCAAATAAGGTGATCCTAGTTTTTCTGTTTGGGAATATGACAACTTCTTCGTCATTCTTATCACAACAGCATGAATCGTGATGTAAGAAATTTTGTTTGGATACATAAAGTACTGGAGAATCACTACGAAGTTGAATAAATCTCATAGGAGTTAGGATGAAGAACCTATCCCACTTTCAAATCAGGTGATCCCGGTTTTCCTGTTTGGGAATATGACAACTTCTTCGTCATTTTAATCAAGCCAGCATGATCCGGGATGTAAGAAGCTTAATTTGGATAGATAAAGTACTGGAGAATCTGCAGGAAGTTGAATAAATCTCATAGGAGTTAGGATGAAGAAGCTATCCCACTTTTAAATCAAGTGATCCGAGTTTTTCCGTTTGGGAATATGACAACTTCTTTGTCATTCTAATCAATCCATCGTGAACCGCGACGTAAGAAGCTTGATTTGGATAAATATTGTACTGGAGAATCACCAGGAAGTTGAATAAATCTCATAGGAGTTAGGATGAAGAAGCTATCCAACTTTCAAATCAGGTGATCCCAGTTTTTTTGTTTGCGAATATGACAACTTCTTCGTCATTCTTATCAAAACAGGATGAACCGCGATGTAAGAACTTTGATATGGATACATAAAGTAGTGTAGAATCACCAGGAAGTTGAATAAATCTCATATGAGTTAGGATGAAGAAGCTATCCCACTTTCAAATCAGGTGATCCCAGTTTTTCTGTTTGGGAATATGACAACTTCTTCCTCATTCTTATCAAACCAGGGTGAACCGCGATGTAAGAAGCTAGATTTGGATACATAAAGTAGTAGAGAATCCCCAGGAAGATTGAATAAATCTCATAGGAGTTAGGATGAAGAAGCTATCCCACTTTCAAATCAGGTGATCATAGTTTTTCTGTTTGGGAATATGACAACTTCTTCGTCATTCTTATCACAACAGCATGAATCGCGATGTAAGAAATTTTGTTTGGATACATAAAGTACTGGAGAATCACTAGGAAGTTGAATAAATCTCATAGGAGTTAGGATGAAGAACCTATCCCACTTTCAAATCAGGTGATCCCGGTTTTCCTGTTTGGGAATATGACAACTTCTTCATAATTTTAATCAAGCCAGCATGAACCGGGATGTAAGAAGCTTAATTTGGATAGATAAAGTACTGGAGAATCTGCAGGACGTTGAATAAATCTCATAGGAGTTAGGATGAAGAAGCTATCCCACTTTCAAATCAGGTGATCCCAGTTTTTCTGTTTGGGAATATGACAACTTCTTCGTCATTCTTATCAAACCAGGATGAACCGTGACGTAAAAAGCTTGATTTGGATACATAAAGTAGTGGAGAATGACCAGGAAGTTGAATAAATCTCATAGGAGTTAGGATGAAGAACCGATCCCACTTTCAAATCAGGTGATCCCAGTTTTCCTGTTTGGGAATATGACAACTTCTTCGTTATTCTTATCAAACCAGGATGAACCGCGATATAAGAAGCTTGATATGGATACATAAAGTTGTGGAAAATCACTAGGAAGTTGAATAAATCTCATAGGAGTTAGGATGAAGAAGCGATCCCACTTTCAAATCAGGTGATCCCAGTTTTCTTGTTTGGTAATATGATAACTTCTTCGTCATTCTTATCAAATAAGGATAAACCGCGATATAAGAAGCTTGATTTGGATACATAAAGTAATGGAGAATCACCAGGAAGTTAGAATAAATCTCATAGGAGTTACGATGAAAAAGCTATCTCACTTTCAAATCAGGTGATCCCGGTTTTTTTGTTTGGGAATATGACAACTTCTTCGTCATTCTTATCAAAACAGGATGAACCACGATGTAAGATGCTTGATTTGGATACATAAAGTAGTGGAGAATCACCAGAAAGTTGAATAAATATCATAGGAGTTAGGATGAAGAACCTATCCCACTTTCAAATCAGGTGATCCCGGTTTTCCTGTTTGGGAATATGACAACTTCTTCGTAATTTTAATCAAACCAGCATGAACCAGGATGTAAGAAGCTTAATTTGGATAGATAAAGTACTGGAGAATCGGTAGGACGTTGAATAAATCTCATAGGAGTTATTAGGATGAAGAAGCTATCCCACTTTCAAATCAGGTGATCCCAGTTTTTCTGTTTGAGAATATGACAACTTCTTCGTCATTCTTATCAAACCAGGAAGAACCGCGACGTAGGAAGCTTGATTTGGATACATAAAGTAGTGGAAAATCACCAGGAAGTTGAATAAATCTCATAGGAGTTTGGATGAAGAACCTATCCCACTTTCAAATCTGGTGATCCCAGTTTTCCTGTTTGGGAATATGACAACTTCTTCGTTATTTTTATCAAACAAGGATGAACCGCGATATAAGAAGCTTGATATGGATACATAAAGTTGTGGAAAATCACCAGGAAGTTGAATAAATCTCATAGGAGTTAGGATGAAGAAGCTATCCCACTTTTAAATCAAGTGATCCCAGTTTTTCTGTTTGGGAATATGACAACTTCTTCGTCATTCTAATCAATCCATCGTGAACCGCGATGTAAGAAGCTTGATTTGGATAAATAAAGTACTGGAGAATCACCAGGAAGTTGAATAAATCTCATAGGAGTTAGGATGAAGAAGCTATCCCACTTTCAAATCAGGTGATCCCAGTTTTTCTGTTTGAGAATATGACAACTTCTTCGTCATTCTTATCAAACCAGGATGAACCGCGATGTAAGAACTTTGATATGGATACATAAGGTAGTGTAGAATCACCAGGAAGTTGAATAAATCTCATATGAGTTAGGATGAAGAAGCTATCTCACTTTCAAATCAGGTGATCCCAGTTTTTCTGTTTGGGAATATGACAACTTCTTCGTCATTCTTATCAAACCAGGGTGAACCGCGATGTAATAAGCTAGATTTGGATACACAAAGTAGTGGAGAATCACCATGAAGTTGAATAAATCCCATAGGAGTTAGGATGAAGAAGCTATCCCACTTTCAAACACAAGATTCCAGTTTTCTTGTTTGGGAATATGACAACTTCTTCGTCATTCTAATCAAACCAGCATGAACCGGGATGTAAGAAGCTTGATATGGATACATAAAGTAGTGGAGAATCATCAGGAAGTTTGAATAAATCTCATAGGAGTTAGGATGAAGAAGCTATCCCACTTTCAAATAAGGTGATCCTAGTTTTTCTGTTTGGGAATATGACAACTTCTTCGTCATTCTTATCACAACAGCATGAATCGTGATGTAAGAAATTTTGTTTGGATACCTAAAGTACTGTAGAATCACTAGGAAGTTGAATAAATCTCATAGGAGTTAGGATGAAGAACCTATCCCACTTTCAAATCAGGTGATCCCGGTTTTCCTGTTTGGGAATATGACAACTTCTTCGTCATTTTAATCAAACCAGCATGAACCGGGATGTAAGAAGCTTAATTTGGATAGATAAAGTACTGGAGAATCTGCAGGACGTTGAATAAATCTCATAGGAGTTAGGATGAAGAAGCTATCCCACTTTCAAATCAGGTGATCCCAGTTTTTCTGTTTGGGAATATGACAACTTCTTCGTCATTCTTATCAAACCAGGATGAACCGTGACGTAAAAGGCTTGATTTGGATACATAAAGTAGTGGAGAATCACCAGGAAGTTGAATAAATATCATAGGAGTTAGGATGAAGAAGCTATCCCACTTTCAAATCAGGTGATCCTAGTTTTTCTGTTTGGGAATGTGATAACTTCTTCGTCATTCTTATCAAAACAGGATGAACCGCGATGTAAGAAGCTTGGTTTGGATACATAAAGTACTGGAGAATCACCGGGAAGTTGAATAAATCTCAGGCGTTAGGATGAAGAACCTATCCCACTTTAAAACCTGGTGATCCCAGTTTTCATGTTTGAAATATGACAACTTCTTTGTCAGTCTAATCAAACCAACATGAACCGGGATGTAAGAAGCTTGATTTGGATACATAAAGTACTGGAGAATGACCAGGAAGTTGAATAATTCTCATAGGAGTTAGGATAAAGAAGCTATCCCACTTTCAAATCAGGTGATCCCAGTTTTCCTGTTTGGGAATATGACAACTTCTTCGTCATTCTTACAAAAACAGGATGAAACCCGATGTAAGAAGCTTGATTTGGATACATAAAGTAGTGGAGAATCACAAGGAAGTTGAATAAATCTCATAGGAATTAGGATGAAGAACCTATCCCACTTTCAAATAAGGTGATCCCACTTTTCCTGTTTGGGAATATGACAACTTCTTCGTCACTCTTATCAAACCAGGATGAACCGCTATGTAAGAAGCTTGATTTTGATACATAAAGTAGTGGGGAATCACCAGGAAGTTGTATAAATCTCATATGAGTTAGGATGAAGAAGCTATCCCACTTTCAAATCAAGTGATCCCAGTTTTTCTGTTTGGGAATATGACAACTTCTTCGTCATTCTTATCAAACAAGGGTGAACCGCGATGTAAGAAGTTTTTTTTGGATACACAAAGTACTGGAGAATCACCAAGAAGTTGAATCAATCTCATAGGAGTTAGGATGAAGAACCTATCCCACTTTCAAATCTGGTGATCCCAGTTTTCCTGTTTGAGAATATGACAACTTCTTTGTCATTCTTATCAAACCAGCATGAACCGGGATGTAAGAACTTTGATATGGATACATAAAGTAGTGTAGAATCACCAGGAAGTTGAATAAATCTCATAGGAGTTAGGATGAAGAACCTATCCCACTTTCAAATCTGGTGATCCCAGTTTTCCTGTTTGGGAATATGACAACTTCTTCGTTATTCTTATCAAACAAGGATGAACCGTGATATAAGAAGCTTGATATGGATACATAAAGTTGTGGAAAATCACCAGGAAGTTGAATAAATCTCATAGGAGTTAGGATGAAGAACCTATCCCACTTTCAAATCAGGTGATCCCGGTTTTCCTGTTTGGGAATATGACAACTTCTTCATCATTCTAATCAATCCATCATGAACCGCGATGTAAGAAGCTTGATTTGGATAAATAAAGTACTGGAGAATCACCAGGAAGTTGAATAAATCTTATAGGAGTTAGGATGAAGAACCGATCCCACTTTCAAATCAGGTGATCCCAGTTTTCCTGTTTGGGAATATGACAACTTCTTCGTCATTCTTATCAAAACAGGATGAACCACGATGTAAGAAGCTTGATTTGGATACATAAAGTAGTGGAGAATCACCAGAAAGTTGAATAAATCTCATAGGAGTAAGGATGAAGAACCTATCCCACTTTCAAATCAGGTGATTCCAGTTTTCTTGTTTGGGAATATGACAACTTCTTCGTCATTCTAATCAAAACAGCATGAACCGGGATGTAAGAAGCTTGATATGGATACATAAAGTAGTGGAGAATCATCAGGAAGTTTGAATAAATCTCATAGGAGTTAGGATGAAGAAGCTATCCCACTTTCAAATCAGGTGATCCCAGTTTTTCTGTTTGTGAATATGACAACTTCTTTGTCATTCTTATCACAACAGGATTAATCGCGATGTAAGAAGTTTTGGTTGGATATATAAAGTACTGGAGAATCCCTAGGAAGTTGAAAAAATCTCCTAGGAGTTAGGATGAAGAACCTATCCAACTTTCAAATCAGGTGATTCCGGTTTTCCTGTTTGGGAATATGACAACTTCTTCGTCATTTTAATCAAACCAACATGAATCGGGATGTAAGAAGCTTAATTTGGATAGATAAAGTACTGGAGAATATGCAGGACGTTGAATAAATCACATAGGAGTTAGGATGAAGAAGCTATCCCACTTTCAAATCAGGTGATCCCAGTTTTTCTGTTTGGGAATATGACAACTTCTTCGTCATTCTTATCAAACCAGGATGAACCGTGATGTAAGAAGCTTGATTTGGATACATTACGTAGTGGAGAATCACCAGGAAGTTCAATAAATCTCATAGGAGTTAGGATGAAGAAGCTATCCCACTTTCAAATCAGGTGATCCCAGTTTTTCTGTTTGGGAATATGACAACTTCTTCGTCATTCTTATCAAACCAGGGTGAACCGCAATGTAAGAAGCTATATTTGGATACATAAAGTAATGGAGAATCACCAGGAAGTTGAATAAATCTCATAGGAGTTAAGATGAAGAAGCTATCCCACTTTTAAACACGTGATTCCAGTTTTCTTGTTTGGGAATATGCAACTTTTTCGTCATTCTAATCAAACCAGCATGAACCGGGATGTAAGATGCTTGATATGGATACATAAAGTAGTGGAGAATCATCAGGAAGTTTGAATAAATCTCATAGGAGTTAGGATGAAGAAGCTATCCCAGTTTCAAATCAGGTGATCCCAGTTTTTCTGTTTGGGAATATGACAACTTCTTTGTCATTCTTATCACAACAGGATGAATCGCGATGTAAGAAGTTTTGTTTGGATACATAAAGTACTGGAGAATCACTAGGAAGTTGAATAAATCTCATAGGAGTTAGGATGAAGAACCTATCCCACTTTCAAATCAGGTGATCTCGGTTTTCTTGTTTGGGAATATGACAACTTCTTCGTCATTTTAATCAAACCAGCATGAACCGGGATGTAAGAAGCTTAATTTGGATAGATAAAGTACTAGAGAATCTGCAAGACGTTGAATAAATCTCATAGGAGTTAGGATGAAGAAGCTATCCCACTTTCAAATCAGGTGATCCCGTTTTTTTGTTTGGGAATATGACAACTTCTTTGTCATTCTTATAAAAACTGGATTGTGGGAACCGAAATTCGCACTATCGATTTCCGTTTAAATAAGGAAACAGGAAAACCCTAATTTCCCAAAGGTCCCCAATATCTGCTAATACCACACGCCAAGCAATCAGAACATAAGAATAACAACGATACAGTATAAGAAATCAAAAAGAGAGAAAAGTAGATCTTATTCCGAATTCGCGTTTAAGCGTTACAACAAGGTAAGAGCCTGGGCTACGAGAGCTGTCGGCAAGATTCCTAGTTCTAAAACCCTAAGACGGCAATAACCTAGTTGAGTCGCAGCTCGAATAACAAAAACGGAAATATGCCTAATTGCTCTAAGTGCTAAGTTTGCTCTGAGAAAAATCTTTTTTCATGCCTCTCGCCTAGGACACCTTATATACTGGTCCTAGGTCGGTTTACGCTTTTTCTCTTCTGCTAAGTTTCCATTTTTCCCGATCTTCGTAATTATCATCAAAATTTCGTATTTATCCGCGGAATCTTGACTTTTATCTTTCCTTGTGAAACCAAGCGTAAACCGTCATGCGGCTTACGGGCTGTTGGTTAAGAAATCGTAAGTTGGGCCTCGAGTCATGTCTTAGGTCCCTTTGGGCCGTCTTCTGACTCGAAGCGTTTATTACGGCTTCTTTCGATAAAGAGTGAACTTTCCGCGGTTTTTACCGTAAAGTTTGATCGATGACTTAGAATGGCGGGAAACATGAAATGGGTTCGCTACGGTCTTCGGGAGATAGCATCGAAGGGTAGACGAGAATGCATGGACTAATGTCGTATCGACATTTAGGAAGAGCTCGGTCGCTACGTAGCGACCGAGCTTCGGCTCGAGCTCGGTCGCTACGTAGCGACCGAGCGGAACACACGTTCGGTCGCTGCGTAGCGACCCTTTTCGAGCTCTTGTCCAATGTCTCGTGTTTCCTCCGCAAAGCTTTTCGTAAAGAAGAATCTATTTCGAAAAAGTATTTGTCGAAGAAGGTTTTTTGTTTTCTTCTTCGGACGTTTTGATCGTTAAATTCGTCGTATCCATAACCGGTCTGGGCATGTTTCTGGTGGCTTTTGCTTGATCTAAATAGAATTTGAACGAAGCTTTATCTTGGGAACATACGTTGTGACGTTCTCTTGACCGAGCATGATTTGTTACGAAAATAAATACTTGTATTTTGCGGGGATTTGGACGTTAGCTTCGTCGCAACCGTTTTCGACCCCAACAGTTAGCCCCCCAGCTCGTTAGGATCGTGGATTTCTAGTGAGATCCCAACGTGTGGTATGGCGAGTTCGGACCAGATTGGTGTATTTGGGCGAAGTTCGTATCCAAAAATCTGCAAGTAAATAATAATTTCTCATGCCTATAAGAAGGGAGGTAATTTCTTCACAATCTTTACACTTACTCATTCTCATAGAGAGGTTTCTTGAAAAATTCTTTCTTCTTTCTCCTTCTCTCTATCATTTCCTTCTTGATAAAGTAAAACACGATATGTCGAGTAAGAAGAGGAGTTCGAAGAAAGGGTCCTTGCCCGCGAACCTTTCTGAAGAGCTCCGTGTGCCAAAGATGGAATTTGTTCCTCATTCGGTAGACTCCCCGAGAACGAGGCATGGTGGGTGGCGTGTTATGGTTCGATCACGCCTCCCAAAGAGAAATCATTCCCGGTCATGAACCGTCGCCCGGTGGAGGAAGGTGCACCAAGTAGGAGTACTATCGAATTCCTCGAGGTCATGCGGTCGTTCTACCATATTTTGGATGTGGTGGAGTTTAGGGCTCCTCGTCAAGGAGAGCGCGCTAGAAGTCCCCCGGAGGGTTACTTTACTTGTTACGAAGCATTCGTAGTGCGCTGCCGTTTGTGGTTCCCGATTACCGAAATTATCGTTCGTGTGTTGGATCGTTTCGGGGTGGCGATAAGCCAACTGAATCCTCTTGGCATCCAGCACCTCATTGGAGTCCTGATCCTGAGTTACGAGCATGGTCTCTCCCTTACCATCGATCACTTCGAAGCGCTTCTTCGGTTACAGATCATCAAGGATACGGACACGTACAGGCTGGTTCCTCGGAACTTCATGTCAGTGGTTAAGGGGTTTACTTCTAACTTCAACTCGTGGAAGAAATTTTTCTTCTTCGTTCGCGTAGACGCCGCGTCCGTTGAGGAGAGTTGTATCCCATTGTTCCGGAGGTTGCCGAACGATCATCCCTTCATCAATCCTCTTGCTCCGTTTCCTTAGGACATTATTGCGGTGAGGGATCTGCTCAGGAACGGTACTTTTTTCTGGACTTCCTTTACGCCGAAGAGAGTTTGAAAGGCGCTGAGGTTTGTGCATCCCAGTCCTCCTTTGGGCGGAGAAACAAGGAGTGATTCCGAGCCTGATGACCAAGGTCCCGACGCTGCTCCCACGATTGCGACGGGGCTGAATTCTTCGAATGGGAAATATATTGACCTCGGTGACCTGGATTTTTCGGTCGACGATTGCATGCTTCCAGGATGGGATCTGGACCTTGCTTTCGGCGATGGAAGCGGTACGAGCGAGGTCCCTATTCTGGACTTCGATGATTTCTTCGCTGGTCTTCCGTCGGGCTTCAATGCTCCTCCGGCCACGAACGAGTCGGGGAGGCCGAAAGTCGTCGCGGAAGAATCTCGTATCATCAACAGGGTATAAGCTTTAAGAATTTTGACGATCGTTATTTTTTTTTTTGCTTATAATGTGTCAATCGGTTTTACAGGCTTGAACTTGCTTGGATCGGCGATTGAGGTGAGCCATAGAGAGGCCATGATCTATCGCTTTAAAGCGGAGAAGGCGGAAAAGGATCTTGCTCGCATGCGAGACGAGATGTTGGCGCGAGATGCTCAACTCGCTCGTGATCATGCCAGGGCTGTTCGTAGGGCAGAACGGAAGGGCAAGAGGGAAATTGTTGAGGTGATGAAGACTCGCGCCTCTCAATTCCAGGTTGAGTACAGGAACCTCAAGGATGCCTTCAACTCGCTGGGCGACTTCCGTGAGTGTCGCGGCTCAGTCGGGAGCCTTTGGAAGACGCGGGCGGATGACTACGTTTTCGAGAGGGAGATGGAGTTATTGAAGGGTGGCATGAAGGATCATGCTCACGCTGAGACACTCATTTCTCCGATCGATGGGAAGATTCAGGGATTCTGGGATCCCATCTCCGTTTCTCCTGATACCGTAGAAACCACGACTGATTTTGCGGTGACGATGAGGAAATGAACTATCCCGCGGATGCATTCGGAGCTTCCTTGTCGGGAATTTTAACTTTGATCTGTGAGTGTTTGACGGGAAGAAGTTTTTCCCTTATCTACTATTTTGCGGCCAAGTGTGGCCTTTGTTCATATATGTCCGGCCGAGTGTGGCCTTCGAACTTTGTTTGGGCCTGTTTTGGCCGTTTTTATTTTTATCGGGACTGGCCGTTGGCGGCTTTGAACCCGTACCGCTATGTGGTTTATATAATGGATGTTTGTTTGAGTTACTTTGTTTCAAGTGGGTTTGAAGTAAACATGAGTTGTCTTCTCATATTTAACTTCGTTGAGGCGTTCAATCTGTTAGTCTGTTCGTGAGTTTTTTGGTAAAAATTATTTATTCTTACGGACTTTCGGAAACGTCAAGATATGAACGGAGAGACATGTTTTAGGAACTGGTATCGTTTAGATATCATGTCTTGAGATGTCTGAGACCAATGCGATGGGTTTAGGGCAAGACCTAGGTTTACTCTCGGTTTTAAGGTTTGTGCGGTGACGAGCCGGCTATCGATTTTCCTATTGCGATTTCTACCTGATTCGTACCGATTTAAAGTCCGCGATAGGTTCTCGGCTTATATGACTTGTATGGCATGAATCGAGCATCTTTCCAGAGACAATTTTTAAGCCAACTGGAAGTGCTAGACCAAAATTTTGGATTTTTTTTTGTAGAGAGCTCTCGTCCTTGTGTTGGACGTTCGAAGATCAAAAGAGTGATCAAGTTGCGTTTGTTTAAGACGGCTGATGTGTTCATCGGGGCCAATCGACGAACGGAGTGTAAGGTTTTTGTGGTCGCGTTCGGACAATTTGTTCGTATTGTCTCGACTTTTAACTTGGCGACGTCTCGCAGTTATTTCGAAGACTATACGTATATTTTCAGTGTTGAAGAGAGATTGTTTTGCAATTTTGGGCCGTACGAGGCTGCTGACAAGAGTATTAACGTTTGTAGATTTTCTAAGCGTGTTCTGAGACTTTTGCGTTAATTGAAGCGCAAGTGTCTTAAAAAGGGGCGACGCATATTGTAGTAAAAATTTTCGAAATCTCTAAAAAACTCGATTACAATAATGCATCTTTTCCTATGTGGGAGTATACGAGTATACGCACCCACTCCCCCCCCCCTTTTTAGAGAGGGGGATAGCTGAACTCGTCTTTCGACGAGCTGCCTACGTACCTCTTTCGAGGATCAAGCCATCTCGTAGTTCTATTTTATGCCGCGAGCGTTTTCACTCGGCGATTGGCGCCGTGCTGACCGCCTTGATCGTGATGACCGTGGCCGGGTCAGCGTTCTCTTCCGGATGTTCCGGTTGAGTCGTAGTGTTGGATTCGGACTCGTGCTGAGTTTCGACACCCAAAGCATTTGCGTCAGCAGACAATGTTAAATCGTCTTTTCTTGAAACGTTTTTGGTCGAAGATTTATGTATCTTCGTGCGTTTATGATTTTCCATTGCAGAGGTCGTCATCTGCCTAAACTTGTGCTCCGCGAGGAAGCACAGTCGCGACTGTTTCTGACATCCCCAGATAGCTGTAACTCCGTTTGGGGTCGGGAATTTGACACCCAGGTGGTACGTCGATGGAACGGCTTGCATGGTGTTGAGCCATGGGGTTCCCATGATCACGTTGTAGATGGCAGGATGATCGAATACTGCGAATTCGATGATTTTTGTGATCTCCTTGGCCATCACTGGTAGCTGAATCGACCTGAGGGTCATCGATACTTCGCCTGAAAAGCCTGTGAGCGGTTTCGGCGTTGGAGTTACTTCTCCGAGTTCGATGCTCATCCGATTGAGAGTGTCACGGAAGATTACATTGACCGTGCTTCCCGTGTCAATGAGTACTCTTCCGACTTCCAGATCTCGTATGACGAGGTCTATGACAATCGGATCGCAGTGAGGTTGATCGATCCCGCCGGCTTCCTCCTTCGTGAAGGTGATTGAGCAATTCTGATCATCTCGGGTAGGCCACCATGTAGGCCAGTTTGCTCTCGACTCCGCCTTCCGCTGGTAAGCCTTGATGGCCGAAACCGTATCGTTGCAGAATTGCGATCCTCCAATGATCATGTTGACTCTGCGACGTTGTTATCGTTCCCCTTACCGTCTGGCTTCCTGCCGCGTTTATCCCCAGATTGGTTTCTTTGAGGAGATCTCTCCGCGGGAGGATTTCTGTCCCGCTTCGAGGGGCGATCGGTTTCCAGGATGAGATCTTTCACGCTGGTCACTTCCGAGAGCTCTCCAGCTAGTAGCTTCGCGGCCATCCTTGCTCCCAAGACTTTGCAGTTAGTCATGGAGTGTCCTCGGGACTGGTGGAACTCGCAGAAGGTGTTTTCATCATATCCTTGATTGTGAGTCCACGTATTACCCGTGGTTCAGCCCTGGTCCGAGCCGATCGCGTAATTGTGCGCTCCTTGGAAATCTTCCCCCTCGTGATGGACATACCTGTCGTTACGAGGGTTCTTCTTCTTCGTTTTTGGATTTACATCTTTTGAGGATGGTCTCGCCGACTTATGTTTTTGCGATAAGACTTTCGTTTCTTCCTCGATCATGATGTAGTCCGTCTCCTTGTGGAGGGCGTCCTGGATCGTCCGCGGTTTGTCGAGGGATATCCATTTTCTGAATTTCGACTTGTACCAGAGCGCCTTTCTGAGCGCATCAATGGCCACCTTGTCGCTTATCCCGCTGACCCTGGACATTACCAACTTGAATCGGCTGATGAACTCGCGGAGGGGTTCGTCTTCCCTCTGGGACAGACTCCAGAGATCGACATCGGAAGTTTCTCTATCTATGAACATAGAGTATTGCTTGAGAAATTCTGATGCGAGCTACCGGAAACTTCCGATAGAGTTTCGCTTAAGGCGTGCGAACCATTCAAGGGCTGCTCCTTCTAGATTCTCGACGAACAGGCGGCAGTAGCCGGCGTCTTTTTAGCCGTCCTTCAGCCTCGCTCTTCCCATCGTGATGTGGAACGCCTGAAGGTGCGCTCTCGGATCGGTCGTCCCATCATACTTCGGTACTTTGATTTTTCCTGGATCGGATACCCTCATATCTGAGATGCTAGTGGTGAAGGGGGTCTTCCGAGCCCCTTCCAGCAGTCTGTCGATCTCGGGGGCCGCGCTGGTAGCGTGATGGATTTGGAATTTCACGGCTCTTACTTCTGCCGCATTCTTGGTGATATAGTCGCGAAGATCGCGGATATCCGACGTCTCGCCAGCAGATTTCCGTGCTTGTTGGCGTTTACTGCGAGTGAGCTCGGTTTGCTTTTCAGCCAGCTCTTCTTGTTCGTTCTAATAGAGGATTTCCTCCTCTTCTGTCATTGGTTTGTCGAACGGAGAGCTTTCCCGAGCGAATCGGCTCCTGGTCCTCCTTGGATGTCTGTCGACGTCCTCATCAGTATCGTTGGAGACATCGCTAGGATCCAGGTCGACTTGCTCGACTTCATTATCCTTCGAATCCTTCGCGGGAGACGGAGGACTTTTAGGGTTTCCCTTTTCGATGGGAGATTTCTCGCTAGGGTTTTGACCCGAAGGTGGTTGAGCGTGATGTGGTTGAGAGTTAGATTGATCCGTACCCCACCCTCCTTCTAGCGCCAAACTGTGGGAACCGAAATTTGCACTGTCGATTTCCGTTTAAATAAGGAAACTAGGAAAACCCTAATTTCCCAGAGGTCCCGGATATCTGCTAATACCACACGCCAAGCAATCAGAACACAAGAATAACAACGATATAGTATAAGAAATCGAAAAGAGAGCAAAGTAGATCTTATTCCGAATTCGCGTTTGAGCGTTACAACAAGGTAAGAGCCTGGGCTACGAGAGCTGTCGGCGAGATTCCTAGTTCTAAAACCCTAAGACAGCAATAACCTAGTTGAGTCGCAGCTCGAATAACAAAAACGAAAATATGCCTAATTGCTCTAAGTGCTAAGTTTGCTCTGAGAAAAATCCTTTTTCATGCCTCTCGCCTAGGACTCCTTATATACTGGCTCCTAGGTCGGTTTACGCTTTTCCTCTTCTGCCCTTATGCCGCCATTGCATAAAAATGGAGATATTCCATTTTTACCGATCTTCGTAATTATCTTCAAAATTTCGTATTTATCCGCGGAAACATGAGTTTTATCTTTCCTTGCGAACCAAGCGAAAACCGTCATGCGGCTTACGGGCTGTTGGTTAAGAAATCGTAAGTTGGGCCTCGAGTCATGTCTTAGGTCCCTTTGGGCCGTCTTCTGGCTCGAAGCGTTTATTACGGCTTCTTTCGATAAAGAGTCAACTTTCCGTGGTTTTTACCTTAAAGTTTGATCGATGACTTAGAATGGCGGGAAACATGAAATGGGTTCGCTACGGTCTTCGGGAGATAGCATCGAAGGGTAGACGAGAATGCATGGACTAATGTCGTATCGACGTTTAGGAAGACCTCGGTCGCTACGTAGCGACCGAGCTTCGGCTCGAGCTCGGTCGCTATGTAGTGACTGAGCTTTGGCTCGAACTCGGTCGCTATGTAGCGACCGAGCGGAACACGCGTTCGGTCGCTGCGTAGCGACCCTTTTCGAGCTCTTGTCCGATGTCTCGTGTTTCCTCCGCAAAGCTTTTCGTAAAGAAGAATCTATTTCGAAAAAGTATTTGTCGAAGAAGGTTTTTCGTTTTCTTCTTTGGACGTTTTGATCGTTAACTTCGTCGTATCCATAACCGGTCTGGGCATGTTTCCGATGGCTTATGCTTGATCTAAATAGAATTCGAACGAATCTTTATCTTGGGAACATACGTTGTGACGTTCTCTTGACCGAGCATGATTTGTTGTGAAAAGACATACTTGTATTTTGCGGGGATTTGGACGTTAACTTCGTCGCAACCGTTTTCGACCCCAACAAGGATGAACCACGATGTAAGAAGCTTGATTTGGATACATAAAGTAGTGGAGAATCACCAGGAAGTTGATTAAATCTCATAGGAGTTAGCATGAAGAAGCTATCCCACTTTCAAATCAGGTGATCCTAGTTTTCCTGTTTGGGAATATGACAACTTCTTCATCATTCTTATCAAAACAGGATGAACCACGATCTAAGAAGCGTGATTTGGATACATAAAGTAGTGGAGAATCACCAGGAAGTTGAATAAATCTCATAGGAGTTAGGATGAAGAAGCCATCCCAATTTCAAATCAGGTGATCCCAATTTTTCGGTTTGGGTATATGACAACTTCTTCGTCATTCTTATCAAAGCAGGATGAACCACGATGTAAGAAGCTTGATTTGGATACACAAAGTAGTGGACAATCACAAGGAAGTTGAATAAATCTCATAGGAGTTAGGGTGAAGAACATATTCCACTTTCAAATCAGGTGATCCCAGTTTTCCTGTTTGGGAATATGACAACTTCTTCGTCATTCTAATTAATTCATTATCCGAACTCTTAATTGGCACGTGTTTTAAAAGGAAGGTACTACAATCATACCTCTCCTTTGGAAGATCGACGAACATACTCACCATAATATGGATGGCGCAGTATCGTGGCAGCAAGACCTTTACTGATTTCGGGGTTACGGAAAACAATTGGTACAGGTCGGGATATGAGGGTTTGGAGTGAGGCCTGAATTCCAGATTCAGTAGCTCGACCACCTAGACCTGCAAATCACATTGTCTACAGACTTCCCCAACTCCTTGTTCAGTCCATTATTAGGAATGATACCAAGGACTGGGATATTCAACTTTTACGAGAAGTTTTTCACCCGAATGATATTCCTTTGATACTTGGGCTAAAACCATCTCGTTCCATTGCCCCGGATAGATATGTTTGGAATCACACAAAATCAGGAGTGTATTCAGTTAAAACCGGTTATGAACTACTTCAACCAAAATGAAACATTTCTTGTGGCAGGCAATATTGGGCTGTGTCGCGACGGCAGAAAGGCTCACTTATAGACACCTGGGCACCGATAGGAGTTTTCCTAGATCTGCTGGCCCAGTGGAGTCGATTAATCATCTTCTTTTTGAATGCCCCCCTGCCCTTCAGGTTTGAGCTTTATCGGAATATCCGTCCCTTCCAGGTTACTTCCCGAGTACATCTATATACCAAAACATAAACTTCCTGTTTTGGAAGAGAAAAGAGGTGGCCCCACTGAGACCACAATTTGATACCTTTCCATGGATTTGCTAGTACATTTGGAAGGCGAGGAACGACAAACTATTTAATGGGAAAGTCGTATCCCCGATTGATACTCTCCAACATGCCTCTCTTGAGGCAGAATGTTGGAGAAGGGCTAAAGAAAGGGAGGAAGCGAACGAGGATCATGGCGACCCCCTTACTACAGAGGTCGATACAGTGCCCCCTTGGATACCTTGAATCCCTACCTGTCATATTGATGCGTCATGGATCAATAATGACAGCGTAAGTGGCCTAGGGTGGAGTCTGAAGGACCAGATGGGCTCGAAACACTTCGGACAACAGGCGTGCAATAGGAGTCTCTCAGCTTTGCATGCGGAGTGGAAGGTTTACTTTGGCCATTCTCATGTCTGAGAGACATGAGGATAGCCTCGATACGGTTCGAGACAGACTGCTCGGACCTAGTGGACATGTCTACTAACCCGATGGATTGGCCAACGTTTGCGGTAGAGATCGAGATGTTCCATAGACTACAGGAGGACTTTGAGGAAGTGAGTTTGTCTCATATTCCTAGGAGTAGGAATGGTCGGGCGGATGCGCTTGTAAAAGAAGCAAGGAGTCGAGGATATGTTTTTTCCCATATAAGTCAGACTCGGACAGACAGAGATGCTCATTAGAGAATCGGCTCGCCTGCCACCACTTGATCTAGCTTACATGGGTAGCTGACAAAAAAAAAAAAAATCTTTCCTAAATAACCGGAAATCGACAGCACGAATTTCGGCTCCCACAATGAACCATTTTGACTGTTCAGGGAAGGGTTGGAACCGTTCATATCAGAACAGAACCGTCCTAATCCAATCAGATCAACATAGGGCTGGTTTAGACATGTGCGCGCCTAACTCGTCGGTTATGGACCATGACCGCATTAATCAACCAGAACCACGGTTATAACCAATTCCAACACATCGACATAGCCACACCAATATACAGATAACGAAGAAGAAGAAATAGATAAAAGGAATAAGAAGAATAGGACATAATCCAACCGCCTTTGACTCGAATGGTTCAGACTGTTTGATTGGCTTAGCCGATGGGTCGGTGGTTACTCCACTGACCTTAGATGACTGAACCATGGGGTTGGAGTCCTTCTCCAGACCTTTCTCTTTGCCGCTGGTATCCATAACCACACAGCCTCTTCTCTCTTAAACTCTTCTCCTTGCCAGAGATACTAAACCACCACAACAGAGCCTTTTTCGGCTGAACTCTCTCTCTCTCTTTCTATTTGGCCTTTGCCTTTTGTTTCTCACGACACTGGTGTCTAGAATGGAAACAGAGGGCCTATATTTATAAATAATGGGCAGCCAGGACTTGACACACGAACATGTACAACTTGCTAGGCGAATGAGCATGACTTGACCGAAAGGTTGCAACCTTGGCCACTTCCACCCCAGCACCCATAACTAACCTTTCTTGGGTCGGTCCTGAGCCCAAAGAGATACCCAAGCCTTCTAGACATACCCCACGGGCTAGCCAAAAGACCCATCAGTCCCTAGCCCACTTGGGCGGCCAAACGGCCCGCCACCGGCCCGGACCCGGCCCAATGGCCCGAGACCCGAACACTCCGTCCATCTGAGTTGAGCTGGCTCCCATCTGACCCAGCTGAGTGAGCTAGTAGTCCAGTTAGTTGAGCTGACTTAACTTGGAATGAGCTAGGTTGAGGTTGACCGAGCTTCGTCCAGCTTGATCGAGCTACCCGAACTCATCGCCTAGCTATCGTTCAACTCATCCAGCTAACTTTTCTTGTTTCCTTCTTTGTTTGCTTAAGTCTCTGCAACCTGACCTTCTTAACCTTCTATCTTGGCCATGGAACGCTTGCCTTAAGGTCCTTAGACCGGCTGGAACGTTTCCTCGAACCATGGCCCGTCCTGACGATCTTATCTAGGATCATGGATGCGACAAGTTCAGATTTGCAGAGGATGTAGAAGCTGTAGATGTCAACAGTGACAGAGATGAAGAGGAGGATGTGAACTTTGTTAGTGGTACAGCCATTCAGAATCAAAGGTATGGGAATCAGAGTGGACAGAAGAGTGGATACAACTAGAGTTCACAGTACTGGAAACCCTTCCGCAGCAACTACAACAGCAGCAACAAAGCTTATGGAAATTCTTTCTACCATAATTAACCACCACAGACTCGAGAGAGCAAGATAGAGTCCATGCTTGATCAAGTTCTTGAGGGTTAGAAGAAGTTGATGGTGAACTTCAATGGAAAGATAGATGATGTCTACACAGAGCTGAACTCAAAGTTTGAGTCTTTAAACAACCATGTGAGGAAGTTGGAGACACAAGTGGTTCAGACAGAAGGCCTTGATCAAGGATAAAGGAGATGAATTCCTGAAGCACCACGTGAATCATAGATGATGATTTCTGGAAAGTGGTAAAGGAGGAGAAGCTTTAGGAAAGAGACTTCCAAGTCGAAAGCTCCATGAGTTTTGGCGGTTCACACTGGTGTCGATCGACGCCAAGAGATGAACATCGACCGATGGAGGAAGATGAATATTGATCGACATCGGCTACCCAACATTGATCGGCAGAGGAAGTTGCATCATGCGCTACAATAAGAATTCTAACTCACAAGGAGTTTGCAGCTAAACACCCTCATCCACCCAAACCCTTACACATCATGACCCAGCTACCGATCGACTAACAGACTCAACCGACGATCGACATGACTACTCCAACATCGATCGACGACCACCTCTTACATACCGAGTGCGGTTACCAAAGATTGATGTGGCACGCCTGAATGCACTCAGAAACTTATCTCAACCCTCAAACACCATTGCAGACAACTTCAGTCAACAACCTGATGATGCACCAGAGTCTATGCAAGTTGATCAGACTTCTGAGAGGAGAACCTTGAGGAGAAGGAAGGAAAATGTTCCTAAGCATCTAAAGAGAGGATTTAATGAGAAGGAGATGGATAGCTTCACCAAAAGAATTCTCAGGATACCCTTGGACAAGCCGTTTGAGGAGGCTTACGTTACCCACAGGTTGTGGATGTTCTTCAGACAAACCAAGGAAACTGAACATGACATACATAGGATCTTCAATCAGGCCAGAGAGAAGATGAAGCAGAGGATTACATTGAAGAAGAAGAGTGATCCAGAGAAGTTTGCAGTGCCATGTTTAATGAAGGGCATTAAGTTCCATGTGCGATGTGTGACACATGTTCATCAGTCAGCATACTACCCAAGGTAATGGCAGACCATTTGGGTCTGAAGATAGAGTCTTCAGAGGATTCATTCACTTTTGTGGACAATTTTACGAGGAACTAAGGAGGAATCATAAGAAACCTTGAAGTGCAGATTGGTAATGCACTAGTTCCAGTTGAATTCCACGTCCTGGACAACAAGCTGAACATGAATAATTCTCTACTCCTTAGGAGAGCCTTCATGGCTACTGTGGGAGCAGTTTGCAACATGCAAACTAATTAGTTGTGTCTAACACTGATAAATCATTATGTCTACTATGATCCAGTCAGAATTGCCAAGCAACACTGGAGTTAATACATGATTTATAGTAGCATGCTACTACGAATTTGAAGCTGAATACGAGAAAGAGTATGAAGCATCGATCGATAGTCGGACTTACACATCGATCGACAGTGCCATTCAGCCAATGATCGATAACCACACCAGGGAATCGATCGACAACAGTCCTGCGAATGAGACTTTCGCTTTGCCACTACACTGCTATCCGAGCTTTGCAGTTAACACACAACCTCAAACATCGATTGATTATCATTACGGTGACACGATCAGCAGACAGGGTGACTATTCTATTGGCAGTTGGGCAGACGATAGCCATCATTAGAGCTTTGCAGTAGACATTGAATTACCTGAGAAGCGATCTGATGAGTATGACGAGGACTACCAAAGAGAGAAGATTATTGAGTATCGTGGTCTTGCCATGGATGATCGAGGAGCTCTCCATACATCGCTTGCAGATAATAAGGCGACATCGATCGGCAGCAACACCAATCCATCGATAGACGCTCCTCACACACCAGATTCCGAGGTACAACTAAAAGATAATTTAGCTTATGGTTATCTAACTCCAGATGAATTTGGTATTTTCAGAGATCGAGAAGGCCAAGCACAAGCCATGAATGGACGCATTCCCAACATATCCAAGGAGGACATTGCTTAAATCATTGCCATGAGTGGGTCCAGAAACTTCCTGGACACACTGAACAGAGTAAGAAATCCACCATCGATCGACAAAGCAGCTTCACCATCGATTGACGGTCAATTCTAATTCCGACGAAGACTTCATCAGAATAGAAAAAGGAAACCTCCTTGGGAAAGTGGAGATGAGTATGGTCTATACAGAGATGAGGATGGATTTGCACGTGTTCAAGATGGCCGAATCATCCATGTGTCCAAAGAGAACATCTGAGATATTCTACAGAGGGCCACAATGGTTGGCCACATCTGCATTAGTCTACCAGAGTATTGATATCTTGCATATTTGCATTGTTTTAAGCTTCCATTTTGTACATAATGATCATATAGATTAAGAGTTTAGCATCTTTAGGATCCATTTTGCATTCATATGTCTTAATCAGGTAATGGAGTATCCTATGGAGTAATCAGAGGTGTTTAGAAGCATTGTGATCCAAAAAGAGATGAAGAATGGAGATTGATCAATCATAAGGCGATCCACGCGGGTAGCAGCACCCCGAGTCCACTGACCCTCGTCACCAAAAGACCGACTCAGAGAAGTCACGCGGGAAGGATCACGTGGGGTCGACTACCCGCTCGCACGAGCTAGAAGAATCATCGAGGTCCGACGTGGGGAAAGCGACGCGGGTGATCCCCATCTTGCCTACCCGCGTTACCGAAGATTTTGTTCGAGGAGTCACGCGGGTGAAGCAGCACGGGATCACTCACCCGCTCGCACGACGGAGAATCCTCGACGACGATCCGATGCGGGTTGGCTGACGCGGGTTGTGCACATCCATTTCTACCTGAGTCGAAACTTATCTTTAGTCGGATTTTAATGTTTTTAAGGGGCTTTTTTGACTTTTTAATGGAAACCATTAGGTTTACCAAAGACACATAAATACTCTTGTAATCCCAAAGTTGGGACTGATCTTGTTTTCTATCTAATCACAAAGAACTTTTAGGTGAAAGATCTTATCTTGATCATTTTCTCTTGTGATTGCTTGATTATTTAGATCACTAATCATGATTAGCACCAAATCATCATTGATTCTTGGGCTCATCATGAAGAGTAGTGAGTAGTCATCTTTGGATTCATGGGTTAGGGAGACTAAGGGTGATTAAGCTAGATCTAAGGTGTTTTAGTATAGATCCATCTTGTTCCTTGCTAGTAGAGTGTTTTTAATGCAACTCTAGAGTTGGCCTCTCTAAAGTTGAGCTCTAGGCATTTCATACCTGAAAGGTGTTTGATGAAATGCCTTAACCAACTCTCCTAAGCTTTTAACATTATTTACCAAAGAGATTTGTTGTTAAAGGTGTTAAGATGGCTAGTAGGTTTGAGATTAATGAATACTTAGATAACATTCAACCAAAGAGATTTGATGCTTGAGTTATCTTAGTAAATGAACATTCATCTAGAGATAGAGCTTGTTTAGGATGGTGTCTAGGTCTAAGGTAGATAGACTGGTTGAAAGTTAACACCTTTAGATTGAAACTTGATCACCCAAGGTCAATTCCTTTAGCCCATGAGTTCTCTTATCTCATAAGAAAGAAAGCTTTATCCTTTATTGCATTTTAGTAGCATTCTAGTTCAAAAATCATCTCACCAATTGATAGCACTTAGATTAAGCATGGTCTTGCATTCCCTTTGCTTTAGAATCACTTAGAACTGGTTTGACATCCCTTATTCTACAACATTTGATTAGGAGCCTTGAAACTCCTATCGTCAAATTGGCACCGTTGTCGGGTTCTAAGTTGATTGTGACATTGAGATTTAGTTATTTGCTTGAGACTAAGTTAATTTTTGTTCAATTGTGTTATTGCTTTTCTTTCTTTTTTCTCCCTTTGCATTTCAGGTGTATGAATACAAGGAGCAGAGGTCTAACAAACCTAGTTCCAAGAGTTGAAGACATTAGAGCACTTGAGAGGGAGATTGCAAGACAAAAAAGAGAAGTAGAGCAACAAGCTAACTTGCAAAGGTTGGGGTTTGATATGGAGAATCTGCCTCAAGATGGTGATGCCCAAAGAGGCATTGATCCAAGAGCTGATCACCTTCGACCACAGCACCAGCCACAACATCAACCGCGCCAAGCTCGCGCCATTGGAGCCTATGATCAACCTCACATTAATGGTCATAGGTTGGGAATCAGAGCACCACCAGTGGAGAACAACAACTTCGAGATCAAGTCAGGGCTGCTCAACACCATAGAGAACAACAAGTATCATGGTCTTGCTGCTGAAGACCCTTTTGATCACTTGTACAAGGTTGATAAGTATTGTGGCTTGTCCAAGACAAATGGTGTTTCTGAAGATGCTTTCAAGTTGAAGTTGTTCCCTTTCTCTTTGGGAGACAAGGCACACCAATAGGAGAAGACTCTTCCAAGTGACACTGTCACTACTTGGGATGAGTGCAAGAGAGTTTTCCTTGACAAGTTCTTCTCTACTTCAAGAACAGCTAAGATCAGGAACGAAATCTCTGGGTTTCAACAGAAAGGTCTAGAGAGCTTCAGTGAAGCATGGGAGAGGTTCAAGGGCTATTGGTCTCAATGCCCTCATCATGGTTTCAGCAAGGAAAGTTTGCTTAGCACCTTCTACAGAGGAGCTCTACCAAAGTGCAGAAACATACTTGACACTGCGAGCAATGGTTTCTTCTTGGGGAGAACCGAGGAAGAGGCAGAGGAACTGGTAGAGAACATGGTTAAGAGTGACTCGGTGTACAGTGAGGAGCATGATAGGGTCAACAGAAGTGATGATCAGCAAACAAAAAAAGAGATTAAGTCCTTGCAAGAGAAGATGGACTTGCTTCTTTCCAACCAAGCTAAGAAAGAGCAGATGAACTTTGTGGGTGGTCCTATTCAAGAGCTTCCTCCCATGATCAATGAGGTTGATGGTTTGGAAGGCCAAGAAGAGCTGTGCTTCATCAACAACAATGGTTCTTGGTACAGGAAAGAGCCTAACTTTCAGTACAACAACTGCCAGTAAAGGTCATACTCTAACAACCAGCAAGGAGGATACCAGCAGAAGCAAAACACTCAGCAAGGGAGCTATCAACCTAGACAAAACACCCCTCCTGGTTTCAACAATAACAACAATCAGTCTACTCAGGCTCAAGGAAGTTCTTCCCAAGCTCCAGCTTCAGATACAAGTGTGGATGCAATGTTCAAGAAACTTTTGGATTTTCAGGCAAAGAATGAGAAGACAATGGGTTATGAGTTGAAGAACATGGCTCAAGGAAGTTCTTCCCAAGCTCCAGCTTCAGATACAAGTGTGGATGCAATGTTCAAGAAACTTTTGGATTTTCAGGCAAAGAATGAGAAGACAATGGGTTATGAGTTGAAGAACATTCACTCCATGATTGATGGAAGCTACAATGAGCTCAACAACAAGATCCGACATTTGGAGAACCAGTTTGCTTCAATGAATTCTCAACCAAGTCGCCAACAAGGGGCATTACCTGGAAAGCCTTAGCAAAATACCAAGGAAACAATGAAGGCAATCACCCTACGGAGTGGTAAACAGTTGTCTCCAAGAATTCTCACCAAGGATGGTGAAAAGCAAGGTGGGGAGGTGGCTATCAACATTGATGGTGAAGTGGTGATTGTAGATGAGAAGGTTGATGAAGAAATTCTAGAAAAGATTGTTGAAGCTAAGGATAAAGGAAAGGTTGGAGAAGAGAAGAGGACAGTGAAACATGGTGAAACTGCTACTCCAACAAAGGAATCCTCTTTTGTTCCTCCTCCCTATGAGCCAAAGCTACCATTCCCTGGGAGATTCAAAAGACAGCTATTGGAGAAGTACAAGGCACTCTTTGAGAAACAAATGAGTGAAGTTCAGGTCACAATGCCCATTATTGATGCTTTTATGTTGGTTCCTCAGTACAGCAAATTCTTGAAAGATGTTGTAGCTGCAAAGAAGAAAGAAATGGAAGGCATGATGATCCTTACCCACGAGTGCAGTGCCATTATCCAGAGGTTAGATGTTCCAAGGAAGCTAGTGGATCCTGGATGTTTCACCTCACCTTGTGCTCTAGGACCCATGGTGTTTGAGCGGTGTCTATGCGATCTTGGAGCTAGTGTCAGCTTCATGCCTTTATCTATTACAAAGAAGCTTGGATTTACTCAATACAAGAAGTGTAAACTCTCTTTGGTGTTGGCTGATAGATCAGTGAAGATTTCTGTTGGTATCTTAGAAGACCTTCCCTTGATGGTTGGTAACTTTGAGATCCCTACTGATTTTGTTGTGTTGGAGACGAGGGAGGAAGCCCAAGACCCTTTAATCCTTGGAAGACCATTCTTAGCCATAGCTGGAGCTATTGTGAATGTTAGACAAGGAAAGATTGATCTACATCTTGGACAAGGGAACATCCTCCACTTTGACATCAATGAAGTGATGAAGAGGCCAACCATCCAGAACCAAATTTTCTACATTAATGAAATGGATGCTCTCGCTGATGAGCTTCTAGAGGAGTTGGCACTTGAAGACTCTCTACAGCATGCCTTAACAATTGAGAGAGAAGTCCAAGTGATTTAGAATAAGGAAAGTGATGCCTATGTGAGGATGCTGGACTCTCACAAGGGAATCAGTGGTGAAGAACAGAATGAGGAGCTTTCATATGAGATTCACCATACCTCCGTAGCTACTCAACAAGAGAACCTCCAAGGGGATGATTGGAGTGAACTCAAGGCACCAAAAGTGGAGCTTAAACCTCTTCCCCATGGTGTAAGGTATGCTTTCCTTGGCCCTAATGAAACTTACCCTGTCATAGTGAGTAGTGAGCTTAGTGAAGATGAATTGTCTAATCTTTTGAATGAACTTAAAAAATATAGAAAGGCAATAGGCGATTCACTAGATGATATTAAAGGGATATCACCTTCTTTATGCATGCATAGGATACATCTAGAGGATGAATCTATGAGTTCTATAGAACATCAAAGAAGGTTGAATCCCAACTTGAAAGATGTTGTTAAGAAAGAGATTCTAAAACTCTTACATGCAGGAGTAATATATCCTATTTCGGATAGCAAATTGGTGTCTCATGTGCATGTCGTCCCAAAAAAGGGAGGATTTACTGTGGTCAAAAATGATAAGGATGAACTAATACCAACAAGAACAATAACATTACATAGGATGTGTACAGATTATCGAAAACTTAACTCAGCATCTAGAAATGATCATTTTCCATTGCCATTCATTGATCAAATGCTAGAGAGACTTGCAAATCATCCCTATTATTGTTTTCTTGATGGGTATTCAGGGTTTTTCCAAATCCCCATACATCCAAATGATCAAGAGAAAACGACTTTCACATGCCCCTATTGTACCTTTGCTTATCGAAGGATGCCATTTGGGCTATGTAATGCTCCAGCCACTTTCCAAAGATGCATGATGTCTATTTTCTCTGATCTTATAGATGATCTAGTGGAGGTATTTATGGATGACTTCTCTGTCTACGGATCTTCGTTTTCTGCTTGTTTGTCCAATCTTAGCAGGGTCCTCAAGAGATGTGAAGAGACCAACCTTGTGCTGAACTGGGAGAAGTGTTGTCACTTCATGGTTAAGGAAGAGATTGTGCTTGGACACAAGATTTCAGAGAGGGGGATTGAGGTAGACAAGGCCAATATCGAAGTGATGGTTGCATTAGCTCCACCAAAGACGGTTAAAGACATTAGAAGCTTCCTTGGTCATGCTGGATTCTATAGAAGATTCATCCAAGACTTCTCAATGATAGCAAGGCCAATGACTAAACTTTTATGCAAGGAAGTTGCATTCAACTTTGATTGGGAATGTCTGGAAGCATTCAAGAAGTTGAAAGACAAGCTGGTTAGTGTCCTCATTGTGCAGCCACCAGATTGGGATCTCCCCTTTGAGATCATGTGTGATGCTAGTGACTATGCTGTGGGAGCTGTTCTTGGTCAAAAGAAGGAAAAGAAGACTCATGTGATCTACTATGCGAGTAAAACTCTTGATGAAGCCCAAATGAAGTATGCTACAACTGAGAAGGAGCTGCTAGCCATTGTCTATGCCTTTGAGAAGTTCAGAAGCTACTTGGTTGGGTCAAAAGTCATAGTCTAGACTGATCATGCTGCATTAAGACATCTCATGGCCAAGAAGGATGCTAAGCCAAGATTGTTGAGGTGGATCGTGCTGCTACAAGAGTTTGACCTTAAGATCAGAGACAAGCCAGGAGTTGAGAATGGTGTAGCTGATCACTTGTCTAGACTGAAGATTGATAGTGGGATCCCTATTGATGAAGGGCTTCCAGAAGAACAGATCATGGCAATTGGAGCAGTGGTAGCAGTTTGTGAAACTGGAAAGGAGCATGAAGAGGTGAAGGCAACTGAAGAGAAAAGGTCCTTGGTATGCTGATCTGGTGAACTACTTAGCTTGTGGAAGAGAGCCAATGGGTCTTGACGGATATGCCAAGAAGAAGTTCTACAAAGATGTGAAGAGATACTATTGGGAAGAGCCTTACCTCCGCATCCTTTGTAAAGATCAACTCTATAGAAGAGCAGTAGCTGAAGATGAAGTTGAAGGGATTCTCACACACTATCATGGATCATCATATGGAGGTCATTTCACTACTTTCAAGACTGTCTCAAAGGTGTTACAAGCTGGGTTTTGGTGGCCTCATATGTTTAAGGACACTCAAGACTTTGTCTCTAGGTTTGATTCATGCCAAAGAAGAGGAAACATCACCAAAAGGAATGAGATGCCTCAAAACCCAATTCTAGAAGTGGAGGTGTTTGATGTGTGGGGTATTGATTTCATGGGACCATTCCCATCATCTTTTGGCAACAAATACATCCTTGTAGCTGTTGACTATGTCTCCAAGTGGGTAGAAGCTGTAGCAAGTCCTACCAATGATTCTAGAGTGGTGATCAAGATGTTCAAAAGCACTATCTTTCGAAGGTTTGGAGTTCCAAGAGTTGTCATCAGTGATGGAGGCTCCCACTTCATCAACAAACTGTTTGAAAGTCTTCTCAAGAAGAATGGTGTGAAGCATAAGGTTGCAACACCCTACCATCCTCAGACAAGTGGTCAAGTTGAGATCTCCAATAGAGAAATCAAGTCTATTTTGGAGAAAACTGTGGGGACTACAAGGAAAGACTGGTCTATCAAGTTAGATGATGCACTTTGGGCTTATAGGACAGCTTACAAGACCCCTTTGGGAACCACACCTTTCAACCTTGTGTATGGAAAGGCTTGTCATCTACCAGTTGAGCTTGAATACAAGGCATTATGGGCTGTTAAGTTTCTGAACTTTGACATCAAGAGTGCCAAAGAGAAGAGACTTCTCCAACTCAATGAGCTTGATGAGATTAGACTGGATGCTTTTGAGAACTCAAGGATTTACAAGGAGAAAACCAAAGCTTTTCATGACAAGAAGATCTTGAAGAGAGAATTCAGTGCTAGAGATCAAGTGCTTCTCTACAACTCTAGACTGAAGTTGTTTCCCGGGAAGCTCAAGTCACGATGGTCCGGTCCTTTCAAGATAAAGGAAGTTAGGCCATATGGGACAATTGTGTTATGGGATAAGAATGGTGGAGACTTTACAGTCAATGGACAAAGAGTTAAGCTCTACATGGGAACCACAATAGAGGAGAAAAGAATCTCGGTTTCACTCTCCGACCCCATCACCGCCTAGACAAAGGGAAGCAAAGTCAAAATCAAGTTGCAGATATCAAGATCATGATCGAGTTGGAGGCCACAATACACCATTCTTCAAATGCCCATATAGCTCATCTTCAATTGGTGTCTTGGTTCTATCCCTCTCAGTGTCGATCTTCTTCCCCTTAGACACTTTGGCTCGCTTGTGCGGGGCTTGGTCTTCTTCAGTGATGTCTTCATTCTCCTCCTCTTGGGGAAGAGCTACCCCCTTGCCTTTCGGTTCCTTTGACCTTTTGGAATGGGCTGACCTTCTACCACCAGCATCCACACTCTCAGCAGTGGCGACTTGCTTGCCTTCTCTCTTCTTTGCTGCCAATACTTGATGCCTAGAAGTTCCTCCAGGCGTAGATACTGAGGATAGAGACTTCCCATGTCTAGCAGTCTCTTGCCTTGCAAGCTCTTGTTTCTCAGCTTCCATCTTATGTTGGTCCTTTCTCCCCATTTGTACCTAAAAATTTTTTTAGGTATCTCCTTCAACTTCCTAACACAGAGACTGTGTGAACTAAGTTTGGGGGAGGTATCAAGTATTTGATCATGTTTTCTTTGATGATTTGAGTCTCATGCATTGCATTGTACATACATATATGCATAGAAGACACACAAAAAAAAACACAAAAAGAAACATGTAGTTGCATCACTTGCACTTTTAGGATTGAGTCTATAGCATTGGGAACAATGATTTAAAATGCCTTGCAAAGAAACCTTGTCTAGAACTCAAAATGACATCCTAGTTAAACATATCAAGTAGCTTAAGCATCTCTTGAAAACCTTGCACGCTTCGAGCATTGAAAACTCTTCTTGAAACTTGTTTGCTTGCTTGATGTTGGCATTGTTCTTGAGATCAGCTCCATCCCGAACTTGGCTTGAATGAACTTAATCTCTCTTGCATATGAGTATTTGCATACTTGATCATGGATCTCATACATATTTGGGTTATCTTATTCCTTTATATAACAATCTTTGTTAACCCAAATGACACTCCATACCCTACAACCCTAGCCATTCTTTGAGACCAAACATTTAATTGCATGAGTGAGGCCTCTTTTGATAGTTTGTCATGTGCAAAATCTTGAGAGTATTGGAGGCGACATAGGTTTATTCTCATCTCTTGCTAGCACAATGAGTTAGCATCTGGGAATGGTGAGAGGGATTTGTGTATTCTAAACTTCAATATTTTGGGTTTGGGGAGTGAGAAAGATGAGAGAGATGAGCAAAAGAGTATAAATAGAAAAGAAAACTCTAGGGATAAAAAGAAAATATGAAGCTCTTGATTAAGCAACAAAAAATCTTCCCCCTAAAAAAAAAGAAAAAAAAAAAGAATCAAAGAGAAGTTGGGGAAGGGAATGAAAAAGAGTTAGAGCTTATAAAAAGTGAGTTAAAATCCCTAGTGGTTGAGTCAAAAGAAAAAAAGAGAGTTGTTCATTGGGTGAATGATGTGAGGGGTTTATTTTGATTTTGAGATTATGATAAAGAGGGTAGAACTTGAGATTACTTATAACAAAAGGGGGTAGTATGATGAGAATGAATCTATGTATGCATGAGTTGCTTCTAATCTTAGATAAATTTTGCATAATGATCAAGCTCCTTGTTTTTGAGTGATAGCCACCTTGAAATGATGACATTTGAACCCTTCTCTCTTTATTCATACTAGACCATACTTACCTAGCCAAATGATTGAGATCATGTGCCCATTTGTGAGAACTCACCATGTGTGTGTATGTGTGAATCAATGTGAGAGCTGGTTTAAAGAACTTGTTGGTTGATGAGTATTGCAACTTGTATAGAGGCATAAGGAGTATTGATAATCCTAGAGAAGCTAGAGTATAATATGAGAGTTGCTCATGCTATTTGCTATGTTTCTTTAGGATGTTATGTTGGGTACTAGGAAGTGTTACTTTTGGCTATGAGTTCCCACTTTCAAACCTTTTTCCCTTATGAGTTCTTGCAAAGTCACTTGAGGACAAGTAAAGAACAAGTTTTGGGGAGTTGATATCTTGCATATTTGCATTTTTTTAAGCTTCCATTTTGTACATAATGATCATATAGATTAAGAGTTTAGCATCTTTAGGATCCATTTTGCATTCATATGTCTTAATCAGGTAATGGTGTATCCTATGGAGTAATCAGAGGTGTTTAGAAGCATTTTGATCCAAAAAGAGATGAAGAATGGAGATTGATCAATCATAAGGCGATCCACGCGGGTAGCAGCACCCCGAGTCCACTGACCCGCATCACCATAAGCCCGACTCGGAGAAACCACGCGGGAAGGATCACGCGGGGTCGACTACCCGCTCGCACAAGCTAGAAGAATCATCGAGGTCCGACGTGGGGAAAGCGACGCGGGTGATCCCCATCTTCCCTACCCGCGTTGCCGAAGATTTTGTTCGAGGAGTCACGCGGGTGAAGCAGCACGGGATCACTCACCCGCTCGCACGAAGAAGGAGTATCGTCCGTCGAAGGTCCAACGCGGAGAGGATGACGCGGGTTGGTGCCGATCGTCTCAACCCGCGTCACGAAGAGAAGGAGCCGATAGAGTCACTCGGGACGGAGCCACGCAGGATCGCCTACCCGCGCGCATGACGGAGAATCCTCGACAACGATCCGATGCGGGTTGGCTGACGCGGGTTGTGCACGTCCATTTCTACCCGAGTCGAAACTTATCTTTAGTCGGATTTTAATGTTTTTAAGGGGCTTTTTAGACTTTTTAATGGAAACCATTATGTTTACCAAAGACATATAAATACTCTTGTGATCCCAAAGTTGGGACTGATCTTGTTTTCTATCTAATCACAAAGAACTTTTAGGTGAAAGATCTTATCTTGATCATTTTCTCTTGTGATTGCTTGATTATTTGGATCACTAATCATGATTAGCACCAAATCATCATTGATTCTTGGGCTCATCATGAAGAGTAGTGAATAGTCATCTTTGGATTCATGGGTTAGGGAGACTAAGGGTGATTAAGCTAGATCTAAGGTGTTTTAGTATAGATCCATCTTGTTCCTTGCTAGTAGAGTGCTTTTAATGCAACTCTAGAGTTGGCCTCTCTAAAGTTGAGCTCTAGGCATTTCATACCTGAAAGGTGTTTGATGAAATGCCTGAACCAACTCTCCTAAGCTTTTAACATTATTTACCAAAGAGATTTGTTGTTAAAGGTGTTAAGATGGCTAGTAGACTTGAGATTAATGATTACTTAGATAACATTCAACCAAAGAGATTTGATGCTTGAGTTATCTTAGTAAATGAACATTCATCTAGAGATAGAGTTTGTTTAGGATGGTGGCTAGGTCTAAGGTAGATAGACTGGTTGAAAGTTCACACCTTTAGATTGAAACTTGATCACCCAAGGTCAATTCCTTTAGCCCATGAGTTCTCTTATCTCATAAGAAAGAAAGCTTTGTCCTTTATTGCATTTTTGTAGCATTCTAGTTCAAAAATCATCTCACCAATTGATAGCACTTAGATTAAGCATGGTCTTGCATTCCCTTTGCTTTAGAATCACTTAGAACTGGTTTGACATCCTTTATTCTACAACATTTGATTAGGAGCCTTGAAACTCCAATCATCAAGTATGCAGAGATACCCATACCAATCGTGCCGAAAAAAGCCACATACAGCAAAGCAGAGGTTGATTTGTTGGTAGGAGAGATCTACAGAGCTATGAGGACAAAAGATGAATATCATTCCAAGAAGCTGGTTGACCACACGCACGAATGAGATGAAGCAAGACATAGCCATGATTCATGAACAACATGCAGACGGCGCATGAGCATCGATATCGATCAACGATCACATTCACTCATCGATTGACACCCGCACCCGAACATCGATCAACACTCGACTTGCATCATTCGAAGATAGGCTACAAGCATTCACCTATAGGCTTGATGGTGTCTACTACCCGCTCCGTGATGACATAGATTCATTGACTACACACATGAACGCGATGCAGCAAGAGATGGACATGATTCAGAGACAACTAAATTTTCAAGCAGAACGGTCACCATCGATCGACAGATGCACTCGCCCATCGATCAACAGCGACCATACATCATTGTGAGGCAAGCTGGTAACCGAGAAGTTCTGATGTGATCATAGACCAGCTAGCTAATGGAGATGATAAAGACATAGATGAGCCGGCTAATGAGGATGTCTTAGCCATGCCTAAATGACCTATGACTCAATCCAGATCAAAGAAGCTCACGAAATCTATTGGAGGATAGGTTAAGATGTCTTGGAAGCAAGAGGAATGTCTTGGTGGAAGCTTGATCAGCCAAGACACACTTATTACCATTCAAGCTACTTCATCATCAAGATGATCATCAACTAGGCAAGCAATCTATGTGTTCTCTTTTTCCCTATCTTTGGTTTTGTCCCACTGGGTTTTCCAAGATAGGTTTTTAACGAGGCCATAGATTTGCTTCTCAAATCACCTAGCTGATGATCTCAATCCAACCTTATCCTGGATCAACCTTATGTTATATTATGTCTTTCATGTTATGCTTTTGTTTTCAAAACTTGTCATTTGTCTCTATTTTCAAGAGAGCCATGTGCCTTAACTCTCTTTTAGTTTTCGAGAAGCTTGGAGTCTGTTCCAACTTCTCTTAATTAAGTGTGTTTCGAAAACCCTAATCAGTATCAATTATCTTTCTCATAAACCTTTTCTCTTGTTCTCTCTACTGCTTGTTGACTGTTCTTGTTGAGTGTTCTTGTTGGTGTGTAATATCCAACAGCCCAAGAGTGTCTATCTCCGTGTGTCATATCCGATGTAGTCATTTAGGAGTATCAAGAAGCCTTTACGCGGCCTCTTGTGTCACAATTCGATCCAGAAACCTTGAAGAACTTGAGTCTTTGATTCGTTCTTGCAAGGATCTATCCCATACTAACAAGAGAAGCAATCTAGGGACGTATTATGTGGTATCAGAGAATCTCTGGCTAGGGAAGTTCTCATTTCTCTCGTGTATCGATTCGATCTGTTCGTCTTCTTGTTCAAATTTTGATCGATAGGTTTTGTTTAACAGATTTTCTATTGATCTATTCATTGTCTCGTGTTAACCATTGATTGATCTGTGATATGTGGTTGTTTGATTGTGTGATCTGATCGTTTTATGTTGATCCGGAGATCATTGTTTGGAACCCGGAGGTTCGTTGAAGTTGTGATGACCCCGATGCGCCCTAGGCTGCTCAGAGGTTCTAACTTCTTTTTAATCCTCGGAACCCTGAGGCCGTATAGGAACCCGGAGGTTCTTCCTTTGACCCTGAGATCTTTGATTGGAACCCGGAGGCTATAGTGGAACCCGGAGGTTCTTCCTTAGATTTTATACGTAGAACCCGGAATCGTTTGGGGAACCTTGGGTTTCCTCCTTAGATCGGGGGCTCGCATAGAGACCCGGAGTTCCTTGGGAACCCAGAATGTTTTGTTTTTCACAGGGACCGTACTCCGCCTTCCTAGGCAAGGCTAATACCGGTACCTGTTTGGATTTCGTATTCTGCCGCTCGGAAGCTTGCCACTATCGAGTTCCTATGCTGTATTCTACTTCTACAGGAAGTCACTGACAGGCTTAGAAGGTGATGGTGTGGGTGTTATGACCCAAGTGACAGGCTTACGCTGCTTTCCACGTCTGGAGAAGCAGGATTTAGATTGCTCCCAGTGTTTCACAGTACTTTTGCAATGAGTATATACCATGTGTTCCATGTATCGTGTAGCTTGTAGCATTTTAATACATGTACTTTTCACATTGGTACTCTAGGGACCCCGATGCGCCTTAGGCTGCACAGGGGTTTTAGGTAGTTTTGACAACATACTCAGGCTTGCGCATACCCATTCCTACTTTATGTCTCATACCCGTTTTGATTCTTTGTGGGCGTGCCACTGTGGTCGTGCCACTGTGGTCGTGCCACTTTTGTGAGGGTTGGCCAGGATCAGAGGTCCCTAGAGACCTGATCCAGCTCGTATGCCCCTTTAAGTATAATGATTTCCCCTCTACTTTTATAGTCTGAACTATTTTATTATAAGCTTTGTCCGGAGACGTTTAGCATACATAAGAGTAGGAAATCATAATGCTTAAATAGTATATAGTAGTATAGAAATCATGGTCCGGAGACCGTATTAAAAATGATAAGTTTTGAGGTGCAGGGCGTCCCAGCAGTTAGGTTGTATTTTACCTTTGCTATCTTGCTGCCTGTAGGTGCCTGCTCTCCGCACCTCGATGACCTTATAGGGTCCTTCCCACCTTGGGGTGAGTTTCCCCGTCGTAGAACCAAGTCCCCTTGTTGGAAGGTTATGGTTCTGACTTTCTTGTTGTACGTCTTGGCGACATCTTGCTGGTAGAACCAGTGTCTTAGCCGAGCGGCCTATCTTTTTTCATCAAGCAGGTCGAGGCTTAGCGCCATTAGCTCGTTGTTTTCCTCCTGAGAGGTAGATCTGGAGAACGTTGTTCTTACGTGAATCTCTGTAGGTACAATGGCCTCAGAGCCGTAGACTAGAGAGTTGGAGGTTTCCCCTGTTGCTGTTTTTGAAGTGGTCTGGTAGGCCCAGAGGACTCCGTGTAGTTCTTCCGCCCACTTCCCGTGAGAGCCCTCCAGTCGCTTTTTAAGCATATTGACCACTGTTTTTTTGTGGACTCGGCTTGTCCGTTAGACTAGGGGTGTCAGGGTGTCGTGAAAGTTAGTTTTATGCCCCAGTCCTTGCATAACTGCTTGAAGTTGTGGCTTGTGAATTGGGGTCCATTATCGGTGACGATCTCGTGGGGGACCCCGAAGCGAGTGATTACGTAGGTCCACAAGAACTTGCGGATCTGGAGATCTGTTATGCGGCTGAGCGCTTCTGCTTCGACCCACTTGGAGAAGTAGTCAGTGACTATCAAAAGGAAGACCTTCTGCCCCGGCGCCATAGGGAATTTCACTACTATATCCATGCCCCACTTTCTTAAGGGCCATGGTGGGCTTATGGACTTGAGGTTCTCTGGGGGGAGCTTGGAGACCGGAGCGTGCCTTTGGCATTGGCCGCAGTGCTTGGCTTGTCTGTTGGCGTCGGCGGCCATCGTGGGCCATTAGTAATCAGCCCTTCTGGCTCTGAACACCAAGCTTCTGCCGCTAGAGTGGGATCCACAATCTCCTTCATGTTGTTCTACAAGGATTCTAGCGGCTTCTTGGGGTGTGACACACCTTAGGTACGGGCCAGAGAAAGACCTCCGGTACAGCTTCTTGATCTTTTTGGCCTCGCTACGGTCTTCCGGGAGGATGTCGGCCTCCAGGTACCGGATCAGGGGGGTCATCCAGGTTTCTCCTTCTTCGACAGCGGAGACCTCCTCTGATGGGGGTTCCTCCATGGTAGCTGGCCATTGAAGCACGAGCAAGGGGATACTCATCTGGCTATTCGTTTCGAGGGCGGACCCTAGATTAGCCAGGGCATCGGCTTGTGAGTTCTGTTCCCGGGGGATTTGCGTGAGTTTGCAGCTCTTGAACTTCTTGATTAGTCGTTGAGAGACCGCCAGATACTGGATCATGCTGTCGTCTTTTGCTTGATATTCCCCATGTACCGGGCTAATTATTAGCTGGGAGTCACCGAAGACCTGGATGTTCTCTACCCCTATTTGGTGAACAAGGTTTAGGCCAGCGATTAGGGCCTCATACACGCTTTCGTAGTTGGTTGCTTTGAAGTTGCATCTCACGGCCCTTGAGGCTATATTCCCTTTTGGCGAGGTAAGCACTATCCCTACTCCAGCTCCTCTGACGTTGCTGGATCCATCAACGTGTAGGATCCATTCTCCTTCTTCCTTAATCTCGCCTTGGAGGCGTACCTCATGCACCAGAACTGGGAGCAAGGCAGGGGAGAATTCAGCCACGACGTCTGCTTGGACCTGTGACTTTATAGCCGTGGCGGGTCGAAATATTACGTCGTACTCCCCTAGTTCCACGGCCCATTTGGCTAGGCGTCCGGAGACTTCTGGTTTGTGGAGGTCCAACTTTACAGGGAAGGAGGTAACAACCACGATTGGATGAGCCTGGAAGTAGGGTCGGAGCTTGCGGTCAGTGACTATCAGGGCTAAGGCCAGTTTTTCGAGGTGGCTGTAGCGGGTGTCCGCATCCAGGAGAGCCTTGCTTACATAGTAGATTGGTAGCTGCTTGTTTTCCTCCTCGCGAACTAAGATGGTGCTCACGGCGTGTTAGGAGACTGCTAGATATAGTAGTAGGACTTCACCGAGTAGTGGCTTGAACAGGAGAGGAGGAGTGGTAAGATACGATTTCAACTCTTAAAGAGCAGATTCGCACTCTTCCGTCCACTGGATATCCTTCAGATTCTTGAGAGTTCCGAAAAAGGCGTGAGATTTGTCGGAGAGCCTGGTGATAAATCTGCTCAAGGCTGCCATCCTTCCCGTCAGTTTTTGAACCTCCTTGACGTCCTTCGGGGAAAGGATCGAATGAGTGGCCCTGATTTGCTCCGGGTTGGCCTCGATGCCCCGGTTTACGATGTACCCGAGGAACTTGCCAGAACTGACCCCAAATGAGCATTTAGCCGGGTTGAGCATCATGTTATATTTGCTGAGGGTGGAGAAGTCTTTCTGTAGGTGAGATATGTGATCTTCTGATTCCAGGGATTTGACTAGCCTGTCATCGATGTAGACCTCCATGGTTCTTCTGATTTGGTCTGCGAACATCATGTTGACCAGTCGCTGATAGGTCGATCCTGCGTTCTTTAGGCCGAAGGGCATGACCTTGTAGCAGTAGATCCCTCTGGACGTCATGAAGGAGGTTTTCTCTTGGTCCTCCGGATGCATAAGTATCTGATTGTAGCCAGAGAACGCGTCCATGAAGCTCATCAGCTGGTGCCTCGCACTGGCGTCCACTAGTTTATCAATATGAGGTAGCGGGAAGGGATCCTTTGGACATGACTTGTTGAGGTCCGTGAAATCGATGCAGACTCTCCACTTCCCATTCTTTTTCTTGACCACTACGATGTTGGCTAACGACTCTGGGTACAGCACTTCGCGAATGAACCCCACGCCGAGCAGGCTCTTGACTTCGTCGTTGATGATCCCATCTCTTTCTGGGGCGAACTTCCGTCTCTTTTGTCTGACAGGTTGATGTAGGGGGTCCACCTGCAGCTTATGCATGATGATCATCGGATCGATCCCAAACATATCTGCATGGGACCAAGCGAAACAGTCGGAATTAGACCTGAGGAAGTCTATCAGTCTTCTTCTCAATCCTTCGGTTAGCTTGGAGCCGATCTTGAGATGTCGGGTCTGGTCTCCTTCGGTTAATGGAACCTCATCCATTTCTTCTACCTCCGGTTCCTCGGTGTCATGAGCTGGAGGCTTGTTCTGTAATTGCTATAAGACCTTGGTCTTTCCCTTCAGAGTGGTCTGATAGCAGGAGTGGGAATATTCTTGATCCCCTCTGATCGCCTTTATGCCCCAGGGCGTAGGGAACTTCACCATTTGGTGAAGAGTCGAGGGTACGGCCCCCATTCTGTGGATCCAGGGCTGTCCTAAGATCATGTTGTAGGACGAATCGCAAACAACCACGAGGAATTTGGTTGGCATGTTGACTCCTTCGCCTTATACGGGGAGGGTTATCTCCCTGGCGGTTTGCTTGACATCCCCGCTGAAACCTATAAGAGGGGTTACCCTCCGAGTTAGAGCGCCTTCCTCCAGCCCCAGGTCCTTGTATGCGGCCTGGAAGATGATGTTGCACGAGCTTCCGTTATCTACCAGTATCTTTTTTACCAGGCAGTTCGATACAGTGAGCGAGATAACCAGGGCGTCGTGGTGAGGAGTGAGGACTTTCTCCTGCTCCTTGGCCGTGAAACTTATTTCGTCCGTCCCTAGGAGCAGGCATTTTGGCTTGGCTGCCTCTAGGCTTTGCTTGGCGTTCTGGGTGCTTGTCTTTGCGGCTACATGGCTTATGCCGCTGATTTCTGAACTGCCCGAGATGACATGGATCACTCGGTCCTGTCGCGGTGGCGAGACGGGAGCAGCTTCAGTGACTTACCCGTCGTCTCCTTGCTTAGATGGCTCTTGGCCTTCTCGGAAAGGAACTCCCTGAGGTGCCCTTTCCTAAGCAGCCAGTTGACCTCGATCTTTAGTACGACGCAGTCCTCCGTTTTGTGACCGTGGTCTCGGTCGAAGTCGCACCAGAAGCCAGGGTTTCAGAAAGAGTCGGGGGCTTTCATCTTCTGAGGCCACTTGACCTGCTGGCCCATCTGCCTCAGAACTTTAATAAGCTCCAGCCTTGAGACGGAGAGGTGAGAGATGTCTGGCCACGTGGACACTGCCATCCCTTCTGCCTTCTCGATTGCCCGGTTCTGGTACCTGCCCCGGTTTCTATTCTCGGAGTCCCTAGCTGGTCTTTGAGAGGGTTTCTCGTCTCGCTCGTTTCGGTCTGGTCTGATCGTCTTAGGATCTTGCTTTTGTTGCGCCTTTGCACGGCTGGCGACGTCTTCCTCTCATTTGACATGTGCCCAGCCTCGAGATAGGACGTCTTCCATGGTTTTGCACTGGTATTTAGTCAGCTCTTTGTAGAGGTCTCTGTCGGGGAGTAGGCCTCTCTTGAAAGCAGAGATAGCTGTGGGGATACTGCATTCGGGGCCGGATAGCCACCTTTTCTTGATTGAAGCGGGCTATGTAGCCTCTCAGGGGTTCTATTCGATGCTGGAGGATTTGGTACAGGCTGTCGGAGGTTTTCTCCAGGTCCCTGCTGCTGGCAAATTATTCCACGAACTTAAAGCTGAGAACTGCGAAGAAGGCTATGGACCTGGAGGGTAAGTTGATATACCATTGCAAAGCAGGTCCGGTAAGAGTGGAGCCAAAACCTCGCACATGGTAGCTTCGCGTGACCCTTTTGGGAGTGCTACAACGAGCATCCTCTGTCTGTATTGGGCGACGTGATCATCCGGATCAGTGGTCCCGTTATACGCCTTTATACTGGGGAAAGAGAATTTCCTGGGCATCTCGATCAAGGTGATCTCTTCCGTTAAGGGAGTATCGGAGTAGGAATCGGGGTTCCTCTTCCGTATGGGGGGAGCTACCCCGGGGAGTCTCTCCACCATGGATTGCATGGCGTCGAGCCTATCGGAGAATATCTGGGGAAGGTGAGCGATCATAGGAGACTCCGCTCTTGCTGCTCCGTCTGATGCTTCCTTATCAGGCTCGGGTTCCGAGTCATTGTCCTCCCCGTCATAGGTCTGAGCGTCGTTGGCCTTTTCTCCCGTAGATGCTTCTCCTCCCGGCGCCGCAGTCGGGAAACTCGCGCCTATCCTGGAGTTAGGTGTTTCCAGAGGCGGCATAGGGGGAACCTGAGTCCGGAATCGGCGCTTCTTGTTGCTCGCGGTGTTAAGGGCTTGGTTTTTCGTCTCGGAGGGTGATATTCTCCGATTCGAGCTGGCTGAGCTTCTCGGCGCTCTACTCCAGTTGCTTGGATTATTCGTTGAGTTTTTCCTTCAGGATCTGAAACTCCGAGGACAACTAGACATTGGTCTCTTCCCGAGCTCTATGTAACCCTGTTACTTGACCTTGCAGGTCATCGATTTGTCTTTGGAGTTCAGCCTCTCTCTGGGTAGCTTCAGGTAGCTCGTCATGCTCATCCACCTCCATTATCACGTGGTTTAGTTTAGTCCCTTCCTTTTAGCGCCAAACTGTTAGAGGATTTTTGTGTAGGATCTTTGTGAGTACCATAGAACGATGGACAATGCAAGTGTTGTATTGATTTCGTATATAGTTTGAGAGAAATAGACTTGAAGAGATGTTTTATTGAGTAAAGAAGCCGGAACTACAATGATTGGTGTATAAACCCTACTCTTAGCCGTCTAACTCTAATCTCTAAGTCTTGAAGTGTCGATCCCTTCCTTTAGGGTTTAGGTTCCCCTTATATAGTCTTCCTAAGGCGGGCCTTAGTCGGTTGGAGTAGGTTAAACTCTTCCATATTCGGAAATATGAAAAGTTCTCCTTATCGGAAGTTTTCCATTTCCCGAAGGAAGGAGAGCGATCCTGAGACCGAACCCGGAAAACTCCACAGCGGGGAACTCGGGTTCCTTCTAGCGGGGATCCTGGGAACCGGGGTTCCTTCCAGCGGGGATCCAGAGGCCGGTGTCCTGCCTAGGGTCTGGAGGAATTCGATACCTGAGTATTTTTCCCCAACAGGTACATGTTTCAACAAGCGCAGAGAAGAGATGGATACTTGTTTTCCAATAAGTTCCAGTTTTGAACACTACTAGCCCAATCACCTCCAAAAGTCAAGCTAAATGACTATAACAAAGCGCTGAGTGGGAGGCAACCCACTATAATATTTATTTATTTTTTATTAATATACTATTTATGTTAGTTTTTAATTATTGCAGGTCATATAAAAAAAAGATCCGAGTAGACGATTGCGTGAGTATCGACCAACGAGAAGCTGTCGACATCGATCGACATTGCCTTACCTGCCACGACCGATATCAACATCCTTACATCGTTCGACATCCATTCTTGTCTGGTATACCGTTCTAACTTGTTACATTGAGTCCTTATGATTTAGTTATCATCATAACTCCGACTGAATTTACACTGGGGACAGTGTAGTTTAAGTCTGGGGGGAGGTTTACTGATAGTAATTTATCTATGAGTCTTATTAAAATGTTTTTCAAAAAGTTTTTATTGAGTCAAGAAGAGTATAATGAACTTTTAGATTTTTGGTTATTATTGAACCACTCTTTAGCACCATTCTAGACTTACTGATTGCAGATAGTACTAAAGATACTAAAGTGGATCAACCTGTCAACTATTCACACTTGCTGAGATTGTTTGAAGGAACCAAACCTGACCTCCAACACTAAACTTGACACAACTGCTTGTCTTGGGGCTTGCTATACATGGGATCGGATTCTTCAAACAAGTCTGGAAGGTAAAGCCTTGTGTAGATAGATTTATCACTCTTTCTCTCTCTATTTACGAATTATAGATAGATATATACATAAAAAAAAGAAAAAAAAAAGAAAAAAAAAATAATCATTATATTTATATCTATTAAAGATTTATTAGTAAGGAATTCGAACATGACTTGGTGGCTACAACCATTAAGGCTTGCTCCATAAGAATTTTATAGGTAAACGATTAAAACAGGACTTGGTGGCTACAACCATTAAGGCTTGCTTCACAAATAATCCTAGGATATAGGTCAAAAAGAAGTGAACAGGACTTGGTTGCAACCACCATTAAGGCTTGATTCATGGAAGCCTGTCCAATCTTGGTTAATGATCTTGCAAATATAAGCAGACTTTGACTAGGAGAGAAAGTTAGTAGAGAGAGAGGATAGGAACTAATGTTTACCTGCAGGTCCAGATACTTGTTTGAAAGTCCTTGAATCCTTTGATCGATACCCCGAAGGTAAAGCCTACACTTTTATTTATGCTAAGAAATGGGTTTGGTAGATGGGAATGTCAGACAAAATTTGCTAAGTTGTTGGCTAGATGAATTTGGTTGCTCAGCTAGGATATGGTATAATGTGCTTTTGTGATTAGAACTTTTTAGATTTGGATTGCAACATTGTAGAGGTGATGAATCTAAATTTTAAATCATGTGAGTCCCTGCTGATTTCGAACCTCTTTCAGAGAGACTACCTATTTGTTTTGCTTGAGGACAAGCAAAAAGATAAGTCTGGGGGAATTGATAGACCATGGATTTCATCCACTTTTATCCATGGTTTATAAGTGTTTTAACTACTAATTATTATATTATAGAGTCTATTTAGAATATTTATAGGATCAGGAGTGATTTGGAGATAAGTGATTATTTTGGAGTATTTTGGAGATATTTGGAGCATGCACCCGAGATGACCATCGAGCTCGACCATCGGTCAATATTGAAGAGGAATAATCGATCGATGTTCATGTCTTGACATCAATCGACAGCGAAGCGCAGAAAGCCCGTTTGGTCACAGCCAACTTAAATCCCAAGTCTTCACCAATTTACAAGATTACCCCTGACGAGTTTTAACCTAATTATATAAGCTTTGCCACCATGTTAGACCCTTTTGCAGCTTACCAAGAAACAGCTAAGGTGATCTCCGCGAAGAAAGGGTCTGCGAGGAGAGGGTCTGCGAGTGGGACAACATCCAGGGATGAAGTAGTGCTTACCAGTAGCCGTCAGGTAGTGACAGTGAAGATGGAACCGCCCTCTTTGGCCCAGACTAAGAAGCCCAAAAGTGGAGGTATGGACCCGATCGTCGCAGCTGTCGGCCGAGGCTACGCGCTTCGTGGGGAGCCTTGCCACGGCCTTATCCAATTTGAATCTGCAGGTATTTCCTCAGGACGGCACTGTCCTTCCGCCGGGAGAGCCATCGGAAGTAGTTCACACCCTTCAATGGGGGCTTCTCCGGGTATGTCGTTGTATGCTTTGCAGTCTTCCCTTTGCTCCTTATTCTGATAGGAGCGTATAATTTTCGTGCAGACCATCTCTCAGCTATTCCATCTTGGTGAACGACTATCCACCCAGAGTCCAGTGGCTAGTCGAGCGGAACTCGAGGATCTAAAACGTCAGGCTTCAGAGGAGGGAGCTCAGCGCCTGGCCCGGGAGATGGAGATCCATGATCTAAAGGATAAGGTGAAGGATCTGGAGAGGACTGCCGAGGTATCTTTGGCTGATGCGCTGGCTATTGGCAAGAGGAACTCAGAGTTGGAGGAAGCTATGGGGACTCTCAAGCTTGAGATGGTGATGGGCGTAAACGGGGCAAAAGTCATTGCCCGGTGGGAGTTGATGAGGGAATGGTTGAAGGGACAAAGTAATCAGTGGGATCTGGTTAAGGCTTTGGAGCAATACAAGGCGATTACTCTGGAGGAGGCAAAAAACAAGATTGCTCCACTCCCCACATTCGAAGATGAGCCCGCCATTCCTTCTATTTCGAGGATGGATGTGGATAGGAGGCCTGGGGGGTCTTCCTCCTAAACTCGTGTTTCTGTTTCCCCTTTTTCTGCTGAAATATTGGCCCTTTGTGGCTTATTTTGATTTTGATGAACAAGGGACCGGTTGCGGCTTTATAAAAAATGCTTTCGGAGTTTGGCATCTCTCACTTGCTTGTTGTCGATCTTGACCTTGTTCTTGATGGACCTTTTGTCCTTTAAGCCCGGAGTTTGGCTTTGCTTATCTGTTTCCTTCTTTGCAGGTTGCGGAGTGATATCGGTGTTTCGAAGCTTGATTCATGGAGATGGATTAGAGAGCTGATGGATACAGCGTGAGTAATCTAAGCGTTGATGCGGAGGAGGCTCTCCTAAGATCTTCTTGCAAGATCCGAGCCGCGTGGGCTTTGGATGCTGGGATTCCCTGGAACCTTTGGACCTTGAGACTCTTGGCTGGTCGCCTATGTCTCGGACCCTTGGGCCTCTTTTTTCGACCCTAGGATCGTTTGGGGAACTGATGAGTTCAGGACCCGTAGGTTGCTTTTAAGGAACCCGTGGGTTCTGAACCCTGGTGTCTTTGATAGGACTCGTAGTCTTTGGACCTAAGGTCATTTTTAGGAACTTGTGGGTTCTTGACCATAAGGCCTTTCAGATCCTGGAGTTCTTTCTCAGAACCTGGAATATTAGTTTTAAGGGACCCTATTCTGCCATCCTAGGCGAGGCCACTATCAGTACCTGTTGGGATTTCGCATTCTGCCGGTCGGAAGCTGGGCACTATCAAGTTCCCGTGCTGCACGCTGCTTCTGCTGGAAGCCACTATCAGACTTAGAGGGTGCTGATATGGGTGAAAACCCAAGTGCCAGACTTTACTGCTTTCTACGTCTGGAGAAGCAGGATATTATAGGGTGCTCCCGGACTTTTGCACTTTTGCTCCCTGTTATCACAGTACTTTTACAATTATACCTTGTGACCCCTGTATTATTTAGCACGTAGCGTTTTAATACATGTACTTTTGTACTTTTCACATGGGTTTTAGGTAGTATTGACGGTAAACTCGGGCTTGCGCAGACCCATTCCTACCTTATGTCTCATACCCGTTTTGTTTTTCTGTGGTCGTACCACTTTTCATTGAGGGTTGGCCAGGATCGGAGGTCGCTTGGACCTGATCCAGCTCGTTTGCCCCTTTAAGTATTATGGTGTTCCTACTACACTTTTATAGTCGGAACAATTTTATTACATAAGTTTTTGTCCGGAGACGTTTCAGCGTACATAGGAGTAGGAAAACATAATGCTTAAATAATAAATAAGTAATAAAAATAATGGTCTGGAGACCGTACAAGACATCAGCTTGCGAGGTACCCCGGTGGTTAGGCCATGTTTTACCTTTGTTATGTAGCCCGTAGGCTATGTTTCGCTGTTTTGGATGAGTGCCCCTGATGGAGGATTCCTCTTTTTTGCTGCGGTCCCTGGCGGCACTCCGTGGTCGGGACCGTGACCGAGATTTGTCTCGTGCCCCAGCTTCTGTAGATTTTCTTGTTATTGGGCATCCACGGCCAGTGTTTCCTGGTGATGAAGGTTCTCGACACGGCTATGAGATGTGTAGTCACATTTATCCACCGGAGATATCTCCGTTTTGCGTTGGCAGGGTACCCTCTGCCCAGATCCGTCCGCTATGATTTCAGAGGAGATCTCCTCACGGTGCTCATGCCCCACTTTTTCATTTGGGAGATCATCGGTTGATAGCTGATGAGATCCTTAGTGGGCTTATCTATGCGGGGTGGAGGACGAGGATCTTGCGAGATCCATGTCTTCTGAACAGGTACCGCTTTGGAGGACCTCGAGTGAGACCATGCGAAGAGGTCGATATCGGTCCTCAGGGGGTCCTTCACATGATTCGGGGTCTGCGTCCTCTGAACCGATTGCCATTCGCCTGTCTTCTTGACCTCTAGTCTTTGAGTTCGCGGGACCTGAGGTCTCTTCTATAATTGCTATAAGACCTTGGTTTTTCCCTTTAAGGTGGTCTGGTAGCAGGATTGAGAGTTCTCCTGATCTCCCTTGATTATTCTGATGCCCCAGGGCGTAGGCAACTTCACCATTTGATGAAGGGTTAAAGGGACTGCTCCCATGTCATGAATCCAGGGTCGTCCTAGGATCATGTTGTATGCTGATTGACAGTCGATGATCAGGAACTCGATAGACATGTTGATCCCTTCAGCGTATATGGGAGAGTGATCTCTCCGGCCGTTTGCTTGACTTCACCACTGAATCCGATGAGTGGAGTTATTTTGCGCGTTAGGGCACTCTCCTCCAGCCCAAGGTTCTGGTACGCAATCTGGAAGATGATGTTGCTGGAGCTACCGTTGTCCACTAGTATTCTTTTCACCAAGCAGTTTGCTACGGTGAGTGAGATAACCAGAGCATCATGGTGGGGAGCCAGGATCCTCTCCTGCTCCTTGGCTGTGAAGCTTATTTCGTCGGTACCTAGGAGCAAGCACTTTGGTTTGGTCGTCTCCAGGCGTGCTTGGCGTTGCGGGTGCTTTTCTTGGCAGCTGCATGGCTCACGCCACTTATCTCTAAGCCTCCTCGGTCCTGGTGAGGTGGCAAGGCGGGTATAGCTCCAGCGGATTTCACCGACGCCTCTTTATTTAGATGGTTCTTGGCTTTTTCTGAGAGGAATTCCCGGAGATGCCCCTTTTAGAGTTGTTCATTGACCTCGATGGAAGTTGCACCAGAGGCCGGGGTTCCGGAACGAGTCAGGTGCCTTCATCTTTTGAGGCCACTTGACCTGTGGGCCTATCTGCCTCAAGACGTTGACTAGCTCCGGTGTAGATTTCGAGAGATGGGAGATGTCGGGCCAAGTGGATACCTACATTCCTTCTTCCTTTTCCAGGGGTCGGTATTGGAACCTGCCCCGATTTCTATTCCCGGAGTCCTTGGTTGCTCTTTGGGAGGATCTTTCATCCCGATTTCCTTGATCTGATCGGGCTGATTTTTTATCCAGCTTCGGCTGGGCTTTAGCGTGGCTAGCGATGTTTTCTTCCCACTTCACTTGCGCCCAGGCTCGGGATAGCACGTCTTCCATGGTCTTGCAGGGATACATGGTTAATTCTTTGTAGAGGCCCCCGTCTGGAAGCAGGCCCCTTTTAAAGGGAGAGATCGCGGTAGGGATGCTGCACTCGAGAACTGCCACCTTCTCTAGGTTGAAGCGGGCTATGTAGTCTCGTAGGGGTTCTACCCGATGCTGAAGAATCTCGTAGAGACCGTCTGAAGTCTTCTCCAGGCTCCTACAACTTGCGAATTGCTCCACAAACTTGTCGCTGAGGCTCGTGAAAGAGGATATGGACCTGGTGGGTAGGTTGATGAACCATTGTAAGGCAGGTCCGATCAGAGTGGAGCCAAAACCTTAACACATAGTACATTCGCGGGTAGAAGTGCAACCGCGAGTATCCGCTACTTGTACTGAGCGATATGATCGTCGGTGTAATACCCCACCCTTCGGGATAAAATGGTTGAGAGTGTAAAAGTCATAATCTGAAGCCAAGCTTTTCGGAGTCTACATATTTGGAGGAATGTTGAGTTTTGATCACATGAAACTTGACATGATTCGAATAAAATAGAAGATTGGTCGAACATCAACTTGGTGGTCGAGTTGCGGGCGATAAGGATGGATCGAGAAGTTTTGAAGTACGAGGTGGTCGAAGAATTGATCATGAGTGAACTATGAGTCAAATAAGTTGCTCGACCATAGTTAGAAGATGTCTTAGATTGATCAGACGGACGTTTTGGAAGCATCACGTTTTTGGAAGCACGACATTCTAGAAGCTCGACGTTTAAGAAGAACGATGTTTCTTCGGCACGAAGGTTTCTGCGAAACTTTAGCGGAATATTATTTTGAAGACATTGGAAGCAGGACAGGAATTAAGCAGGATGGGAACCAAGCACGGCGGGATCGAAGCACGACGGGAAAACCCGAAATTGGGCAAAAACCTAATTTCGGTATTATGAAATTTTCGAGGAAGCCGGAGGCTCGGGAAATATTATTCATCAAGGTCAGAAATATTTTGGAGTTTATGAAAATTATTCAGACCATCAGAACGGGAGCGAAAAAATATTTGGGGTTAATCGCGGATCAGAAATGTACCGGAAGGACCGAAATCAGGCCAATGAACCGAGAAGCTCGAGGTGGCTCGTTGCATGGGTTCAGAACGCGGTGTCAATCATCTAACAAGCTAAGTTTCTCCAGAAGCTCGAGGTGTCGCCGTGCATGGAATCTGTACATGCAGCCTGACATTTAGATGCACGAGGTGGATCGACCAAGCACGAGTTGTTTACGCGCATGCAACCGAAGAATGCTGATCGACATGTGTGTGCTACTGTGGCGCCTTGCATGAGTTCTAGTCATGCAGCCTGACATCTGGGAGGAGTGGTGGCGTCCTGCATGTGTCCTGGACATGCAGCCAGCCATGTGGAGCACGAGGTGCCGCCGCGCATGCGTCCGGAGCCATGCGATGCGACACACGGGCTGCCACCAACCTGAAGCTGATTGGTTGCTGTCTTCTATAAATAGCCCACGACCCCAGCTCATTTCATCACATCCAGACCTGTCCAAACAACCTTAAAAACGTGAGAGAAAAGTAGAAAAAGAAAGCAAGAGTTTCCGATCTATTTCGAGAATTTTAGAGAGATTGCGAGGTCAGTTCTCTACTGATTTCGAGTCAGCGCCTAGGGACGGTTCTGTCCAACTGAATTCGTCCAGGCCACTCAGTTCCTTTGATGATCAACTAGAGATGTTGTCCGGAGTTATTTCAGTTCTACGGGTTCAGATCAGTCGAAGTTCTGCTCGATACTCTGTCGGGAAATCCGAAGAACTGTCCAGAAGCAAGAGGAGGTTCTGTCCAAGTTCAGATCAGCCTGTCGAGGCCTGTCAGTTTCTTCATGGTGAAGCCGAGGTTGTGTCCAAGACAAGATCAGTCCAGTCCACTCCAGTCATGTCGTCAATTGGGTTTTGGCCAAGTCTTCTCCGATCAACCAGCTGCTTATCGGCAAAGAACACTGTGAATGGTTAGGTTGATTGGATAGTTAGCGAATGCGGAATGCTTAGATGATATCGCTAAGTTGTGGATAGTTAGGTATTCTGGAATTAGTCTTTATGCTAGATTCTGGAATATGATTGATTGTGTTAATTTGCGATTAATACTAGGAACCTTGTGTTATTTTTACCGGGTTTAGTATTAATCATATATTGGCCATATAGCATTTGTGTAACCCACAATGCTAGGCATGTTTGAGGTGGAATGTGTTGATTGTGTGATTAATGCTAGGAATGTTGTGTTATTTTTGCCGGGTTTAGAGTTAATCATGTATTGGCCGATATCATTTGTGTAACCCACAATGCTAGGCATATTGGGGTGAGTTAGTGTTCCTTCAGACCTCGTACCCGGCGGGTTCAAGGAAACCCCTTATTCACTGGAGCGGGAAGACTCAGATAGACGGGGTCATGGCCTATGGCTGAGTGATTACACTATGGTGTAACGTGGCAGTGACCCGAAGGACTGTCGGCTGTCGCGCGGTAACCCGAAAGACTGTGGGCCGCGGTCGGTTGAAAGTTCCTTCTTCTAGCCTTTGTGGTAGGAAGATAGGATATTGCCGATAGTGAAGGAGGAACCTAACGTCACCAGGGCCTGGGTTTGTTATATATATTATATCGTGTTTCGGGTTGTTAAACCCTAGTTTAATTTGAGGTTGAGTTTGGTGATGAGCTAGTAATTAGCATAATGCTAATTTATCTTGCTATCGTTTACCGCTGCGTATATCTGATATTGTTTATGTTATTGAATTGTGTTATTAGGTGAACCTCTCGCTTTAGATTGTTTGGGGTGGGAAAGCGAGGTGTTGTATTTGTTAGTTGGGGATTGTAACTCGCTGAGTAACATTAGGTTACTCATCCAACTAAGTTATCCTTTTTGCAGGTCGCTTTAGGTAAGGATGATCGGATAGCTTGGTGCTGGACGTTAGGACCGCCGGAGTAGATTTCATGCTTTTTGTAAAAGGTATTGCGTTGGCTCGATTTGGTATTAGGCCGGGCCCAATCTTGAATTATTTCAATGTATGGATATTTCTTGAATCAATAAAGTAAATGTTTTATATGCGCTTCATGAGTACTCTGATATTTGACTAGTCCGGTCAAACACAACGTTACGTCGTGGTACGGGTTGAAAAGCCTTAGGCCTCGATCTAACGGAAAACGCTAACTCTAGGTACGGTTGCAAAGCCTTGTGCCTTGACGCAGCGGGATGAGTTAGTGGAGGAACTGGTCAAGGTCTTGGAGTAAATTTTGTGACTCTGGCCAGATCGTCCCTAACCCATCACGTAGCGCTTCCGGACCATGGTGTTGGGTTGGACGGTCACTCATGTTCTTGTTTGATTGTTGGCTGGCCGGTTGGCCTTTCATCTCTAACCCTGGGTGTTGGACGGTCGATCGGTCATGTTCTTGTTTGATTGTTTGCCGGTTGATCGACCATATGTCTAGGACGGTTTGGTGGTGTTACAGAGGTGGTATCAGAGCATGGTTTCGTCCATGCTTCCCGAACTCATGATTTAATCGGATTTAAATATTTATCGAGTCAAAATTAGTCGCAAAAGACATTAAGGAAACCGGTCACGTCCAGCGATAGGATTTGTGGTTTTAGGAATTAGGATTGAGATAGTGGAATCTAGAACTGTTAGGTTGCTGGTTAGCATTGCTAGGTTGTTTGGTTAGCATTGCTAGGTTGTTGTTAGTAGACTGTTGGGATTAGTTGTCTACTAACTTGCGTCTGAGGTGTTCTTTTGAGTTGCAGCGAGTAAGTGTGTTCGTTGATCGGAATTTCAAGTGGAGGGAGTTCGAGGCCAAACCCAAACACGAAGCGAAAGAGGAGAGACAGTTTCAAAGGGACTGGACAGTGGTATGGACTGGACAAATGGTGAGGAACAAGACTTCGTTGGGAAAGGACTTCATCACTATTTGGGGAAAAGGAAGATTAAGAAGGATTTGAGGAATCTGGACAAGGATGGTATCTATCGAAAGGACAAGATAGTATCATGGGCAAGGAGTTGTGTTATGGCAGAGTAAAAGCAAGAGGACGATAAGTGATCATTCCAGTGAGGAAACATGAAGACGATAAGAAAGGCGAACCGACAAAGAAACACATCAGATGATCAAGACCACAAGACGGAGTTATCAAAGAAGTGATCATCATCAACACACACCGAGGAGGAGAAGGTGGTGAAGCTGAGCAATTGTACAACTAAGAATTCGAGGACGATTTCTATCTGAAGCTAAGCTTTTGGGAGTCTACGTAATTTGAGGAATGTTGAGTTTTGATCACATAAAACTTGACATGATTCGAAGAAAATAGAAGATTGGTCGAACATCAACTTGGTGGTCGAGTCGCGGGCGATAAGGATGGATCGAGAAGTTTTGAAGTACGAGCTGGTCGAACAATTGATCGTGAGTGAACTATGAGTCGAATAAGTTGCTCGACCACAGTTAGAAGATGTCTTAGATTGATCAGACGGACGTTTTGGAAGCATCACGTTTTTAGAAGCACGACATTCTAGAAGCTCAACGTTTAAGAAGAACGACGTTTCTTCAGCACGAAGTTTTCTGCGAAACTTTAGCGGAATATTATTTCGAAGACATTGGAAGCAGGACAGGAATTAAGCAGGACGGGAAGCAAACACGGCGGGATCGAAGCACGACGGGAAAACTCGAAAATGGGCAAAAACCATAATTTCGGTATTATGAAATTTTTCGAGGAAGCCGGAGGCTCGGGAAATATTTTTCATCAAGGTCAGAAATATTTTGGAGTTTATGAAAATTATTCAGACCATCATAACGGGAGTGGAAAAATATTTAGGGTTAATCGCGGATCAGAAATTTACCGGAAAGACCGAAATCAGGCCAATGAACCGAGAAGCTCGAGGTGGCTCGTTGCATGGGTTCAGAACGCAATGTCAATCATCTAACAAGCTGAGTTTCTCCAGAAGCTCGATCTGTCGCCGTGCATGGAAGCTGTACATGCAGCCTGACATGTAGATGCACGAGGTGGATCGACCAAGCACGAGGTGTTTCTGCGCATGCAACCGAAGAATGCTGATCGACATGTATGTGATACTGTGGCGCCTTGCATGAGTTCTAGTCATGCAGCCTGACATCTGGGAGGAGTGGTGGCGTCCTGCATGTGTCCTGGACATGCAGCCAGCTATGTGGAGCACGAGGTGCCGCCGCGCATGCGTCCGGAGCCATGCGAAGCGACACACGGGCTGCCACCAACCTGAAGCTGATTGGTTGCTGTCTTCTATAAATAGCCCAATACCCCAGCTCATTTCATCACATCCAGACCTGTCCAAAACACCTTAAAAACGTGAGAGAAAAGTAGAAAAAGAAAGCAAGAGTTTCCTATCTATTTCAAGAATTTTAGAGAGATTGCGAGGTCAGTTCTCTACTGATTTCGAGTCAGCACCTAGGGACGATTTTGTCCAACTGAATTCGTCCAGGCCACTCAGTTCCTTTGATGATCAACTAGAGATGCTGTCCGGAGTTAGTTCAGTTCTACGGGTTCAGATCAGTCGAAGTTCTGCTCGATACTCCGCCGTGATGTCCGAAGAACTGTCCAGAAGCTAGAGGAGGTTCTGTCCGAGTCCAGATCAGCCTGTCGAGGCCTGTCAGTTTCTTCATGGTGAAGCCGAGGTTGTGTCCAAGACAAGATCAGTCCAGTCCACTCCAGTCATGTCGTCAATTGGGTTTTGGCCAAGTCTTCTCCGATCAACCAGCTGCTTATCGGCAAAGAACACTGTGAGTTATAATCAATTGATTGCTGAGTTGTTTTCATGCAGGATCCCGTTACTTGAAGGCTGGATCATGGCAGGAGGCCGGGTCTAACTGAGTAACTGTTTGATTAGTTAATAGTTGAGGTTTGGTTGATTGAGTTGATAGCATGCTTAGTTATTGCTTGAGAACCGTAGTAGCATGCTAATGGTTAGGTTGATTTGTTAGTTAGAGAATGCGGAGTTCTTAGATGATATCGCTAAGTTGTGGATAGTTAGGTATTCTGGAATTAGTGTTTATGCTAGATTCTGGAATATGATTGATTGTGTTAATTTGCGATTAATACTAGGAACCTTGTGTTATTTTTACCGGGTTTAGTATTAATCGTATATTGGCCATATAGCATTTGTGTAACCCACAATGCTAGGCATGTTTGAGGTGGAAAGTGTTGATTGTGTGATTAATGCTAGGAACCTTGTGTTATTTTTACCGGGTTTAGTGTTAATCATGTATTGGCCGATAGCATTTGTGTAACGCACAATGCTAGGCATATTGGGGTGAGTTAGTGTTCCTTCAGACCTCGTACCCGGCGGGTTCAAGGAAACCCCTTATTCGCTGGATCGGGAAGGCTCAGATGGACGGGTCATGGCCTATGGCTGAGTGATTACACGACGGTGTAATGTGGCAGTGACTCGAAATACTGTCGGCTGTCGCGCGGTGACCCGAAGGCCTGTGGGCCGCGGTCGGTTGAAAGTTCCTTCTTCTGGCCTTTGTGGTAGGAAGATAGGATATTGTCGATAGTGAAGGAGGAACCTAACCTCACCAGGGTCCCGGGATTGTTATATATATTATATCGTGTTACGGGTTGTTAAACCCTGGTTTAATTTGAGGTTGAGTTTGGTGTTGAGCTAGTAATTAGCATAATGCTAATTATCTTGCTATCGTTTACAGCTGCGTATTTCTGATATTGTTTATGTTATTGAATTGTGCTATTAGGTGAACCTCTCGCTTTAGATTGTTTGGGGTGGGATAGCGAGGGGTTGTATATGTTATTTGGGGATTGTAACTCGCTGAGTAACATTAGGTTACTCATCCAACTCCGTTGTCCTTTTTGCAGGTCGCTTTAGGTAAGGATGATCGGATAGCTTGGTGCTGGACGATAGGACCGCCGGAGTAGATTTCATGCCTTTTCTAAACGAAATTGCGTTATGTGTTTTGTTGGCTCGATTTGGCATTAGGCCGGGCCCAGTCTTGAATTATTTCAATGTATGGATATTTCTAGAATCAATAAAGTAAATGTTTTATATGCGCTTCATGAGTACTCTGATATTTGACTAGTCCGGTCTAACACAACGTTAGGTCGTGGTACGGGTTGAAAAGCCTTAGGCCTCGATCTAACGGAAAACGCTAACTCTAGGTACGGATTGCAAAGCCTTGTACCTTGACGCAGCGGGACGAGTTAGTGGAGGAACTTGTCGAGGTCGTGAAGTAAATTTTATGACTATGGCCAGATCGTCCCTAACCCGTCACGTACCGCTTCAAGATCACCCCCGAACCGTTTTAGGCATAGGTCGAACCACCGGCTAACAATCAAACAAGAACATGACCTACGGCCCGACCGTCTAGCAAGGTTCGGGAGCGCTACAAGACGGGTTAACGGGCAATCAAGCCAAAGTCACAAAAAGTGCAATTTTTAACTAGGCCACTCCGCCCACTAACACGTCCCGTCAGACCAAAGCCTAAGGCTTCTCAACCCGTACCCCAACCTGACGTTGTGTTAGCTCGGACAAGCTAATATCAGAACGACAAGGCATTTGCACAAAAATGTTCGCTTTATTTATTTTATATATTGTATGGTTCGAAACACACAACATAATAAACAAGCGGTGGCATGCAAAGAAAGCGAAAGTACATACTTATAGTCTGAAACGCTTTAACCAGAAAGATGCAAATCTACACCAGCCAGCCTAGCCTACCGCGACCTCTACAAGCTCGCTACTGGTCACCTGAAACAACAACGAGTGAGGAGTGAGTAATCTAGCATAACTCAGCGAGTTACAATCCCCAACTAACAAATACAACCCCTCGCTATCCCACCCCAAACAATCTAAAGTGAGAGGTTCACCTAATAGCACAATTCAATAACATAAGCAATATTAGAAATACGCAGCGGTAAACGATAGCAAGATAACTAGCATTATGCTAATTACTAGCTCATCACCAAACTCAAACTCGACTTAAACCAGGGTTTAACAACCCGAAACACGATATAATATATATAACAAACTCGGGCCCTGGTGACGTTATGTTCCTCCTTCACTATCGGCAATATCCAATCTTCCTACCACAAAGGCCAGAAGAAGGAATTTTCAACCGACCACGGCCCACTGTCCTTCGGGTCACCGCGCGACAGCCCACAGTACTTCGGGTCACAGTCCTTCGGGTCACCGCGCGACAGCCCACAGTCCTTCGGGTCACCGCGCGACAGCCCACAGTCCTTTGGGTCACTTCCACATTACACCGTCGTGTAATCACTCAGCCATAGGCCATGACCCCGTCTATCTGAGTCTTCCCGATCCAGCGAATAAGGGGTTTCCTTGAACCCGCCGGGTACGAGGTCTGAAGGAACACAAACTCACCCCAATATGCCTAGCATTGTGGGTTACACAAATGCTATCGGCCAATATATGATTAATACTAAATCCGGTAAAAATAACACATTCCACTTCAAACATACCTAGCATAGTGGATTACACAAATGCTATATGGCCAATATTTGATTCATACTAAACCCGGTAAAATAACACAAAGTTCCTAGTATTAATCTCAAATTAACACAATGACTCATATTCCAGAATCTAGCATAAGGACTAATTCCAGAATACCTAACTATCCACAACTTAGCGATATCATCTAAGCATTCCGCATTCGCTAACTAACCAATCAACCTAACCATTAGCATGCTACTACGGTTCTCAAGCAATAACAAGCATGCCATCAACTCAATCAACATAACCTCAACTATTAACTAATAAAACCGTTACTCAGTTAGACCTGGCCTCCTGCCATGATCCAACTTCCAAGTAACGGGAACCTGCATGAAAACAACTCCGCAATCAATTGATCATAACTCACAGTTTTTGGTTGACTGTGACCTTGACCCCAAACCCGACTTCTGCGATCCGAACCCTTTCTCGACCTTCTCAAGTAGACCCACGTCCAGACTGGTATTGAACTTGTCTCCACTAGAACTGATCTCTCTTCACATGAACAGAACCTTCTCCAGGTGCTGACTCAAAATCGGCAGAGTAACTGTTCTCGAAACTGCCTAAATCGTTCGAAAACTATCGATACTCGATATTTTTTTCTTTGCTTTCTCTCTCACGTTTTGAACTGGCTTTGATGTTTTCTGGATGTGTTCAAATAAGAGGGAGCCGTGGGCTATTTATAGGAATCAACAACAAATCAGAAACAAGCCGTGTGGCAGTCCGTGTGTCGCTTCGCGTGGCTCAGGACACATGCGCGGCGACACCTCGTGCTCCACATCGCTGGTTGCATGACCTGCTCACATGCAAAGTGACACCACGCCCTCTACCTGTCTGGATGCATGGCCTGGCTCCATGCAAGGAGGCACCACGTCCTCCACATGTCTGGCCGCATGGCCTGGTCGCATGCATCGCAACACCTCATGCTTGGCCGATCCACCTCGTGCTCCACATGTCTACTTGCATGTACAGGTTTCATGTACTGCAACACCTCATGCTTTCCTTGACACACATACTCCCAGGAGCTTGTGAAGGACCCTAAGATCGGCTCACTTTATTGGATCAGATCTGGATATGAACTCCGAATGGAGAACTAGATGGATTGAAAGGCCGCAGGAAGGTTGCGGAATGGCCTTCGATATTCACGGCTTCAGTTGGTGCTTGATATGACTCAAAAGACCACCAAAAGAAGAATCTCGAACCGTCGCTTTATATGACTCACAAGAAACATGACAAGTTCTAAACAAAGAACAAAGAGTTTAACTCAAAAGCTTTAGACAAAATCCGATTTATTCCAATAGAAGAGTTTTCATACTTATTGAGTTTTCTAGATCTAGGCATTAAATAGAAAAGTAGATCTAGATCTAGATCTAGTCAAGACACGAAAATAAATAGAGAAGACTAGTCAAAGTGACCGTTCGGCTTCTGTCCAGATGCATCCGAATCGGCTAAATCCAAAGCGGTAAGGATCAGCACATAGGCGGGACGATCAGCAAGGGACGCGGGACGTTCTGATCGGACAAGTTGCGTTCCAACAAAGCCCAAGTCTTCTGATAGCTTAAGGATCCTTGCCTTAGAAAAATATCCAAAGGAAAAGTCCATGATCGGATCGAACAAGGTAGAGAGATCATCAGCACGGTAGCCGATACATGCGGTACAAGCCAAACATGCCAAAAGAGAGAAGCTATGGTCTGAATCAAAATTGGCTCGTCCTAAGTTGATTCTAGTTTGACCATCAGCCTTATCTTGTGAAGTTGGACGGAAAAGGCAAGCTCCAGTACAGTCAGATCGGTCATCCGGCCATTGTTCCAGCCAAAGATCCTTTCCGGACGTATGTCGGACGGTCCAGTACACTGCACGGTCAGTCTGTCTGGTACGGTGAAAAACATGAACCTCGGTTGAAATGTTCAGAACGTCCTGAACTCCATGCTGAGCTGGTTCCATGTACTGATCTGTGGACTGCGGCACATCATTCCCTCCCTCTTCAAAAGGATTTGTCCTCAAATCCATTGTACCTATATTCAGTGAATGAAAAGATTGGACAGAAACTTCCTTGGAGTTTTGAAGTCGTTTTCATCAAGTAATTCCAAGTCCTTTGGCGTTCACCATTGCTTGCGCTCCTTGGAAAATGATCATGCTTATCATGTTCATTCAAAACAACTAGAGAAACCACATCAAATCTAATAAAGAAATAATCAAAGGGTTTCTCTATCCTTAAGACATCAAAAACAGGATCCAAACTCTTAGGGTAATCATCAAGCACGTGGGCAAGCATCAAGCAAGTAAACTGATCACCAAAAATTGGTTTATCAATTTTAAAATTAGGCAAAGCTGTGAAACGGTTAGGAAAAAAAAAGACAATGACAAATCAGAAAAATTCTCATCATGAACGAAATCAAATTGATTTTTTGGCCTAAGTAATTTTGGTTCATGCATTTTTCTACACCAAATCTCTTTCAAAGCACAGCTTAAGTAAAACAATTCATGAAAAGGTTTAAGCAAAACATTTTTCAACCAAGTAAAGATGTGTTTTCTTTTGGAAATTCTCGGATTCAAAACGTTTTCATGATGAGCAAAGACAATCAACCCATGATCCTTACAGTTCTTATGGTTTGGACAGGAGGTTGACTGAGGAAACACCTTTGGTTCATGGAGGATCGGTTTTGGCTCAGGCCGCTTCTTTCTTGGGCCTGAATCTCCTTTAGAAGTCTGGTACTCGCGGATAGACGGGCTGGAGAACCTCCGGTTTGGAAAATTCATAACTCCTTCCTTCGTGAAGCTTTTCAAGTGATTCCAAGCCTTAGTGAATCCTTTGTGAGCTGGATTTTCAGGAAAATTGGATTCATGACAAAAGACCTTCTGAATGTTGAGATATCCGTTTTGGAATGAAACCCTGTCGCTGGCATCTCCAAGGTAGCTGGTTTGGACAACAAAGCTTCTCCAAATCTCAGGCTGTTGGGCACGGTCAACGCTTTTATTTCTCAGAGGTTGAACCAGTCTTTCCTGGATACTCAAAACAAACACTAAAAGACCAGGATCAAATGTGCAAGCGAATACTTGTTCAAATCAAAAATCAAGATATCTTTTACAAGAACAAGTAGCACACATTTCAGCTTGTCAAGATGCACATCAAAGTAGACATTACAGACCATAATTTTATTAAGATATGCAACAATAGTATTCATTTTCAAGTCGTGCATATCCTGCTCAACATCTGAACACACAAGCTTAAGTTCAGATTGAGAATCAACTATCAAATGATCTAGATGGTTGTCAAAGAAGGTGTTGTAGGCCAAGATGTCATTAAAACTAAAAAAAAACACAATTATCACGAAATGATCTCAGAAGATGCCAAGTTCTATTAGTTTCAGAACATACAGAATCACAAAATTCAAGATCACAAAAATTAGTTTGTTTCAAATCAAGCTCAAGAGATTTTTCAAAATGATCAATGCCTTTGCTATGCTTTAAGAACTGATCAAAACTCAAAATAAATTCAGAACAGATGCCATTGCCTTTTTGAAAACATTTTTGATCAAGAAGTTTCTCAGGTTTAAACAATTTAAAAGAATTAATCATGTTTTCAAAAATAGATTTTGAAACACAAAAATCTTTCATCATGTCAAAACCAAAACAAATTACATCATGAGAACTGATCTTTACAAACATATTAGGCAGATAATTAATCAAATCAGATTTCACACAGTGCTCTTGAAGATCATGAGAAAAAGAGGCAGGAGTTGTGCTGGGATCAAAGCATATATGGCAATCCATGACGATGGAGGTGATGCTTGTTGCTTCTTCATCAAAGACTGGACCAGGTTCGTCCTCCTCATCAAAGATAGGATCTAGATCTTCATCAAAAGATATCCTAGTGTCAAGACGTGGTCCTTGATGTGGTAAATCTAGTGGCTCTTCCTCAAAAACCTGTGGAGACAAAACAAGACTACTCGGATGCTCCGGTTGCAAAACAGTTAGTTCTACAATAGTCTGTTCATTATCATTCATAAACTCAGATTTAAGAGAAAGAAGATCACAATTTTTCTCACAAGAAAACAAGCTTTCAATTAGCTCTTCATTAGATTCATCAAAGATGGGTAAATAATCTGAAAAATCTTTATACTCTTCAACATGGGTTTCAGATTTACCTTTAGGTTTTTCACTGATGAACAATGATGGTTCAGCTACAGGTGCACATGTGGATGTGCTCTTCTTATGGCTCTTGCTGATGTCTTTGAGGGCTTTCATCATTCCCTTCTCAAAGTTGTCACAGATCTCTCAGACATCAAACTGAAGGAAACACCTCTTTAGATCAGCTTCACCTTTGGACGACATGGACTGCTCTTTGCACCTCCGGTCTGGCACCTTATATGGTTTCTAAGGGTTGGTCTTTCCTGCACAGTAACAAAATCATCAAAAACATTCAACAAGTTTTGAGATGAAGAATGAAAATTAGCCTGTCGTTGGTATTTCTCTTGGCTAGTCTCCTTGAGAAGGCCAAACATCTTATCCTGAAAATTCTCAAGACAAAAAATTAGCAAATAAAAATCCTCACTCTCTCAAGTGTTTGATCCTCACCCACACAAGTGTTTCTCTCAGATTTTTGGTGATCACACACAAGTTTCTACTCAATGTCCTGAGAGAACAAATCAAAGAATCCCAATGGGCAAATCCAAGCAAACAAAAGGGAATTTTTTTTCAAGATAGAAAGATAAGAGATTTTTAGTTTTGGAATCTGTTTTAACCACCTCAAAGGCTGGATTTCTCCTTAGCCAGCAGGCTTTCTCTTCCACCACCAATCCCCAAATCAAAAACTTTTCGAATTCTCTCTTTTTTTTTTTTTAATAGATAGATCTTTTTTTTTTTTTTTTTTTTTTATAGATAGAGGATGGTAATGAGGGGCCCGGATTCAAGATAGGTAGAAGAAGAAGTGTTTATGATTTAGAAATGGAAGATGAGAAAGATGAATGATTTAGAAGATCCCAAACGAGCGGCTCTGATACCACTTGAAAGACCCTAAGATCGGCTCACTCGATTGGATCAGATCTGGATATGAACTCTGAATGGAGAACTAGATGGATTGAAGGGTCGCACGAAGGTTGCGGAATGGCCTTCGATATTCCCGGCTTCAGTTGGTGCTTGATATGACTCACAAGACCACCAAAAGAAGAATCTCGAACCGTTGCTTGATATGACTCACAAGACCAACGAGTTTGAGGGGTGTTTGCTTGGATATGACTCACCAAGAAACATGACAAGTTCTAAACAAAGAACAAAGAGTTTAACTCAAAAGCTTTAGACAAAATCTGATTTATTCCAATAGAAGAGTTTTCATACTTATAGAGTTTTGTAGATCTAGGCATTAAATAGAAAAGTAGATCTAGATCTAGATCTAGTGAAGACACGAAAATAAAGAGAGAAGACTAGTCAAAGTGACCGTTCGGCTTCTGTCCAGATGCATCCGAACCAGCTAAGTCCAAAGCGATAAGGATCAGCACCTAGGCGGGACGATCAGCAAGGGACGCGGGACGTTCTGATCGGACAAGTTGCGTTCCAACAAAGCCCAAGTCTTATGATAGCTTAAGGATCCTTGCCTTAGAAAAATATCCAAAGGAAAAGTCCATGATCGGATCGAACAAGGTAGAGAGATCATCAGCACGGTAGCCGATACATGCGGTACAAGCCAAACATGCCAAAAGAGAGAAGCTATGGTCTGAATCAAAATTGGCTCGTCCTAAGTTGATTCTAGTTTGACCATCAGCCTTATCTTGTGAAGTTGGACGGCAAAGGCAAGCTCCAGTACAGTCAGATCGGTCATCCGGCCATTGTTCCAGCCAAAGCTCCTTTCCGGACGTATGTCGGACGGTCCAGTACACTGCACGGTCAGTCTGTCTGGTACGGTAAAAAACATGAACCTCGGTTGAAATGTTCAGAACGTCCTGAACTCCATGCTGAGCTGGTTCCATGTACTGATCTGTGGACTGCGGCACATCAGCTTGCCACCACGTCCTGAACACACACACATCTAGCCACCTCGAGCTTCTCCGTCAATTGTCCGATATCGGCCTTCCAGTGAATTTTCGTCCCGCGATCAATCCCAAATATTTTTCGACGACCGTTATGATGATCTGAGTATTTTTAATAAATTCCACTTGGACTCTGATCATAAGGGAAAATATTTCACGAGCTTCCGGCTTCTTTTAAAAATTCCATAATACCGAAATTTAGGGTTTTTCACCCAATTTTTGGTCATCCTGTTGTGCTTCCAAAAGTGCCGTGCTTCAAACGTCCTTTGAATCAATCGACCACATTGTCTAGTGGCATACTTGTCTCATGGTTCAGACAAGAACAATCTGATCGTCCGCGACTCGACCACCCAAAAGATACTCGACCATTCCTCTTTTTTTTTTTAATGGGTTTCTACATTCTCCCCCCCCCCCCCTTAACAGAATTCGTCCTCGAATTCTAAGGGTCTGAGGGGCCTCTTTCTTCCATCACAACATCCTCTCGGAAGAACTCTGGGTGATCGGTTTTAAATCGGGCCTCATCTTCCCAAGTAACATGAATCCTGTTTTGTCTTCCCCAGAATACTTGCACTTGAGCAATCTCTCGATTCTTCAGTTTCCAAATATGCCGTTCTCCCAATCTGATTAGTCCTTCCGGATACGTAAGGTTTGTCCTCAACTCCTCTAGTCTGTCGGGTTCAACATCACTTGGATCCTGTATATGTTTCCGAAGCATGGAAACATGAAATATAGGATGTAGACGAATATCCTCTGGCAGATCCAAACGGTAAGGTACCTCACGAACTTTCCCGATGATCTTGTACGGACAATTGAACCTGACCGCAAGTTTCCCGACCTTGCTAAATCTGTCCTTCCCTTTTTGTGTAGTAACCTTCAAATAGACTCAATCTCCTATCTCGAAAGTTACCTCTCGTCTTGACTGGTCTGCGTACTTCTTCTGACGGTCCTGAGCCTTCTTCATGTTGGTCTGAATCGTCGCTAGCTTAATCATGGTCTCCTGAACAATAGGTGACCCAAAAATTCTCCTTTCGCCCACTTCCGTCCAACATATAGGTGCTTTGCATGGCCTTCTGTATAACACTTCATTAGGTAACATCCCTATGCTCGAATGATGACTGTTGTTATACGAGAACTCGACTAACGGTAAGTGCTTCTCCCGATTCCCGGCCCAATCAAGAATACACATCCGAAGCATGTCCTCGATGGTTCGAATGGTTCTCTCCGTTTGGCCATCTGTTTCTGGATGGAACGCCGTGCTTCTGAACAGTTTAGTTCCGAAGGCTTCTTGAAGTGCTTCCCAGAATGATGACGTGAACCTTGGATCGCGATCGCAGACGATGTCTGAGGGTACACCATGTAACTTCACGATTTGGTCGATGTACAGCTCGGCCAACACTTCACCTTTATCAGTGTCCCGCATAGGCAACAAGTGTGTAACCTTGGTTAACCTATCCACAATCACCCATATCGAGTTGTTCGATCTACCTGGAGCGGTGGGTAATCCGGTAATGAAATCCATGGAAATCGAGTCCCATTTCCATTGAGGTATCGAAAGACTTTGTAACAATCCTCATGGTACTTTATGCTCGACCTTGACTTGTTGACAAGTTGCACACTGAGCAACCCATTGCCCTACTGACCTCTTCATGCCCGACCAATGATAGTATCTTCTCATGTATCGGTACATTTTCGAACTTCCAGGATGGATACTAAGTAAATAATGATGTGCAATCCTTAGTATCTCATATCTCGGCTCTTGTCCTTTAGGAACCGTGATTCTCCCATTAATTAGCAAGGTTCCATCCTTCGCCAACTAGTAACCAACATTATTTGGCCCGACTTGTCCTTTGAGTTCTTCAGCAATCTTCAGTAACTTCTCATCCCTAAGCTGTTCTTCTCGAATTCTCTGAATCAAGCTGGCCTGGTTCACCGCTCGAAGTCCCAATGGCTCGCTTGTCTGCCCTTCCAAAACGACCAACTTCACTTGTTTCAACTCTTGGTTCAACAGCTCCACTTCATTCTCTAAATCTGCCAACTTTTTTCGACTTAAAGCATCCGCAACAACATTCGCTTTACCAGGATGGTAGCGAATCCGTATGTTGTAGTCTACCACAAATTCCATCCACCTACGCTGGCACAGGTTGAGATCTGGCTCAGTGAAGAGGTATTTAAGACTTTGATGGTCCGTGTACACCACCACTTCTTCTCCATACAAGTACGATCTCCAAATTCGCAAAGCGAACACCACGGCCATTAACTCGAAGTCATGTGTACTGTAGTTATCCTAATGCTTCCGTAGTTTTCGTGAAGCATATGCAATGACTCGCCCATTTTGCATAAGAACACAACCTAACCCAACTCGTGAAGCATCTGTGTAAACCGTTTAAGGTTTACCTTGCTCGGGCAAAGCTAACACCGGTGCGGTCGTGAGAGCTTCCTTCAACTTCTTGAATGCCTTCTTGGTTTCTTCCACCCATAAGAAAGGAACTCCTTTACCGATAAGTTTAGTTAAAGGATTTGCAATGGAGGAAAAGTCCTTAACAAACTTCTGATAATAGCCCACAAGTTCGAGAAAACTCCTTACTTCTGTCACAGTGGTAGGTCGAGGCCATTCCCATATGGCTTCGACCTTTTCTGGATCAGCAGCCACGCCTTCTCCTGATACTATGTGACCCAGAAATCCTATCTCTCTCTTCCAAAACGAGCATTTGCTGAACTTGGCAAAATAGCTTCTGATTTTGTAGTCTCTCCATAACCAGTCTCATATGCTCACTATACTCCTCCTTACTTCTCGAGTATACCAGAATGTCATCAATGAAAATGATCATGGACTTGTCGAGGTAGTCGTGAAACACTTCATTCATCAAAAGCGTGAAAGCCGCATGTGCATTTGTGAGACCAAAGGGCATCACTACAAACTCGTACTGCCCATACCTCGTCCGAAACGCCGTCTTCATGATGTCTGGCTAGGAAATAGGAATTTGGTGATACCCTGATGCCAAATCAATATTTGAAAACCAACTAGCTCCCTTTAGTTGGTCTAAGAACTCGTCTATCCTCGGAACCTTGTGTTTCCGTCCTTCTTCTTCACAAATAGCACAGGAGCTCCCCAAGGTGAAGAGCTCGACCGAATGAATCCATTTTCCAATAGATCTTCCAATTGCTTCTTTAGCTCAGCCAACTCCACAGGTGTCATCCGATATGGTGCCTTAGCTATAGGTTTTGCTTCAGGCTCCAAAGTAATGGTAAAGGGATTACTCCGAGGTGGTGGTAATTCTTTTAGTGGTGCAAAGATATCCTCAAACTCTTGGACCACTTCTATGTCTTCGACCTTAACTTCATCATTAATGGCTCCTCCACTAACCGATAAGGTCACCAAATATACTTCCCCATCTTGAAACAAATCTTGTACTCTCATTGCTGCTACCAAAGACACAGTCATACTAGGACTGATTCCATAGTATACCATCTCTGGTCATTTACCTCTGCCAAACAAGAACCTTCCCTTTCCACAGTCGATCTGAACTCCGTAGCTCGATAACCAATCCATTCCAAGGATTACTTCGTACCCTTTCAAAGACACGACTAACAAATTTGCCACAAATTATTTCTCTTGAATGACCAATGGAACATTCTTGATACACTGATCTGCTTGAAGGGTTCGGTCTGCGGGGGTCAAGACGGCCACGTTTATTCTGTCAACCACAAAACAATCCCAAAACCGGGCAGCTACTTCAGGGGTCGTAAAACTATGTGTTGCCTCCGAGTCGAACAATACATGTGTGGGTTTACCATCAACATGTATGGTTCCTTCCACAGTAACCCAATCAACAATATCTCAATCACAAAAATTAATCAAAATTCGCACAACCATCAATCATAATCCAAAATTTTTTAAACGCGCAACCTAGCGATCAAGCAATCTATACTTAACCAGTATACTAATTGAATTTCAACAACTAAATTCCATTCAATAAAAAGAGGAGGTTAAGCACCCATAATACCTGTGATGGGACCGCTTGACGGTCCTTCATTGTCTTGGTTTTCTACACCTAAGGCATAAATCTACCTCTTAGGTTTTGACTCTTTGGTGCTGGCTCAATAGCTGGACGGCTAGGAGGAGCTTGGATCGCGAGAGGGGTCGAAGGGATTGGCTTGTTTTGACATGACGATGCATAATGGCCCTTCATACCGCAAGAGAAACAAGTTACATCTTCCATCCTTATCTATGAATAACCCTGCTGGTTACTCCGTTGGTTATTCCGCTGGTTTTTGGGACAAAACCTCGAAATATGTCCCGACTGATCACATGTGTAACATACTCCAGTGTTACCACGATTGTTAGCTTGGCCTCCAAATCCTCGCCCTTTGCCTTTGTTAGATTTTTGACCCTTGTTGAAATTCAGCCTTTCTCCTTGGCTAAAATTGGTGTGTCCACCAGAATGTGGTATTGTCTTCCTTTCAGCCTCCAATACAGTCTCAACATTAACAGCTTTTTCCACTATCTCAGATAAGCTGCTAAAGTTGCTTCCAGCTAAATGACTTCCAAGCTCCGGCTTCAATCCGTACATAAAGTTACGGATCATAGTTGCTTCATCTTCGTGCCCATCAAAGACATGTCGTCTCAACCTTGTGAACTCTGACTCATAACTCCTTACCGGCATATCTCCTTGAACAAAGTTCATAAACTGACGCTCCAACCGATGCTTCGGTTCTGGAGGAAAGTACTTCCTCTCAAACTCTCCCTTGAATGATTCCCTTGATGTGATGGTATGTCCATGCTGCCTCTCTATGCTTTCTCACCAGCCTGTTGCATCTCCTTGTAGATAGTACACATCGATCTTCTTCTTGTACTCTTCTAGGCACTCCATAGCTTCAAAATTCTTCTCCATCATAGTAATCCACTTGTCAGCTTCAATAGGATCTGATGTTCTTCATGGTAGAAAATAGCTTGGAAACTTCAGGGGGTTGAGTACGCCTGCCTTGGTTACCAAGTGCTTCTGTCATCACGTCATGTAAAAGCTTCAGGGTGTTTTCGGTTCCTTGCTCTTGTGGTCTGGCACGGTTCTGATCTGGCCTTGGGTTTGATTGAGCGGATTGATCATGTTGATGTCTCCGGTCCCAATTATGAGTTGGGCCAATACTCGCAAAACTGTCATCCCTCACTCTAGTCCTGTTACCGTACACAGGAAAAGATCTTGTTCTCTGCAGAAGGCTCCTATCGTGTCCAAACATCTCACTGATGCCATTTCCATCCTCCTGATCAGATCTGTAACCCAATCCTCCGCCTATCCAATCCATACCCTCTCCCCATATCCGATCTCGTCCATCATCACCTGTCCTGCGATTAGCCATCTGCACACAATCAAAAGGGTAAGTCATATTCCTACTACGGGAAGCGGCTGGTTTCCAAATCATCTTTTTGCGACTCCTTTGACTCGATAAAATCGTTAAAAAGCACTTGTGTCACGCATGGATGAAACCATGCTCTGATATCACCTCTGTGACACCCCAGAACCGTTTTAGGCATAGGTCGAACCACCGGCCAACAATCAAACAAGAATATGACCGACGGCCCGACCGTCTACCAAGCTTCGGGAGCGCTACAAGACGGGTTAACGGGCAATCCAGCCAAAGTCACATAAAGTGCAATTTGTAACTAGGCCACTCCGCCCACTAAAACGTCCCGTCAGACCAAAGCCTAAGGCTTCTCAACCCGTACCCCAACCTGACGTTGGGCTAGCTCGGACAAGCTAATATCAGAACAACAAGGCATTTGCACAAAACATTCGCTTTATTTGTTTTATATATTGTATGGTTCGAAACACACAACATAATATACAAGCGGTGGCATGCCAAGAAAGCGAAAGTACATACATATAGTCTGCAACGCTTTAACCAAAAATATGCAAATCTACACCAGCCAGCCTAGCCTCCCACGACCTCTACAAGCTCGCTACTGGTCACCTGAAACAACAACGAGTGAGGAGTGAGTAATCTAGCATTACTCAGCGAGTTACAATCCCCAACTAAAAATACAACCCCTTGCTATCCCACCCCAAACAATCTAAAGCGAGAGGTTCACCTAATAGCACAATTCAATAACATAAGCAATATCAGAAATACGTAGCGGTAAACGATAGCAAGATAACTAGTATTATGCTAATTACTAGCTCATCACCAAACTCAATCTCGACTTAAACAAGGGTTTAACAACCCGAAACACGATATAATATATATAACAAACTCGGACCCTGGTGACGTGTTGTTCCTCCATCACTATCAGCAATATCCTATCTTCCTACCACAAAGCCCAGAAGTAGGAACTTTCAACCGACCGCGGCCCACAGTCCTTCGGGTCACCGCGCGACAGCCCACAGTCCTTCAGGTCACTGCCACATTACACCATCGTGTAATCACTCAGCCATAGGCCATGACCCCGTCTATCTGAGTCTTCCCGATCCAGCGAATAAGTGGTTTCCTTGAACCCGCCGGGTACGAGGTCTGAAGGAACACTAACTAACCCCAATATGCCTAGCATTGTGGATTACACAAATGCTATCGCCCAATATATGATTAATACTAAACCCGGTAAAAATAACACAAGGTTCCTAGTATTAATCGCCACACAACCAACACATTCCACTTCAAACATGCCTAGCATTGTGGGTTACACAAATGCTATATGACCAATATATGATTAATACTAAACCTGGTAAAATAACACAAGGTTCCTAGTATTAATCGCAAATTAACACAATCAATCATATTCTAGAATCTAGCATAAAGACTAATTCCAGAATACCTAACTATCCACAACTTAGCGATATTATCTAAGCATTCCGCATTCACTAACTAACCAATCAACCTAACCATTAACATGCTACTACGCTTCTCAAGCAATAACAAGAATGCCATCAACTCAATAAACATAACCTCAACTATTAACTAATTATTAACTAATAAAACCGTTACTCAGTTAGACCTGGCCTCATGCCATGATCCAACTTCCAAGTAACGGGAACCTGCATGAAAACAACTCAGCAATCAATTGATCATAACTCACAGTTTTTGATTGACCGGGGCCTTGACCCCAAACCCGACTTCTGCGATCCGAACCCTTTCTCGACCTTCTCAAGTAGACCAACATCCAGACTGGTCTTGAACTGGTCTCCACTAGAACTGATCTCCCTTCACTTGAACAGAACCTTCTCCAGGTGCTGACTCAAAATCGGCAGAGTAACTATTCTCGAAAACTGCCTAAATCGCTCAAAAACTATCGAAACTCTATATTTTTTTCTTTGCTTTCTCTCTCACGTTTTGAACTGGATTTGATCTGTTCTGGATGTGTTCAAATGATAGGGGGTCGTGGGATATTTATAGGAATCAGCAACCAATCAGAAACAAGCCGTGTGGCAGCCCGTGTGTCGCTTCGCATGGCTCCGGACGCATCCGCGGCGACACCTAGTGCTCCACATGGCTGGTTACATGACCTGCTCACATGCAAAGTGACACCACGCCCTCTACCTGTCTGGATGTATGTCTGGGCTCCATGCAAGGAGACACCACGTCCTCCACATGTCTGTCTGCATGGCCTGGTCGCATGCATCGCAACACCTCGTGCTTGGCCGATCCACCTCGTGCTCCACAGGTCTACTTGCATGTACAGGTTTCATGTACTGCAACACCTCATGCTTACCTTGACACCACGTCCTGACCACACAAACATCTAGCCACCTCAAGCTTCTCAGTCTATTGTCCGATATCGGCCTTCCGGTGAATTTTCGTCCCGCGATCAATCCCAAATATTTTTCGACGACTGTTCTGAAGATCTAACTATTTTTAATAAACTCCACTTGGACTCTGATCTTAAGAGAAAATATTTCCCAAGCTTCCGGCTTCTTTGAAAAAATCCATAATACCGAAATTTAGGGTTTTTCGCCCAATTTCCGGTCTTCCTATTGTGCTTCCAAAAGTGTCGTGCTTCAAACGTCCTTTGAATCAATCTACCACATTGTCTAACCATTGTCTAGTGGCATACTTGTCTCATGGTTCAGAGAAGAACAATCTGATCGTCCGCAACTCGACCATCCAAAAGATACTCGACCTGCAAAAAGGACAACGGAGGTGGATGAGTGATCTAGTATTACTCAGTGAGCTGGTGGCCTCTACCCGCAACCTAGACTCTAACCCAGACAACCCAAAATAACAATCAATGTAGCCCTAGCATGCAATAAAACCTAAGGCTAAGCAAACCGTTAGTAAGTTAGACTTGGCATCCTGCCATGTTCTAGCTTCAAGTAACGGGAACCTGCATTAAAACAAGTCAACAACCAATCTCTCGTTAACCATATATACGCTTTAGTTCAGTAATCATGTAGTGTTAGACACTTAGAATATACAAGTATCATTAACCGGTCGACCAACAATCAGACAAGAACATGATCGGCCAACCAATGATACCGCATAGCTTCAATATCCACCACCCTTCACAAGCAATCACTCGAACACATATAAGCCAACGTCAGGCCTACACTAACCAAATACACACCAAGGCAAATCCGGTATCTAAACCAGACTTAGGACTTAATGTCAAAACCTGCAAGACAAACAATCAACAACCACAACCACAACAATAATAAGATAGTAACTACCAATGACTCGATCTAACTCGTAACACCGTATATTGGTGCTACATTAACTCGAGGGTTCCATAACCCTCTACGACACACTAACACAACACTCTAGCCTGGGCCCTGGTGACTTCGTGTTCCTCCTCTCTATCGGCAATATCCTATCTTCCTACCACAAAGGCCAGAAGAAGGAACTTTCAACCGACCGCGGCCCACAGTCCTTCGGGTCACCGCGCGATCGCCCACAGTCCTTTGGGTCACTGCCACATTACACCGCCGTGTACTCACTCAGCCATAGGCCATGATCCCGTCTCTCTGAGTCTTCCCGATCCAGCGAATAAGGGGTTTCCTTGAACCCACTGAATACGAGGGCGAGGAAATACTAATCAACCCCAAACAAGCCTAGTATGGGCGGGTTACGCTCATACTGTCGGCAACACTCACACAACACAAACTCAATCTAGAACCTAACCTAAGGCTAAAGTTCCAGATCCTAACTAGACACTCGACTCTACAAGAGTAACCAATAGTACCAGTAATCCGGCCTATATGGCCTAAGACCACTAAAACCAACAATTAAACAATAATATCAATACTAAACAACTCAATCAAACTGTTACCCAGATAGTTCAGCCTCCTGCTATGAAACTATCTTTAAAGATAACGGGAACCTGCACTCAACCATATCAACACGCAAGAATAGAAAACATGATGCATCCTAGTCCTAGTCAGGTTATCATCTCAGTCTTAATTCCATTCATCTCAGCTTAGCCCTTGCTAATCTGATTCCGGTTCCATAAATAAAATAACCCTAAAGACTCTACCATTCAATAGCGTGATCATTCAAATCTATATGCGAATCGATCTACCCTAAATTCCAAGTGGAATTCAAACAAGCCAACTCACAAAACTACCCTAAATTCCAAGTGAAATTCAAACAAGCCAACTCACAGTGTTCTAGGCGAGAAGCAGTTGGTTTATCGAAGAGGACTTGGCCAAAACCCGAGGGAAGACTTGACTGGACTGGACTGGACTAATGTCGACTTGGACAGAACCTCGGCTTCACCATGAAGAATCTGACAGGCCTCGACAGACTGATCTGGACTCGGACATAACCTCCTTTAGCTCCTGGACAGTTCTTCGGACTTCCCGGCGGAGTATCGAGCATAACTTTGACTGATCTGAACCCGTGGGCCTGAACTAACTCCGGACAGCACTTCCACTTGATCATCAAAGGAACTGACTGGCCTGGACAAATTCATTTGGACAGAGCTTCCGCGTCACAATTGTAGAGAATCATCGATTGGACATAACTGGCCGTCTCGGTGGAATATCGGTCTTCAGAATCGACGATACTCGACATCGAACACCTTTATTCTCTCTCTCTCTCTCTCTAGCCACGTTGACTTCCCATCTGAACTGATCTTCACTTGATTGATCTTCAGTTGGATAGAACCTTCCCTAGGAGCTGACTCGAAATCAATAGAGAACTGATCTCGAAAACTCTCTAAAACTCTCGAAATAACTCGGAAACTCTTGCCTCCTTTTTCTTCCTTTCTCTCACGGTTTTAACTTGGTTTGGAGAGGTTTCGATGTGAATAAATGAGCTGGGGTCGTGGGGTATTTATAGGAGACAGCAACCAATCAGCTTCAGGTTGGTGGCAGCCCGTGTGTTGCTTCGCACGGCTCCGGACGCATGCACGGCGACACCTCGTGCTCCACATGTCTTTCAGCATTGCCAGGACACATTCAGAACGCCACCACTCCTCTCATATGTCAGGCTGCAGGACTGGAACTCATTCAAGGTGACACACTATCTCACACATGTCGATCAGCATGCTTCGATTGCATGCGCGGAGACACCTCGTTCTTGGTCGATCCACCTCGTGCTTCTACATGTCAGGCTGCATGTACTGCTTCCATACACGGCGACACCTCGAGCTTCTGTAGACACTGAGCTTGCTGGACAGTTGACACCATGTTCTGAACACTCACACCAAGCCAGCTCGTGCTTCTCAGTCCATTCGTCTGATTTCGGTCCTTCCAGCAAATTTCTGACCAGCGATCAATCCCGAATATTTTTCTACTCCCATTCTGATGTTCTGAATATTTTAATAAAATCCAGACTCCATTATAACCTTGACTGTCATATTTCCCGAGCCTCCGGCTTCTCCGAAAAATAGTACAAAATACCGAAATTAGGGTTTCGTCCAATTTCGGGTTTTCCCGTCGTGCTTCTATCCCGTCCTGCTTGCTTCCCGTCCTTCTTAATTCCCGTCCTTCTTCCAGCATATTATGTTTCCAACATAATATATATTACTGATACGAAGTTCTGAGGATTACTTCGTGGTTAAGAAACGTCATGCTTCTAAACCGTCGAGATTCTAAAACGTCGTGCTTCCAAACCGTCCGTCTGATCAATCTAAGACATCTTCTAACTATGGTCGAGCAACTTATTCGACTCATAGTTCACTCACGATCACTTTTTCGACCACCTTGTTCTTCAAAATTTCCCGATCGATCTCTGTCGCCCGCGATTCAACCACCAAGTTGATGCTCAGCCAATCTTTTGTCTCGGCCATTCTTATCCCGAAGGGCGGGTTATCACATTCTTATACCACCTCTGTAACACCCCCGAACCATTCTAGGCATATTTCGAACCACCGGCCAACAATTAAACAAGAACATGACCGACGGTCCGACCGTCTACCAAAGCCTAAGGCTAGGCCAGCCCGCCCACTAACACGTCCCGTCAGGTCAAAGCCTAAGGCTTCTCAACCCGTACCTCAACCTGACGTTGTGTTAGCTCGGACAAGCTAATATCAGAAACAACAAGGCATTTCCACAAAACGTCGATTTCATTTATTTTATAGATTATCTGGTTCAAAACACACAAAATATTATACAAGTAGTGGCATGCCATGCGAGAAAAAGTACATACTTATAGTCTGAAAGCGTCTTAAGCAAAAAGATGCAAATCTACACTAGCCGGCCAAGCTTCCCGCGACCTCTACAAGCTCGCTACTGGTCACTTGAAAACAACAACGAGTGAGGAGTGAGTAATCTAGCATTACTCAGCGAGTTACAATCCCCAACTAACAAATACAACCCCTCGCTATCCCACCCCAAATAATCTAAAGCGAGAGGTTCACCTAACAACAAACCAACCCAGTTCAACGAATAAAAATAAGATATATCTGAAATACGCAGCTGGAAAAAGATAGTAAGATAACTAGCACTATGCTAGCTGACCACCAAATTCAACCTCGAAATAAATTAGGGTTTATCAACTCAAAACACGATATAATATATATAACTAACTCGGGCCCCGGTGACGTTAGGTTCCTCCTTCACTATCGGCAATATCCTATCTCCCTACCACAAAGGCCGGAAGATGGAACTTTCAACCGACCACGCCCCACAGTCCTTCGGGTCACCGCACGACAGCTCACAGTCCTTCGGGTCACTGCCACATTACACCGTCGTGTAATACTCAGCCATAGGACATGAACCCACTGGGTACGAGGTCTGAAGGAACACTAACTCACCCCTAATATGCCTAGCATTGTGGGTTCACAAATGTTGTCGGCCAAAATATAACCAATACTAAACCCGGTAATATAACCAAGGTTTCAAGTAATAATCACAACACAATCAACCACATTCCAGAATCTAGAATAAAGACTAATTCCAGAATACCTAACTATCTACAACTTAGCGATATCATCTAAGGATTCAGCATTCGCTAACTAACCAATTAACCTAACCATTAGCATGCTACTATGGATCTCAAGCAATAATAAGAATTCTATCAACTCAATCAACATAACCTCAACTATTAACTAATCAAACCGTTACTCAGTTAGACCCGGCCTCCTGCCATGATCCAACTTTCAAGTAATGGGAACCTGCATGAAAACAACTCAGCAATCAATTGATCATAACTCACAGTTTTTGGTTGACCGTGGCCTTGACCCCAAACCCGACTTCTGCGATCCGAACCCTTCCTCGACCTTCTCAAGTAGACCCACCTCCAGACTGATCTTCAACTGGTCTCCACTAGAACTGATCTCTCTTCATTTGAACAGAACCTTCTCCAGGTGCTGACTCAAAATCGGCAGAGTAACTATTCTCGAAAACTGCCTAAATCGCTCGAAAACTATCGAAACTCAATATTTTTTTATTTTCTTTCACTCTCAAGTTTTGAACTGGCTTTGATGTGTTCTGGATGTGTTCAAATGAGAGGGGGTGGTGGGCTATTTATAGGAATCAACAACCAATCAGAAACAAGCCGTGTGGCAGCCCGTGTGTCGCTTCGCATGGCTCCGGACGCATGCGCAGCGACACCTTGTGTTCCACATGGCTGGTTGCATGACCTGCTCACATGCAAAGTGACACCACACCCTCTACCTGTCTGGATGCATGGCCTGGCTCCATGCAAGGAGACACCACGTCCTCCACATGTCTGGCCGGGCCTGGTCGCATGCATCGCAATACCTCGTGCTTGGCCGATCCACCTCGTGCTCCACATGTCTACTTGCATGTAAAGGTTTCATGTACTGCAACACCTCATGCTTTCCTTGAAACACATACTCCCAGGAGTTTGCCACCACGTCCTGAACACACACACATCTAGCCACCTCGAGCTTCTCGGTCAATTGTCCTATATCGGCCTTCCGATGAATTTTTGTCCCGCGATCATTCCCAAATATTTTTCGACGACCGTTCTGATGATCTGAGTATTTTTAATAAACTCCACTTGGAGTCTGTTCTTAAGGGAAAATATTTCCCGAGCTTCCGGCTTATTTGAAAAATTCCATAATACCGAAATTTAGGGTTTTTCACTCAATTTCCGGTCTTCCTGTTGTGCTTCTAAAAGTGTCGTGCTTCAAACGTCCTTTGAATCAATCTACCACATTATCTAACCATTGTCTAGTGGCATACTTGTCTCATGGTTCAGACAAGATCAATCTGATCGTCTGCGACTCGACCACCCAAAAGATACTCGACCATTCCTTTTTTTTTAATGGGTTTCTACATCCCCCCCCCCCTTTAACATAATTTGTCCTCGAATTCTAAGGGTCTGAGGGGCCTCCTTCTTCCATCACAACATCCTCTCGGAAGAACTCTGGGTGATCGGTTTTAAATCGCGCCTCATCTTCCCAAGTAACATGAATCATGTTTTGTCTTCCCCATAATACTTGCACTTGAGCAATCTCTCGATTCTTCAGCATCCGAATACGCCGTTCTCCCAATCTGATTGGTCCTTCCGGATACGTAAGGTTTGTCCTCAACTCCTCTTGTCTCTCGGGTTCAACAGCACTTGGATCCCGTATATGTTTCTGAAGCATGGAAACATGAAATATAGGATGTAGACGCATATCCTCTGGCAGATCCAAACGGTAAGCTACCTCACCAACTTTCCCGATGATCTTGTACGAACCAATGAACCTGACCGCAAGTTTCCCGACCTTGCCGAATCTGTCCTTCCCTTTTTGTGCAGTAACCTTCAAATAGACCCAATCTCCTATCTCAAAAGTTACCTCTCTTCTTGACTGGTCTGCGTACTTCTTCTGATGGTCCTGAGCCTTCTTCATGTTGGTCTGAATCGTCTCTAGCTTAATCATGGTCTCCTGAACAATAGGTGACCCAAACATTCTCCTTTCGCCCACTTCAGTCCAACACATAGGTGTTTTGCATGGCATTCTGTATAACGCTTCATAAGGTGACATCCCTATGCTCGAATGATGATTGTTGTTATACGATAACTCGACTAACGGTAAGTGCTTCTCCCAATTCCCGGCCCAATCTAGAATACGCATCCGAAGCATGTCCTCGATGGTTCGAATGGTTCTCTCCGTTTGGCCATCTGTTTCTGGATGGAACGACGTGCTTCTGAACAGTTTAGTTCCCAAGGCTTCTTGAAGTGCTTCCTAGAATGATGACGTGAACCTTGGATCGCGATCTGAGACGATGTCTGAGGGTACACCATGTAACTTCACGATTTGGTCGATGTACAGCTCGGCCAACACTTCAACTTTATCAGTGTTCCGCATAGGCAACAAGTGTGTAACCTTGGTTAACCTATCCACAATCACCCATATCGAGTTGTTCGATCTACCTGGAGCGGTGGTAATCCGGTAATTAAATCCATGGAAATCGAGTCCCATTTCCATTGAGGTATCGGAAGACTTTGTAACAATCCTGTGGTACTTGATGCTCGACCTTGACTTGTTGACAAGTTGCACGCTGAGCAACCCATTGCGCTACTGACCTCTTCATGCCCGGCCAATGAAAGTATCTTCTCACGTCTCGGTACATTTTTGAACTTCCAGGATGGATACTAAGTAAATAATGATGTGCAATCCTTAGTATCTCATCTCTCAGCCCTTGTCCTGTAGGAACCGTGATTCTCCCATTAATTAGCAAGGTTCCATCCTTCGCCAAGTAGTATCCAACATTATTTGGCCCGGCTTGTCCTTTGAATTCTTCAGCAATCTTCAGTAACTTCTCATCCCTAAGCTGTTCTTCTCGAATTCTCTGAATCAAGCTGGCCTGGTTCACCGCTTGAAGTCCCAATGGCTCGCTTGTCTGCCCTTCCAAAACGACCAACTTCACTTGTTTCAACTCCTGGTTCAACAGCTCCACTTCTTTCTCTAAATCTGCTCCCACTTTCTTCGACTTAAAGCATCCGCAACAACATTCGCTTTACCAGGATGGTAGCGAATCCTTATGTCGTTGTCTGCCACAAACTCCCTCCACCTACGCTGGCGCAGGTTGAGATCTGGCTGTGTGAACAGGTATTTAAGACTTTGATGGTCCGTGTATACCTCCACTTCTTCTCCATACAAGTAAGATCTCCAAATTCGCAAAGCGAACACCACGGCCGCTAACTCCAAGTCATGTGTACTGTAGTTATCCTCATGTTTTCGTAGTTGTCGTGCGGCATACGCGATGACTCACCCATTTTGCATAAGAACACAACCTAACCCAACTTGTGAAGCATCCGTATAAACTGTGTAAGGTTTACCTTGCTCGGGCAAAGCTAACACAGGTGCGGTCGTGAGAGCTTCCTTCAACTTCTTGAATGCCTTCTCGGTTTCTTCCACCCATAATAAAGGAACTCCTTTACCGGTAAGTTTAGTTAAAGGCTTTGCTATGGAGGAAAAGTCCATAAGAAACTTCCGATAATAGCCCTCAAGTCCGAGAAAACTCCTTACTTCCGTCACAGTGGTAGGTCGAGGCCATTCCCGTATGGCTTGGACCTTTTCTGGATCAGCAGCCACGCCCTTTCCTGATACTATGTGACCCAGATATCCTATCTCTCTCTTCCAAAATGAGTATTTGCTGAACTTGGCAAATAGCTTCTGATTTCGTAGCCTCTCCATAATCAGTCTCGGATGCTCATTATGCTCCTCCTTACTTCTCGAGTACACCAGGGATTCATCAACGAAAATGATCACGAACTTGTCGAGGTAGTCGTGAAACACTTCATTCATTAAATGCATGAAAGCCGCATGTGCGCTTGTGAGACCAAAGGGCATAACTACAAACTCCACTGCCCATACCTCGTCTGAAACGCCGTCTTCATGATGTCTGACTTGGCAATAGGAATTTTGCGATACCCTGATGCCAAATCAATCTTCGAAAACCAACTAGCTCCCTTTAGTTGGTCTAACAACTCGTCTATCCTCGGAAGAGGATACTTATCTTTTATCGGGATGTTGTTGATACCACGATAATCAATACACAGCCTCATGCTTTCGTCCTTCTTCTTCACAAATAGCACAGGAGCTCCCCAATGTGAAGAGCTCGACCGAATGAATCCCTTTTCCAATAGATCTTTCAATTTCTTCTTTAGCTCAGCCAACTCCGCAGGTGCCATCCGATATGGTGCCTTAGCTATAGGTTTTGCTTCAGGCTCCAAAGTAATGGTAAAGGGATTACTCCGAGGTGGAGGTAATTCCTTTAGTGGTGCAAAGATATCCTCAAACTCTTGGACCACTTCTATGTCTTTGACCTTAACTTCATCATTAGTGGCTCCTCCACTAACCGATAAGGTCATCAAATATACTTCCCCATCTTGAAACAAATCTTGTACTCTCATTGCTGATACCAAAGACACGGTCATACTAGGACTGATTCCATAGTATACCATCTCTGGTCGTTTACCTCTGCCAAACAACAACCTTCCCTTTCCACAGTCGATCTGAACTCCATTGCTCGATAACCAATCAATTCCAAGGATTACCTCGTACCCTTCCAAAGGCACGACTAACAAATCTGCCACAAATTCTTTCTCTTGAATGACCAATGGAACATTCCTGGTAAACTGATCTGCTTGAAGGGTTCCGTCTGCGGGGGTCAAGACGGCCACGATTATCCTGTCAACCACAAAACAATCCCAAAACCAGGCAGCTACTTCAGGGGTCACAAAACTATGTGTTGCCTCCGAGTGGAACAATACATGTGTGGGTTTACCAGCAACATGTATGGTTCCTGCCACAGTAACCCAATCAACACTATCTCAATCACAAAAACTAATCAAAATTCGCACAACCATCAATCATAATCGAAATATTTCTTAACGCACAACCTAGCTATCAAGCAATCTATACCTAGCCAGAAGACAAACTAGATTCCAACAACTCCATTCCATTCAATAAAAAGAGGAGGTTAAGCACCCAATACCTGTGGATTGTATTTGTTAATTGGGGATTGTAACTCGCTGAGTAACATTAGATTACTCATCCAACTCCGTTGTCCTTTTTGCAGGTCGCTTTAGGTAAGGATGATCGGATAGCTTGGTGTTGGATGTTAGGACCACCGGAGTAGATTTCATGCCTTTTGTAAACGGTATTGCGTTATGTGTTTTGTTGGCTCGATTTGGCATTACGCCGAGCCTAGTCTTGAATTATTTCAATGTATGAATATTTCTTGAATCAATAAAGTAAATGTTTTATATGCGCTTCATGAGTACTATGATATTTGACTAGTCCGGTCTAACACAACGTTAGGTTGTGGTACGGGTTGAAAAGCCTTAGGCCTCGATCTAACGGAAAACGCTAACTCTAGGTACGGGTTGCAAAGCCGAGTGCCTTGACGCAGCGGGACGAGTTAGTGGAGGAACTGGTCGAGGTCGTGGAGTAAATTTTGTGACTCTCGCCAGATCATCCCTAACCCGTCACATAGCGCTTCTGGACCATGGTGTTAGGTTGGACGGTCAGTCATGTTCTTGTTTGATTGTTGGCTGGTTGATCGACCATATGTCTAGGTCGGTTCGGGGGTGTTACGGAGGTGGTATCAGAGCATGGTTTCGTCCATGCTTCCGGAACTCATGATTTAATCGGATTTACATATTTATCGAGTCAAAATGAGTCACAAAAGGCATTAAGGAAACCGGTCACGTCCAGCGATAGGATTTGTGGTTTTAGGAATTAGGATTGAGATAGTGGAATCTAGAACTGTTAGGTTGCTGGTTAGCATTGCTAGATTGTTTGGTTAGCATTGCTAGGTTGTTGTTAGTAGACTGTTGGGATTAGTTGTCTACTAACTTGCGTGTGAGGTGTTCATTTGAGTTGCAGCGAGTAAGTGTGTTCGTTGATCGGAACTTCAAAGGGTGAAAACCTTAAAGTGGAGGGAGTTCGAGGCCAAACCCAAACCTGAAGCAAAAGAGGAGACTGTTTCAGAGGGACTAGACAGTGGTATGGACTGGACAAATGGTGAGGAACAAGACTTCGTTGGGAAAGGACTTCATCAGTATTTGGGGAAAAGGAAGATTAAGAAGGATTTGAGGAATCTGGACAAGGATGATATCTATCGAAAGGACAAGATAGTATCATGGGCAAGGAGTGTGTTATGGCGGAGTAAAAGCAAGAGGACGATCAGTGATCATTCCAGTGAGGAGATATGAAGACGATAAGAAAGGCGAACCGACGAAGAAACAAATCAGTTTGATCAAGACCACAAGACAGAGTTATCAAAGAAGTGATCATCATTAAAACACACCGAGGAGGAGAAGGTGGTGAAGGTGAGCAATTGTACAACTAAGAATTCGAGGACGAATTCTATTAAGGGGGGGGAGAATGTAATACCCCGCCCTTCGGGATAAAATGGTCGAGAGTGTAAAAGTCAGAATCTAAAGCTAAGCTTTTGGGAGTCTATGTATTTGGAGGAATGTTGAGTTTTGATCACATGAAACTTGACATGATTCGAAGAAAATAGAAGATTGGTCGAACATCAACTTGGTGGTCGAGTCGCGGGCGATAAGGATGGATCGAGAAGTTTTGAAGTACGAGGTGGTCGAAGAATTGATCGTGAGTGAACTATGAGTCGAATAAGTTGCTCGACCATAGTTAGAAGATGTCTTAGATTGATCAGACGGACGTTTTGGAAGCATCACGTTTTTGGAAGCCTGACGTTCTAGAAGCTCGACATTTAAGAAGAACGACGTTTCTTCAGCACGACGTTTTCTGCGAAACTTTAGCGGAATACTATTTCGAACACATTGGAAGCAGGATGGGAATCAAGAAGGACGGGAAGCAAGCACGACGGGATCGAAGCACGACGGGAAAACCCGAAATTGGGCAAAAACCCTAATTTCGGTATTAGGAAATTTTTTGGGGAAGCCGGAGGCTCGGGAAATATTTTTCATCAAGGTCAGAAATATTTTGGAGTTTATGAATATTATTCAGACCATCAGAACGGGAGCAGAAAAATAATTGGGGTTAATCGCGGATGAGAAATATTCCGGAAGGACCGAAATCAGGCCAATGAACCGAGAAGCTCGAGGTGGCTCGTTGCATGGGTTCAGAACGTGGTTTCAATCATCTAACAAGATGAGTGTCTCCAGAAGCTCGAGGTGTCACCGTGCATGGAAGCTGTACATGCAGCCTGACATGTAGAAGCACGAGGTGGATCGACCAAGCACGAGGTGTTTCCGCGTATGCAACCGAAGCATGCTGATTGACATGTGTGTGCTGCTGTGGCGCCTTGCATGAGTTCTAGTCATGCAGCCTGACATATGGGAGGAGTGGTGGTGTCCTGCATGTGTCCTGGACATGCAGCCAGCTATGTGGAGCACGAGGTGCCGCCGCGCATGCGTCCGGAGCCATGCGAAGCGACACACGGGCTACCACCAACCTGAAGCTGATTGGTTGCTGTCTTCTATAAATAGCCCATGACCGCAGCTCATTTCATCACATCGAGACCTGTCCAAACCACCTTAAAAACGTGAGAGAAAAGTAGAAAAAAAAAGCAATAGTTTCCGATCTATTTCGAGAATTTTAGAGAGATTGTGAGGTCAGTTCTCTACTGATTTTGAGTCAGCGCCTAGGGACGGTTCCGTCCAACTAAATTTTTCCAGGCCACTCAGTTCCTTTGATGATCAACTAGAGATGCTGTCCGGAGTTAGTTCACTTCTACGGGTTCAGATCAGTCGAAGTTCTGCTCGATACTCCGCCGGGAAATCCGAAGAACTGTCCAGAAGCTAGAGGAGGTTCTGTTCGAGTCCAGACCAGCCTGTCGAGGCCAGTCAGTTTCTTCATTGTGAAGCCGAGGTTGTGTCCAAGACAAGATCAGTCCAGTCCACTCCAGTGATGCGTCAATTGGGTTTTGGCTAAGTCTTCTTCGGTCAACCAGCTGCTAATCGGCAAAGAACACTGTGAGTTTAAATTAATTGATAGCTGAGTTGTTTTCATGCAGGATCCCGTTACTTGGAGGTTGAATCATGGTAGGAGGCCAGGTCTAACTGAGTAACGGTTTGATTAGTTAATAGTTGAGGTTTGGTTGATTGAGTTGATAGCATGCTTAGTTATTGCTTGAGAACCGTAGTAGCATGCTAATGGTTAGGTTGATTGGTTAGTTAGCGAATGCGGAATGCTTAGATGATATAGCTAAGTTTTAGATAGTTAGGTATTCTGGAATTAGTCTTTATGCTAGATTCTGGAATATGATTGGTTGTGTTAATTTGCGATTAATACTAGGAACCTTTTTTACCGGGTTTAGTATTAATCATATATTGGCCATATAGCATTTGTGTAACCCACAATGCTAGGCATGTTTGAGGTGGAATTTGTTGATTGTGCGATTGATGCTAGGAACCTTGTGTTATTTTTACCAGGTTTAGTGTTAATCATGTATTGGCCGATAGCCTTTGTGTAACCCACAATGCTACGCATATTGGGGTGTGTTAGTGTTCCTTCAGACCTCGTACCCGGTGGGTTCAAGAAAACCCCTTATTCGCTGGATCGGGAAGACTCAGATAGACGGGGTCATGGCCTATGGCTGAGTGATTACACGACGGTGTAATGTGGCAGTGACCCGAAGGACTGTGGGCTGTCGCGCGGTGACCCGAAGGACTATAGACCGCGGTCGGTTGAAAGTTCCTTCTTCTGGCCTTTGTGGTAGGAAGATAGGATATTGCCGATAGTGAAGGAGGAACCAAACGTCCCCAGGGCCCGGTTTTGTTATATATATTATATCTTGTTTTGGGTTGTTAAACCCTGGTTTAATTTGAGGTTGAGTTTGGTGATGAGCTAGTAATTAGCATAATGCTAGTTATCTTGCTATCGTTTACCGCTGAGTATTTCTGATATTGTTTATGTTATTGAATTATGCTATTAGGTGAACCTCTCGCTTTAGATTTTTTGGGGGTGGAATAGCGAGGGGTTTTATTTGTTAGTTGGGGATTGTAACTCACTGAGTAACATTAGGTTACTCATCCAACTCCATTGTCCTTTTTGCAGGTCGCATTAGGTAAGGATGATCGGATAGCTTCGTGCTGGGCGTTAGGACCGCCGTAGTAGATTTCATGCCTTTTGAAAACGGTATTGCGTTATGTGTTTTGTTGGCTCGATTTCGCATTAGGTCGGGCCCAGTCTTGAATTATTTCAATATATGGATATTTCTTGAATCAATAAAGTAAAAGTTTTATATGCGCTTCATGAGTACTCTGATAGTTGACTAGTCCGGTCTAACACCATGTTAGGTCGTGGTACGGGTAGAAAAGCCTTAGGACTCGATCTAACGGAAAGCGCTAACTCTAGGTACAGGTTGCAAAGCCTTGTGCCTTGACGCAGCGGGACGAGTTAGTGGAGGAACTGGTCGAGGTCGTGGAGTAAATTTTGTGACTCTGGCCAGATCGTCCCTAACCCGTCTTGTAGCGCTTCCGGACCATGGTGTTGGGTTGGACGGTCAGTCATGTTCTTGTTTGATTGTTGGCTGGCCGGTTGGCCTTTCATCTCTAACCTTGGTTGTTGGACGGTCGATCGGTCATGTTCTTGTTTGATTGTTGGCCGGTTGATCGACCATATGTCTAGGACGGTTCGGGGGTGTTACAGTCGGGGTCGCCTGTACCGTCGTACATCTTTATGTTGGGGAAGGGAAAAATCCTAGGCGTCTCGACCGAGGTGATTCCTTCAACGAAGGGAGTATCGGCGTAGGAGTCTGGTTACTCCTTCGGATTGGGGGGCTACTCCTGGTAGGCGTTCCACCATGGACTGCATGGCATCGAATCTCTTGGAGAACATCTGCTCGAGGTAGGTAGTCATGGAGGACTCTGTCGCTGATATGTTCTCAGGTGTCTCCTTATCATATTCTGGCTCGGAATCACTCTCCTCCAGGTTATGGACTCGAGGATTCTCAGCCCCTTCACGCGTTGCCCCGGCTATGCCTGACGCCGGAGGTAGATCGGTCGCACCTTCTCCGGAGTTAGGATTGTTTAAATTCCCCATAGGTCGAACCTTGGTGTTGAAACGACGCTTCTTGTTGCCTACCGTGTTGCGGGCTTGGTTTTGATCCCGGAGGACCGTACTCTCCGACTGCAACTGGCTGAGCTTTTTGGCACTTTTCTCCAGCTGTTTGGAGTGTTCGTCAAGTTTCTCCTTCAGACTCTGGACTTCTGAAGAGAGGTTGGGGTTTTCCCCGGTTGCTTCTCGAGTTCGATTCATCTAGGTTATTTAGCTCTGCATGCCGTCAACTTGCTTCTGGAGTTCAGCTACTCTTTGGGCATCATCGGATGGCTCGTTATGCTCGTCCACCGTCATCGTCACGTAGTTTGATTACTCCCCTCTTTCAAGCGCCAAACTGTTAGGGGATTTTTGCATAGGCTCTTTTAGAGTACCATGAAACGATGGATAAGCTGGTTTCTTATGAAGTGTTTGTGTATGTTCCGTGGGGAGTTAGCAAGATAATGACGATATAGGCTTGAAGAGACTTTTATTAGATAGAACAAGCAAGAATAAGCGAGGTTACAAAGTATTAGGTAATAACCCTAATTCTAGACGTCTAGTTCTAATCTCTAAACCTTGGAGAAGTCGATCCCTTGCTTTAGGGATTTAGGAGCTCTTATATAGTTGTCTTTAAGTCGGTTTGATTTAGGCTAAACTCTTCCATATTCGGAAAAATGGAAGGTTCTCCTTGTCGGAAGTCTTCCATTTCTTGGAAGGGAGGTCGGTCCCTGGGGGAGGTCGGTCCCTGGGACCGATTCCAGGGTTCCTTTTAGCGGGGACCTCGAGTGTTCCTTTATCGGGGACCCGGAGGCCTGGGTCCTGCCTGGAGGCTGGAGGAAATGATATCGGGATATTTTTCCCCAACAGTCGTACCACTTTTCATTGAGGGTTAGCCAGGTTCGGAGGTCGCTTGGACCTGATCCAGCTTGTTTGCCCCTTTAAGTATTATGGTATTCCTACTACTCTTTTATAGTCGGAACTATTTTATTACATAAGATTTTGTCCGGACCGTCTAAGCATTCTCAACAGACGTTCCATTCGAATGTAAGTCTGTGTACTTCACATTCCGGCATCAGTGCCTTAGCCATTAGTCCTTAGGCTCTTCCATGGACGACTTGTCCAATTTAGTTTTCCGATTTTCAACATTCAGCTCATCCACTCGGCTATCCTGCCTTGAACCTTTCCGCTGAAGTCTTCCTTCCAAATTCAGTTATGGACGCCTTGTCCATACAGAGTTAAACTCGCCAGCTCCTTGGCTCAATATCCGACATCATTGTCCTTGACAGTTCCTTGTCTTACTTAGACTTTTCCGAAGCATCCTTGGCTTTCTCGAGCCACTTGATTCAATCCTAACTCCAGTCAGCTTATTATCCTTAAGCTTCAGAATAGACTTCGTCAATCTTTCCTATTTCTTCACTTCAGAATCCGGATCCATTGACTTAAATAAACCTCTCGGTTGTTTCCAACACTCAGAAAAATTTATTCGATAACTCTCTTGTGTAATCCAGAACACCTTAAGCAATCCGATCATTCTCCAAATGATCTTAACTCAGACTTCATTCAACCAATCCAATCATTCATCAATGATCTTATCTCCGGTTTCTTTTCAGTTAGACTTCTAACTTACATTTACCCATACAAAGTGTAAGTCCGACTTGATCACTCCCAAGATCAAGTCTCTCGTCAGTTCTCCAATGCTCGTGCTTAGTATTTTCCACGTCCGTTCGGTCTAGAAAAATCATGTATCATCCTTCAAACTCTGTCCTAGAACCGTATTCGCTCTGATTCCACTTGAAAGGCCCCGACCCGGTTTCCTTTACCACCGGTTCGTCCTCAGTTCGCTTCCCTCGACCAAACATGATCGATACCCGATTTTCTCTAATTTAGGATTTTATTCCAGTTTTCCTCTATGAGGTTCAGTTCAGTACACATGGTTCGCTAAGTCTAATCCAGCAACTTAGCAGTCTACTAATTTTCTCAGCATGATAAACATGTACCTTAATGCCTCGGTGCTTTGTTGTCTGACAATCCATCCATACGCTCCTTCCTTGCTGGCTACATGTTTTCCGTCCTTCCTTATCTAACCAATAGCTTGATCAGACACTTAACTGAATCCCCTTGTTTCTTACTCACTCAGCCAACCATTCCCACGTAACCCAAGTAAACAAAGAGAGATGGCTTGGTCTCCAGCCAGCCATCCAGAATAGACAGTACACTAGCCTTGCTTAGCGCCCCAGAACCAGTCCTTGATCACACCCGGATCAGTTAGTACACAGTTGGCTCCACAGCCCTCGATCCAGTCAGTTCTCCCCACGGCCTTCCTGCTCCTCAGTCATTCCAGTATCAGTAACACGCCCTCTTGTGCCACACGCATCAGCAAACTCGATCCTATTTCCAGTCGATCATCCTTTAGTATGTCGCTGGTCCCGATCGCCTCCAACGATCCAATCAGATCGATCACTTCAGTACCACATCTCTCCATGGCTAGGATCGTTCCAAGCACAGTATCTGATCCTTCCTTCAGTTCATCAGAACAGACTGATAGCATATGCTGTCGCACACAGATCACTTCCAATCCGTACACAGTATCCGATCAGGATTGATCAGATCAGGACATCGAACCCAACAGATACGCTGTCTCCAGGCCCGCGACCACTGCCTCTTGATCTTAACCACCACATGCTCTAGTATGCGTCGCGATCAATCAGTACACGGCAATGTCATTACAGATTAAACCGGCGGTCCCTTTCCCGCGGCTTGCGCACCGTTGCCTAGACTGTAACCACCGTATACCGCAGTAAGTACATCGTGAACCATCGTTCAGTCTGCAGTCTGTCTGACGCGACTCAGACCACACCGAACACACCATCGCTCAACTTTAGGACCGTCGGATCAGAACCCCAACGATCCTTTCCGGCGATCTCCGACTCCATCAGTTTCTTTCTCTCTCTATGTTCTGTATCAGAACCCTTCCCTTTCTGATCCGCGAAATAACTCTTAAGGGAAACAGATAGGCGGTTTCTCAACAAACATAACCGCTCTCGCGTCCCAAACTGTCCATAACTGCCTTCGGCAGTTTCTCATTAACTTCTCGACAGTTCCATAACTGTTCCGGTAACCAACCCATGAACCGTTCTAGACTGCTTTGCTAACTACCCTTGCAACTGTTCTGGAACTGCTTAGTAACTGCCTTTGTAACTGCCTTATAACCGCTCGGCAGTTCACAAATCCAGTAACTGTCAGATAACTGTTCCCATCAGTTTGCTTAGCTTCCTGTACGCGTTCAGCTCAGTATCCGTTCCCGTCAGAATGTATACCCGTCAGTCCACACAGTGACAAACTGATCTCAGATGACAAACCCCACTGCTATATTCGGACAGACAGTATCGTCTTAACCTGACAAGTACTATCCAGATGACATGTCCAACATGTCTGTCCCGTCTGATCAGTCCGACCTTGGACTGATTCAGTTCAGACTGCGAGATGGGGATGCTACAGATTGCCTACGTACCCTTCAGGGGGGGGGGGATCAAGCCGTTCATAGTAAATGTATATAGAGGCACAGAGCCTAGATGGGCGCGGAGCCTGATGGAGGCACCTAGCCTGATGGAGGCGCGTAGCCTAATGGAGGCATGTGGTCTAGGGAGCACGGTGCTCTAGTGGGCACAAGGCCTAAGGGGCACGCAGCCTTGGGAGCACGGGGCTCTAGTGGGCACATGTCCTAAGGGGCACGTAGCCTTGGGAGCACGGGGCTCTAGTGGGCACATGGCCTAAGGGGCACATAGCCTTGGGAGCACAGGGTTCTAGTGAGCACATGGCCTAAGGGGCACGTAGCCTTGGAAATAACATGATTTTCTTCATAGGACTTCGTGAGTCTCACCATGGTATCAAGCTTCTTGTTGAATTTGGAGTAGGACGTCGGCTCGTAGCATGGGCCATCAAAGTCCCTTGTCGATAGTGCTCGGATGTACTTCCGGTCGGTCTGAAGGATTCACAGCTTGATTGGAGATATATCGCCTGGAGAATGGGCAATAATCCTTGATCCCATGCAGAGACGTGGTAGACATGCTTCAATGGGCATGTGTTTGGTCTCTAGTTGTTGTTGGGGTCAAAATCGGTCATGACGGAATCAATGTCTGAAAGTTCTCGTAAAAATCAGCATGAATGTTTTTACGAAAAGAAATCTTCGTAAAGAGATCTTTACGAAGAACTTTGTGGTAAAATCTTGCACTAATCTCGGTTAACACCAATAGTCCGAGAACACGTTCATGAAACATCAAAAAAAGATGCAAACAAGGTCGCCACGTAACGACCGACCCGCAAACAAGACGGTCGCTACGTAGCGACCGACTCGAGAACGAGCCAGTCGCTACGTAGCAACCGATCAAGCCTCTCGGTCGGTCGCTACGTAGCGATAGACTATGGATTTGACCCATTTTCATCCATAGTTTATTGGCGTTTTTACTAATAATTATATTATTACGGAGTCTATTTATTATATTTATAAGATCAGGAATGTTTTGGAGATAAGTGATGATTTTGGAGCGTTTTGGAGATATTTGGAGCAAGCACCCGAGATGACCATCGAGATCGACTATCGGTTGATATTGGAGTGCTAGAATCGATCGATACACAAGACATGGTGTCGATCGACAGCGAAGCGCGCAGGAAACCCGTTTGGTCACAGCCAACTTGAAGCCCAAGATTTCACTATTTTACAAGATTTCTCCTGACGAGTTTTTATCCGAATTATATAAGATTTTCCGCCATGTTAGAGGCAAAGTGTGCTTTCTTTGTGTTTCATTGTTTTATTGATAGATAGGAGAGAAGATCCAAAGTTATAATTTGTGATTGGAACTCCATTGATATCTATATTATTATTCTATGTAGTTTTTATACTTAACTGCTGCTATGAATTGCTAAGCCATGTCTGAGTAGTTCTCTTGTTAGATTTTAGGGTTTAAATAGGTTAGGAGGGATTAGCCCCAACTATAGATTGCTGAGTTGTGATAATCATCTTTAGGATTGTTCATTAATGCATGTGTCTAGATTAACTACCTAGAACCTGCCCTTGGATTGATTGATAAAAGCAATAGCTTAATTCTCATCCTGAAAACATTCTATGAGCAAGGCGAGCTGATCTAGTGAGGTTAGTAAGAATTCATTCAACATGCACATAAAGCTTGACTTGAGCGCGTCGATCGATATCACACTTGAATAATCGATCGACGGTGCAAAAGGTGTATCGATCGATACGCCCATTGGAATATCGATCGACACTTTCGGTAGATCAATATAACGAGAGTTGAGATCATAGATCTAGTTAATAGACAACAAGTCAATGCCCGCAAGAGCCGAAAGACTTGTTGATCAAATAGTTGAGCTTTACATTATCATGCATGCAACTCATTAGGCATCTATAGGATTGTAATTCCAACTTTCCTCAATAAGAACTCTAAGTCTAGCTATTTCCTTTTTAAGCACAAAAACCCCAAAAATCTGCTATTGAACAAACACTTGTTCAATATAAAAATGCAATGTACTTTTAAAACTCTTAAAAAAACTTTGCTTAAAAAATCATATTAGAATCCTTAGGTTCCCTAGCTACCTGTGAATTCGATCCCTAAGTACTACAACTCGACCTCTTATTTGAGAGAGCATAAATCACTCCTTAGGGTAATTTGAGTGGTATCAAATTTGGCGCCGTTGCCGGGGAGCTTTGATCGCCTACTTTCTAATTTTTGTTAAGTATTCAGACAGAAATTTTTTCTTGGATTTTCAGGTACATGCCCAGCAGTACCAAAAGCAACAAGGAATCCCAATTGATATTCTCACCAGATCCTGCAAATTTGGAACGCACGATCCGTAAGGAAGCGCGCTCCCTATCGACCGACAACAACACTTTCGTGTCGGTCGATTCCGCTCAACCACCGTCGACCCAGAAACCAGTCCCGTCGACCGATTCTCGCTCACCCCTGTCGATCGACAACACAAACCTTCCCCCGACCGATACCCTTCACCCGAAATCGATCGACATTCCATCTCGGACATCGATCGATACTGAACCGCGAGACATGGTTGCGCCTTTGATACTTGTTCGGGACAACAATGGAGACCTGCACGACCAGGAGGGTGATCTGCTTAATGCAGCAGGTCAGAGAATAGATGCTCAGGGGGATGCAATCCCTGAGCCTGATGCTACTACTACATGTACTGCCTTACCTGTAGATGGGGCTGCGCAACCCTGGACGTTGGCTGACTACAACCGTCCAGATCGCTACTACACCAACAGATCAGCCATCCTTCCTCCCCCCATTGAGAGGGATTTTAAGTTGAAAGCGAAGTACTACACACTTGTGGGACAGTTACCCTACCATGGACTATCCCACGAGCATCCTATTGACCATCTAGAGAGGTTCGAGGATCTGATTTATGCTATTAGAGTCGAGGGAGTCTCTGAGGACTACCTATTATGCAAGCTTTTCAGATATTCACTTTCTGGAGAGGCTCTGCATTGGCTCAAGCAGTTACAACCAGGATCTCTTAAATCCTGGAGCGACATCAAGAATGCATTCGTATGCAATTTCTTTGATGAGGCGCGTGCTGAGGACTTGAGGAGAAGGATTGCTACATTCACTCAGGAGCCTGCAGAGTCATTCAGAGGCTCTTGGATCGGATTAAAGTCCTACTAGAGAGACTGTCCACACCATAGATTCAATGAAGTACAACTACTCAGTACTTTCCACATAGGCATCGCGGTGCAGTATCAGATGGCTCTTGATGCTTCCAGTAATTGAAATTTCAACACCAGGAATCCAGAGGAGGCAGTCAAGGTGATTGATAACCTAGCATCCAGTAATAGCACCAAGAACACTGATTCTGAGAGGAAGAGATCTGCCACCATCCTTGGGAATGCTCAGATGGATGAGGTGAAGGCAAAACTGGACAGTGTTCACAAGCTTCTCAAGAAGCAGGTTAGCTTTGTTGAAGATGCAAAAGTTGTAGAGGGTAGAGCAGAGGAAGAAGAAGTAAACTACATTGGTGGAGCTGGATTCAAAGGAAACCATGGTGGAAATAGAAAATCCTATGGAAATAGGAGTAACTTCAACCAAAATTCACTGTACCAGAAACCCTACAACAACTGCTACATCAACAATAGGAATATTGTAAGTTCCTACTACCAAAAGCCACCGCCGCCTATTCAAGAGAGAAAGATTGAAGAGTTGCTCGATAGGGTTCTTGAGGCACAGCAGCGAATGACTGTGGACTTCAATGGGAAGATAGATTCTGTCTACACCAATCTGAACACAAAGTTTGAGACCTCATGTGAAGAAGATGGAGATACAGGTTGTGCAGACAGGAGATACTATTAGGAAACAGGAAGCTTCAACAAGAGGAGTAGGGGATGATGGGATGAAGCACCACGTGAATTCCTTTATTGAGGATGACTTTTGGCAAGTGGTGAAGGAAGAGAAGCTGCAAGAAGGCGATTTTGAGGAAGAAAGTTTGATGAGTTTCGGCGGGTCACATTGGTCTCGATCGATACCAGAGCATCGATCGTCATACACCAACTCAAATCGATCGACAGGAGTACCAGAGCATCGATCGACAACGCCTACGGAGCCAACCGTGTCTTGCAATGCCGCGAAGATTCTAACTCACGAGGAGTTTGCAGCAAAACACCCACATCCGCCCAACCCTGACAATGTCTGAATCGATCGACATGCCAACATCAACGTCGATCGACACTCAGAAGCCTATCGATCGACGTGCACCTATTACCTACCGAGTGCAGATGCCGAAGATAGATGTAGCACGACTTAACACACTCAGGCCCTAACCTAAACCTTCAGAACAACCACCGGAGCCTATCAGGACACCTTCAGATGATGGAGATGATCTCATGGAAGAAGATAGGGTTTCTACTGGAAGAACCATAAGGAGAAGAAAGGAAAAAGTGGCGAAACATCTGAGAGGGGGGATAATGAAAAGGAAAAGGAAAATTTCTAAAAGAGAGTATTCAGGATTCCTCTACATAAGCCATTCAAAGAAGGTTATTACAGCCACAGATTGTGGATGTTCTTCAGAGAAACCAGAGAGAAAGAAGAAGACATTAGGAGAATGTTCTGTGAAGCTAGAGAAAAGATGAGGAGAAGGATTACATTGAAGAAGAGTGATCCTGGGCAATTTGCAATACCATGCACAGAGCATGGTATTGAATTCCCACATGCCTTGTGCGACACAGGAGCATCAGTCAACATTCTACCTAGGGTTATGGCAGACCATCTGGGTCTGCAGGTGGAGCCTTCGTGGGAATTGTTCACTTTTGTGGATTGTTTCCAGAAGAACTCAGGAGGAATTGTGAGAGACCTAGAGGTGCAGATTGACAATGCCCTAGTTCCAGTTGATTTCCATGTCTTGGACATCAAATTAAACTCGAACTCTTCTCTACTACTTGGGAGAGCCTTCTTGTCAACAGTGGGGGCAGTATGCAACTTGCAAACCAACCAGTTGTGTCTAACACTCATCGATCCTAATATCCACTACGACCCTATCCCAGTCAAGAAGCCACAGACGATCTCCAGAAGAATAAATGATGCAGGAATCATTGCAGTACGAACTGAGTACGAACCGAGTACGAATCTGACTACTCATAATCGATCGACACTCATCCAGTTACGTTGATCGACACAAACCATACGAAATCAACCGACGCTGACAAAGAGAAATCGGTCGACACGTATCCAGATGAGTGGGAGAATGACTACTACAACCCCACTATTGACGCTTACACAAGACAAAATATGCATATAGACGAGTATGATGAAAACTTCGAGGAGGAACGAGCCATTGAGTACAGAGCCATCCTTGATGAGGAAGATAAACTCTTACATAATTCCTCTTGGAAAAGGAATGCACCATCGTTCGACAAGACAAGCTTGCCATCGATCGACACTCAACCTCAACAACGATGCCGAAAGCGAGCATCGACCGACACTGCCTACTACAAATCGGTCGACACTACTTTCAACCGTGTGCGAGATAAAGACTAATCAATTGGTAGTTGGGCAGATGAACACCACCACAGAGCTTTGTAGTAGAAACAGTAACCTACACACCAAGAGCAGATAAACTACAAGATAGTTTCACAAACGAGGAACTGCTCAACATGCAAAAGCGCGATGATACAGATCAGATTCAAGCAGAAGCTGGTTGGAAAATTACTCGATCGATCGACACTCGTCACAAGAAATCGATCGACAAGCTTCCTCAACAATCGATCGACACCAACAATACCACGTCGATCGACAACCATCTAATACCGAAAACCACTGTAAACGAAAAAGATAAATTAGATAACCAGTATCTAACTCCAGACGAATTTGGTATTTTCAGGGACCCTAATGGCTATGCAAGAGACATAGACGGCCGCACACTACACGTATCTCGAGAAGATATCGCATATATACTTCAAACAGCCAATGGAGCAGACAATCTGTTCATGCATCAACGCAGCAACCGAAAACAGAAGACTACAAAGGAGTTCTATGACACAGCTGGTGGCATAGAAAACAGCTTCAAACAACGATCTCGCCATACAACTCATCCATCGATCAACATAGACGTCCCAACGGTCGCCAGACAGCCAGAATTCGGCAAAAGAGCTTATGACCTTTATGGTAACAGGAAATTCTACTGGGAAGAAAAAGATGAGTATGGAGTCTACAGAGACGATCGACAATTTACCAGAGATCTAGATGGACACATCATTCATGTTCACACCAAGGATATCAGAAGACTTCTGGAAAGAACTTCAAGAGATGAACCAGCCTACATATGTCTTCCTGAACATGCTAGCTCATTCACACAGACGAAGTTGGTACCAGAGATCTACACCAAGGACGAGATCAATGAGATGTTCTATGGAGTCTGTGGTGAACATGAGAAGAACAAATAAGCCTTCCAGATGAAGCTTGATGGTGTCTACTATCCATTGAATGATTGTATAAGTTGGCTAACCACTTGCATGGAGGAGATGGAGCAAGACATAGCCAAAATTCAAAACGCGACCGACGTTGCTCGACCTCCATCGATCGACAGAAGACAATCCCAATCGATCGACAGCAGACAATCACCATCGATCAGCAGACACCATCATGCATCGATCGACAACCGCTTGGCCGCATCGATCGACAACCGGTTGGCCGCATCGATCGACACCAATCTGCCACGCCCACACACAATGAAGTCTCAACCAGATTTCCACACCACAGAAGAGGTAGATCAGTTGGTAGAAGGGATCTATAGAGCTCTAGAAACTACAAAGGAGAGGCTTAATGGGAGATATGATGACATCTATTTCCCAATTGATCTTACCATCAGTGCATTGACCTCCACGGTCAAAGCTGTAAAGGGGAATTGGTGGAGATTCAGAGTTACATTGCGCATCGACCAGAGGCATCAATATCGATTGACAGACGCAAAAACAAATCGATCGACACCAACCATTCAACATCGATCGACAGTGATACAAACCGAGGCCGGCTAGTACCAAAGACGACATCTGACATGTCCAACACACCTTACCATGGAAAAGAGATCTCAGCCGACACTTACGCCGCACTTACCAGACATCAATTCAACCTTGAGAGTCTTGGTGATAAATTGCAGAGGATTGAAAACACAACTGCAGCAATGAAGGATAAATGGCGCAGAGGGGATGAGGGAATGAGAGACTTCATTGGTACATGGTTCAACAAGCGCAAAGAAGAGATGGATACTTGTTTTCCAACAAGTCCCAGTTCTCAACACTACTAGCCAAAACGCCTCCAAAGTCAAGTTAAAGGACTATAACAAAGCGCTGAGTGGGAGGCAACCCACTATTTGGTAATATTTATTATGTTTTTATTAATTTGCTATTTATGTTGGTTTTTAATTGTTGCAGGTCATAAAAAAAAAACAAAAAGAAGATCCGAGTAGACGATTGCCATCTGAATCGACCGACGCGAACAAGTCGACATCGATCGACATTGCCTTACCTGTGTCGAACGACATCAACATCCTTACATCGGTTGACATCTATTCCGGTCTGGTATATCGTTCCTACTTGTTACATTGAGTCCTTATGATTTATTTTTAACCATAACTCCGACTGAATTTACACTTGGGACAGTGTAGTTTAAGTCTAGGGGGAGGTTTACTGATATTTATTTACTTATTAGTCTTATTAAAATTGTTTTCAAATTAAGCTATTATTGAGTCAAGAAGGAGATTATGAACTTATTGATTTTCGCTAGATATCTAACCACTCTTTAGCACCATTCTAGACTTATTGGTTGCAGATAGTACTAACGATACTAAGGTGGATCAACCTGTCAAGTATCCACTCTTGCTAAGATTGTTTTGAAGGAACCAAAGCTGACCTCCAACACTAAATCTGACACAACTGTTTGTCTTGGGGCTTGGTATACATGTGATCGGATTCTTCAAACAAGTCTGGAAGGTAAAGCATTGTGTATATAGATTTATCACCCTTTCTCTCTCTATTTTTTTTATATAGATTATATAAAAAAAATAAAAAATTGTTATTATATTTGAGATTTATTAGGAAGGAATTCGAACAGGACTTGATGGCTACAACCATTAAGGCTTGCTTCATAAGAATTTCATAGGTAAAGGATTAGAACATGACTTGGTGGCTATAACCATTAAGGCTTGATTCACAAATAATCCTAGGATATAGGTCAAAAAGAAGTGAACATAACTTGGTGGCAACCACCATTAAGGCTTGATTCATGGAAGCATGTCCAATCTTGGTTAATGATCTTGCATATAAGCAGATTTTGACCAAGAGAGAAAATTAGTAGAGAGAGATGATAGGAACTAATGTTTACCTGCAGGTCCTGATACTTGTTTGAAAATCCTAGAATCCTTTGATCGATACTCCCAAGTCCCAAGGTAAAGCCTTGACTTTTATTTTATGCTAAGAAATGAGGTTGGTAGAGGGGAATGAAAGACAAGATTATGCTGAGTTGTTGGCTAGATGAATTTGGTTGCTAAGCTAGGATATGGTATGATGTACTTTTGTGATTAGGACTTCTTAGATGTGGATTGCAATATTGTAGAGGTGATGATTCTAAGCTTTAAATAATGTGAGTCCCTGCTGTTTTTAAAACCTCTTTCAGAGAGACTGCCTGTTTGTTTTGCTTGAGGAAAAGCAAAAGGGTAAGTCTGGGGGAGTTGATAGACTATGGATTTGACCCATTTTTATCGATAGTTTATAGATGTTTTTACTAATAATTATATTATTATAGAGTCTATTTATTATATTTATAAGATCAGGAATGTTTTTGAGATAAGTGATGATTTTGGAGCATTTTGGAGATATTTGGAGCAAGCACCCGAGATGACCATCGAGATCGACTATCGGTTGATATTGGAGAGCTAGAATCGATCAATACACAAGACATGGTGTCGATCGACAGCGAAGCGCGCAGGAAGCCCGTTTGGTCACAACCAACTTGAAGCCCAAGATTTCACTATTTTACAAGATTTCCCTTGACAAGTTTTTACCCTAATTATATAAGTTTTGCCGCCATGTTAGAGGCAAAGTGTGCTTTCTTTGTGTTTCATTGTTTTATTGATAGATAGGAGAGAAGATCCAAAGTTATAATTTGTGATTGGAACTGCTGCTATGAATTGCTTAGCCATGTCTGAGTAGTTCTCTTGTTAGATTTTATGGTTTTAATAGGTTAAGAGGGATTAGCCCCAACAATATATTGCTGAGTTGTGTTAATCATCTTTAGGATTGTTCATTAATGCATGTGTCTAGATTAGCTACCTAGAACCTACCCTTGGATTGATTGATAAAATCAATAGCTTAATTCTCATCCTGAAAACATTCTAATAGAGCTATGTTTCTTGCTATGAGCAAGGCGAGCTGATCTAGTGAGGTTAGTAAGCATTCATTCAACCTGCACATAAAGCTTGACTAGAGCGCGTTGATCAATATCACACTTGAATAATCGATCAACGGTGCAAAGGGTGTATCGATCGATACGCCCATTGGAATATCGATCGACACTTTCTATAGATCAATATAACGAGAGTTGAGATCATAGGTCTAGTTAATAGACAACAAGGCAATGCCCGCAAGAGCCGAAAGACTTGTTGATCAAATAGTTGAGCTTTACATTATCATGTAAGCCTCTCGGTCGGTCGCTACGTAGCGACCGATCCGCAATCAACTCGGTTGCTACATAGCGACCGACCAAGCCATTCATTTGGTCGCTACGTAGCGACCGATCCATCGTGGACCCGGTCGCTACGTAGCCTCGAACTGTCTCGGACATCGATCAACGGGTACGACCCAAATCCGTGCATTCTCGTATGTTCCTCAATGCTAGCTCCCATGTACCACAGTCATATCATTTCTCACTCCCATCGATTGGAGTTATCATTTAAACTTTACGATAAAAATCGCGGAAAGTTCATTCTTATTGATAAAAGTCTCGATAAACGTTTCGAATCGAAAGACGGCCCAAATAGGTCTAAAACGGGATTAGAAACCCACTTTCGATTTTTTAAGGAAAACCCCATAGATATTATGGCGGTTTATACTTAGTCCGCAAGAAAGGATAAATGTCAAAATTCCGGAGATAAATGTTAAGTTTCCGCGGATAATCATGAAGATCGGGAAAAATAGAATATCTCCATTTTCGAGTTATGACAGCTTAAGGGCAGGAAGGGAAAATCTCAAACCGACCTTGGGGGGAGTATATAAGGAGTCCTAGGCGAGAGGCCCAAAAGGGGAACTTTTTCAGAGCAAACTTAGCATTTAGAGCAATTTTAGGCATCTTTTCGTTTTTGTTATTCGAGCTGCGACTCAATTAGGTCTTGGAGTCTTAGGGTTCTAGAACTAGGAATCTCGCCGACAGCTCTCGTAGCCCAGGCTCTAACCTTGTTGTAACGCTCAAACGCGGATTCGGAATAAGATCTATTTTGCTCTCTTTTCGATTTCTTATTTTTCTCGTCTTTATTTGGTGTTATGATTGCTTGGCGTGTGGTTTAGCAGATATCCGGGACCTCTGGGAAATTAGGGTTTTCCTAACTTTCCTAATTTAAACAGAAATCGACATTGCGAATTTCGGTTCCCAAAGTTGTACCCCTGATTCCGATGACCTGGAAGTGGATAATCAGAAAGAACCACCATGTAGGACCTAGTAAATGCTCTAAAGGCGGACATCACTGTCGTGTAGGATCAAGTTGACCCTGTAACACTTTCTTCTTTCTCCTTTATAAGGATGAGATGTTGCCCCCATGGTGGGGATTGGTCGAAGTTGTCCGAAGGTTTGATGGAGAAGCTATACTCGGCCTTATTTCAGGCATGACTTTAGTTTGCATTCCTTGAGGCTCTCAGGACCCAGGAATTCTGAGAGGGAGAATCTTGGCGAGGCTAAGGATTAGGGGGATGAGGAGGTTTAATAAGACCCAGAGGCCGAAACTGAGGATCCTCATGCTTGATCCTGCTGGCCTTGCTTGCGCCTCTTGAGCTTGTAAAAGCTGTAATGGATTGTACCTTGACTTTTGGAAGGGGGGAAGTTCAGCATGTTCATCTTGGTACTTGGAAGTAACCTAGTTGACTCTTGGTACCGGAGTAGAAGTCTTGGACATGTTGTTTGTGGTGAACAATAGTGTCCATGCCGAATAGAGAAGATGGAACCGCTAGTTGAACTCTGCCATTGATTCTTGGCCACTCTCAACTATGTAATATTGCAATCTGCCCCAGGAGGTAGGCCACAATCGATGCTGGGATGACCTGGCGTCGTGCTTTCATGGAACCTAGGGGACCCTGGGCATGCTCTTCCAAAATATGAAGGTTTAGAGATACATCCTTCTGAAACTCATGGCTCGTGGATGCGATTCTTCATAAATTGGAGGTTGTATGGACTTTCGTCCAAGAACCCAGATGTCGAATGGACTTTCGTCCCAAACCCGAAGGCTGGATGGACTATCGTCCTGGAACTCAGAGGCTGGATGGACTACCGTCCTGGAACCCAGAGGCTGGATGGACTACCGTCCTGGAACCCGGAGGCTTGTTGGACTATCGTCCTGGAACCCGGAGGCTAGATGGCCTATCGTCGTGGAACACGATGGTTGTGTGGACCTTCAAGGGGTCCTTCTCGTATATTTTTTTGACTCGAAGTCGCCTATGCCGGGTAGACCCTTGTTGATTGCTTGGTAGGCTTTTTGGAGAAGTGTCTTCCTTTATCAAAACCTGGGAGCGTCTTCGAATGCGTCATCCAGCTAACCTTTGGAAGACGTACAGACGGAACCATATGTGTTAGGTTCGTGAACTTGGAATATAGGGATGCGTCACATTCCACCTTCCGTAGATGAGTTACTAGTGAATTTTTCCCAGGAGATAGCAGGTTTCTCTTATGGAACCGGAGATTCAATAGCGGGATCATGGGATCGAACAAAACCGTGGTATTGATTCAGAACCCGGAGATGTTGTTGGGATCCGAAGGTCGTTTCTGGAGCCCAGAGGCTGCCCTAGACCCGGAGGTCACCTTTAGAACCCGGAGTTTGAGTAGGGACCCGAAGGTCATTTGGGAACCCGAAGGTTCCTTCAGACCCTGAGGTCGTATTTAGGACATGGAGGTCGTTTTGAACCCGGAGGTTGCTCGGGACCCGGAGGTCGTTTGGGAACCCGGAGGTCGTTTTGAACCCAGAGGTCATTTGGGAACCCAGAGGTTCCTATAGACCCGGAGGTCATTTTGAACCCAGAGGTTTCTTTTGGACCCGGAGGTCGTTTTAAACTCGGAGGTTTCTCTCGACCCGGAGGTCGTTTTAAACCCGAAGGTATCTTTTTGACCCGGAGGTCCTTTTGAACCCGGAGGTTGTTTTTTGGACCCGGAGGTCGTTTTGAACCTGGAGGTCGTTTGGGAACCCGAAGGTTCCTTTTGGACCCGGAGGTCGTTTTGAACTCGGAGGTTTCTTTTGGACCCGGAGGTCGATTTGAACCCGGAAGTTATATAAGAACGATTTGAACCCGGAAGTTATATAAGAACCTGGAGGTTTACCTTTTCCAGGCCCTGAGATCTTTTCAGGACCCATAGACTGCATGCGGACTCGAAGGTTCTTAATAACCCGGGGGTTCTGATCTAATAACCCTGAGGTTATCTTTAGACCTGGAGTTCGTAAGAACCCGTAATATTTGGTTTTGCAGGGACCGTACTCCACCTTCCTAGGCAAGACTACTCCCGATACCTGTTCGGATTTCGCATTCTGCCGCTCGGAAGCTGGCCACTATCGAGTTCCTATGTTGTATTCTACTTCTGCAGGAAGTCACTAACAGGCTTAAGGGTGCTGGTGTGGGTGTTATGACCCAAGTGCCAGGCTTACGCTGCTTTCCACGTCTGGAGAAGTAGGATTTAGATTGCTCCATGTATTTCACATTACTTTTGCAATGAATATATACCATGTGTTCCCTGTATTGTGTAGCTCGTAGCGTTTTAATACATGTAATTTTCACATTGGTGCTCTAGGGACCCCGATGCGCCTTAAGCTGCACAGGGGTTTTATTGACAGCATACTCAGGCTTGCGCATACCCATTCCTGCTTTATGTCTCATACCTATTATCGCTCCCTTTACAAACTCTGAGTTTGAATTCAGTACTTTTCGTTTGTATTTAATATACTCCCTGCCTGAGAGTAAGCGTGTAAGCTCCTCAGGCAGTACCTTGCATTATATGTAATATGCTCCCTGCCTGAGAGTGAGCGTGTAAGCTCCTCAGGCAGTGCCTTTGCATTATATGGAATATGCTCCCTGCTTGAGAGTGAGCGTGTAAGCTCCTCAGGCAGTATCTTTGCATTGTATGGAATATGCTCCCTGCCTGAGAGTGAGCGTGTAAGCTCCTCAGGCAGTACCCTTGCATTATATGTACTTTGTATCCTTCATGGGAGTAGGCTCTTGAGCAGGAGTACTATATTTGACTGCATACTATGGCTTGTGCTAGCCCATTCCTACGACTGTCAAATATTTTCCATGCGTTATATGTGTGGGTTTCCACTTATGCACAAGATCATCGGATCTAGTAATCCCTTTTATTGATCTCGATGCAAGGATGGATGCAAGGGTCAGAGCCAGAGCTTCTCTCAACAAGAACCCGGAGGCCGGTGTAACACCCCCGAACCGTCCGAGGCATAGGTCGACCCACCGGCCAACAATCAAACAAGAACATGATCGACGGACGACCCAAACCAAGGGCTAGAGATGAAAGGCCAACCGGCCAGCCAACAATCAAACAAGAACATGACTGACCGTCCAACCCAACACCATGGTCCGGAAGCGCTACATGACGGGCTAGGGACAATCCGGTCAGAGTCATAAAATTTACTCTACGACCTAGACCAGTTCGTCCACTAACACGTCCCGCTGACTTAAGGCTGAAGGCTTTGCAACCCTTACCCAAAGTTAACGGTTCCGTTAGATCAAGGCCTAAGGCTTTTCAACCCGTACAAAGACCTAACGTTGTGTTGGTTTGGACTAAACAAATATCATTTGGACCCGTTAATTTTTAAATTCAATTCTATGTCTTTTAAGAACATTTAAATATTTTAGGGATCCCAAATCCAAATAAAACGCAACGGAAACATAAAATGTTTTAAGAATCAAATTGTAGCCAAATACACTTCAAATCTACTCTGGTGGCCTATGCGTCCAATCCTCTACAAACGGGTCTCCTGCAAAAAGAAAAAGACAACGAGAGTTGGGTGAGTAACGTAAGGTCACTCAGTGAGCTGGCTACCTCTACCCAAAACCTAGTAGCTAGCCCCGAAAATCTAAAATAACAATCAGCTTAGCCTAAGCGCAATAAACAAAGCTTAAGGATAATCCGAAAACACACCGACTAAGGTATGCTCAACCTTAATCTAATAACAATCCTTGGCCACACGGCCAACTACTAAAACGGATCCCTTACAAGTCTAACAATCAAGACTCGATTAAAGACAACACCGTATCTCGGTGCTAACACTGACTCGAGGGATCCACAACCCCCAACACAAATAAAACTACTCGACACGACACAACACTCTAACTCGGGCCCTGGTGACATCGTGTTCCTCCTCTCTATAGGCAATATCCTATCCCCCTACCACAAAGGCCAGAAGAAGGAACTTTCAACCGACCGCGGCCCACAGTCCTTCGGGTCACCGCGCGACAGCCCACAGTCCTTCGGGTCACTGCCACATTACACCGTCGTGTAATCACTCAGCCATAGGCCATGATCCCGTCTCTCTGAGTCTTCCCGATCCAGCGAATAAGGGGTTTGCTTGAACCCGCTGAATACGAGGGCGAGGAAACACTAGTCCACCTCAAAACATGCCTAGCATGGGCGGGTTTCGCACCTGCTGTCTGCATAACACACACTCGACACAACTATCTCTAGGGAAGACCTAAGGGACAAGACTCCTAATCCAAAACTAAACAATACTCAGGAGTCTACCACACTAACCATAAGTACTCGTAGTCCGGCCTATATGGCATCGGACCCATAGTACCAACATCAGAACCAGGAGATCAGCCTATATGGCCAAAGATCCCCTAGACAACAACATACCACAATCCGTGCACAAAAAATAATCACTACCAAGCAATCATCACTAAGGCATGTTTAATCCATAACTAATCAACCAAGTAGTAAATAATCAAGACATGCATCTCATCTCAATCTCAATTCAACTATAATCGATCATCCTAGTCCTAGTCCGGTTATTATCTCATTCTTAATTCCATTTCATATCAGCTTAGCCCGTGCTAAACTGAGTCCGGTTTAATAAATAACCCTAAGGACTACCATGCAAGAATGTGAGCAGTCTACTCTATATGAATACTCAATCTTCCCTAAGTTCCAAGTGGAACTCAAACAAACGAACTCTTAGTGTTCTAGCAGCTTCTCGATCGGAGAGAGCTTAGCCAAAACCCAATGCTGACATCTCGAATGGGCAGGAATGGACCGTTCTGAACTCGGACAGAGCCTCCTCTAGAACCTGGACGATTTCCTTGGACTTCCGGTAGAGTAACTGATCTCGAAAATGCTCTAAAATCCTCGAAATAGCTCCAAAAGATTTAATTTCTTTTTCTACTTCTCTCTCTCTCTCTAAGCCACGTCTTTAAGTGATTTTGGTGTGAGAAGGATGAATGAAACTTAAGGGAGGGTGCTGGTATTTATAGAAAATTTTGACCAGTAATATCGCACTACCCGGGCGACTGTGTGTCAGCCCGCATGCTTCCGGTCGCATGCGCGGCGACACATGCTGCACACATGTTGTGAGGCATGTATCACACACATGCAAGAGGACACCACTCACGTCCAGATGGCTTTCTGCATGGCTGGAGTGCCTGCGTCGCGACACACCGCCCTCTGCGTGTCGTTTCCCATTCGCAGATCGCAGGTATTGCGACACCTCGAGCTACGACTTGTCAAGCTGCATGTTCAGCACCCATGCACGTCTACAACTCCTCCTTTTGTTGACACTCAGCTGCTGATATGCTAGACAGAACATCCTGGCCATATGCATAGAGACACCTCGAGCTTCTTGGTCGGCTTACGCGATTTTTGACCCTTCTGGCATATTTTCGACCCGCGGTCAATCCCAAATATTTTTCCGCTCCCGTTCTGATGCTGTAAATATTTTTAATAGACTCCAGATGAATTCTTATATACTCTAAAAATATTTCCAGAACCTCCGGCTTCCTCGAAGAATTCCATAATACCGAAATTAGGGTTTTCGCCCAACTTCGGGTTTTCCCGTCGTGCTTTGATCCCGTCATGCTTGCTTCCCGTCCTGCTTAATTCCCATCCTGCTTCCAACATATTATGTCTCAAGAATAATATTTTACTGATACGAAGATTTTCCGAGAGAACTTCGTGATGAAGAAACGTCGGTCTTCAGAAACGTCGAGCTTTTGAAACGTCGTGCTTCCAAAAATTTTATGCTTCCAAAACGTCCGTCTGATCAATCTAACACATCTTCTAACTGTTGTCGAGCAGCTTATTCGACTCATAGTTCCCTCGCGATCAATTCTTCGACCACCTCGTTTTTCAAAATTTGCCGATCGATCTTTACCGCCCGCGGTTCGACCAGTCTTCTCTTTTCTTCGAATCATGTCAAGTTTTATGTGATCAGACTCAACATTCCTCCTGATACTTAGACTCCCAAATGCTCGGCTCCAGATTCTGATTTTTTCTCTCTCGACCATTTTATCCCGAAGGGCGGGCTATCACATTCTCCCCCCCTTAATAGAATTCGTCCTCGAATTCTTGTTGCGTAAATGCCCAGCTTCAGGGCACACTCCTCCTTGATATGTTGTGATGGTGATCTCTTCTTGAACGACTCCATCTTGTGGTCTCGGTCATAAAATGTGCTTCACTGTCAGCTGGCCTTTCTTTCGGTTTCTTTGGGTCTCCATAGACACTTGAAATTTTAGACTCGCTCAATCTTGATGCTTCTCCAAGAATTCTTCTTGGTCGACCCTTTTTCTTTTGCTCTCGAATTCCCATGGCTCATCCATTATCTACTTGTCTCCATAATCTCTTTACGCTGTCTACAAATGTTCCTTGAGTGTTCTCCTCAAGGTCTCCACAACTATCTTCGTAACTCTTCAGCTGAATGATCGCTGGGCTATAACATCCTCATCCCGATGATACCATCTTATCCTTTCGATAAATATCATCATCACTCTACTCCTCTTCTCAAACTCTCTTTCCTCAAATACTGATGAAGTGAAGCCTTGTCTCTGTCCATTGTCAAGTCCATACCACGGTCCAGTCTCTGAATCTTTCTTTCCTCTTTCTCTTCGGGTTTTGGGTTTTTGGCCTAGAACTCTGTTTACTTTAAGGTTTTCATCCCTTAAAGTCTCGATCAACAAACACACTTACAAGCTGCAATTTAACAGAACACTTCATATGCAAGTTAGCCAACCACTACACAAACAATCTACTAGCCAAACAACTTATCGCAAGGCTAACTAATCGCAATATTAACCAAGCAACCTAAATTGCAAAGTTAACCAGCAACCTAAAAATTCTATCCAGGCAACGTAGCAATCCTATCCAGGCATTCTAGATTCCACCACCTAATCTTAAGAAGGCGGTCTACAATTCTAAGGTTCCAATGATACTAACAATTTGTGTGATATTTCAACCATTGTAAATGTTATGTTAGACCATATGTCCAAGCGATCTCTATTTTTCATTTTGCAAACCACATAACTCAAATATGCAACATCAAACAAGAACATACTTAAATAATATGGTCCCATAATTACTAAATAGATTACGCAAACTGATAACCATTTTCACTACAAAACATATCCTTCCATCATATATACATATACTTGATAGAAAAACATCCTATATAACTACTGATGGTATATCATACAACAAAAGGGACATAGCCTGTCACATAGCACAACAAAAGTCTATACACCGCTATATCACAACAAAAAGTTAGTACCAAACTTACCCGGCCCTAAGCGTCTAAGGACGCCATATATAAACTAGCGCCCCACTCCGTCGATCCCCCAGCAGGTCGTGGACATGGTAGGTAGGGTATCTCGAGCAACTCCACATATCTCAGACAAACAGTAGTCAAATGCCCCATCACTCCGCAAACAAAACACCTCGGCTATAGATCAGATCCAACAAGATAAGTCGTAGTATGATATGGGTAACCGTGAGGATCCACATATCCATCTTCGGCACCAGTGAACATCTTGCTACCTTGTCCATAAGGAAAGGACTGAGTAGCGTAAGGATCTCCAAAATTAGTCGATCCTCCGGGAGCATAAGCTGGAAAACTCGATGGTCCTCCCGTCTCGTAAGTAGTCTGGGGTAATGGTAACTCTGTCGTGGCTGTCTCCATATATGGAAAGCTGGAAGGCTCTCCAATGTCATATATGATCTCCGGAAATGGTAACTCTCTCGTAGCTGCCTCCGCACGTGGAATGCTGGAAGCCTCTCCGGTCTCAAAGATAGGCTGATAGTGGGGTAACTCGATCGGCTGAGTAAAAGGGTCATCGGTAATCATCATGTCTGGGTAGTAAGGTGCTGGGTCATCCTCACTGTCTCCAATAGACTCCATAGGCTGATAAAAGAGTTCAGCCATCCTGTCTCAAGCTCGTACTGCTCGTCAGTCATCAGTATATAAGTGGGATCGGGTAATCCTGGTGACATAGGGGAGATGGGTAGCTCAATTGCCTCTAAAGGTGGGGACCAATATGGCATCCATATCTCTGGCGTCAGAGGAGAAGGACCACGACTGCAACACCCCCGAACCGTCCTAGGCATAGGTCGACCCACGGGCCAACAATCAAACAAGAACATGACCGACGGACGACCCACGCCAAGGGGTTGGAGATGAAAGGCCAACCGGTCAGCCAACAATCAAACAAGAACAAAACTGACCGTCCAACCCAACACCATGGTCCGGAAGCGCTACGTGACGGGTTAGGGATGATCCGACCAGAGTCACAAAATTTACTCCATGACCTCGATCAGTTCCTCCACTAACTCGTCCCGCTGGGTCAAGGCACAAGTCTTTGCAACCCGTACCTAGAGTTAGCGTTTTCCAATAGATCGAGGCCTAAGGCTTTTCAACCCTTACCACGACCTAAAGTTGTGTTAGGCCGGACTAGTCAAATATCAGCGTACTCATGAAGCGCATATAAAACATTTACTTTATTGATTCAAGAAATATCCATACATTGAATAATTCGATACTGGACCCGGCTAATGCCAAATCGAACCAACAAAACACATAACGCAATACCGTTTACAAAAGGCATGAAATCTACTCCGGCGGTCCTAACGTCTAGCACCAAGCTATCTGATCGTCCTTACCTAAAGCGACCTTAAAAAAGGACAACAGAGTTGGATGAGTAACCTAATGTTACTCAGCAAGTTACAATCCCCAACTAACAAATACAACCCCTCGCTATCCCACCCCAAACAATCTAAAGTGAGAGGTTCACCTAATAGCACAATTCAATAACATAAGCAATATCAGAAATACGCAGCGGTAAACGATAGCAAGATAACTAGCATTATGCTAATTACTAGCTCATCACCAAACTAAACCTCAAATTAAACCAGGGTTTAACAACCCGAAACACGATATAATATATATAACAAACCCGGGCCCTGGTGACAATAGGTTCCTTCTTCACTATCGGCAATATCCTATCTTCCTACCACAAAGGCCAGAAGAAGAAACTTTCAACCGACCGCGGCCCACAGTCCTTCGGGTCACCGCGCGACAGCCCACAGTCCTTCGGGTCACTGCCACATTACACCGCCGTGTAATCACTCAGCCATAGGCCATGACCCCGTCTATCTGAGTCTTCCCGATCCAGCGAATAAGGGGTTTCCGTGAACCCGCCGGGTACGAGGTCTGAAGGAACACTAACTCACCCCAATATGCCTAGCATTGTGGGTTACACAAATGCTATCGGCCAATATATGATTAATACAAAATCCGGTAAAAATAACACAAGTTTCCTAGTATTAATCGCCACACAATCAACCCATTTCACCTCAAACATGCCTAGCATTGTGGGTTACACAAATGCTATATGGCCAATATATGATTAATACTAAACCCGGTAAAAATAACACAAGGTTCCTAGTATTAATCGCAAATTAACACAATCAATCATATTCCAGAATCTAGCATAAAGACTAATTGCAGAATACCTAACTATCCACAACTTAGCGATATCATCTAAGCATTCCGCATTCGCTAACTAACCAATCAACCTAACCATTAGCATGCTACTACGGTTCTCAAGCAATAACAAGCATGCCATCAACTCAATCAACATAACCTCAATTATTAACTAGTCAAACCGTTACTCAGTTAGACCCGGCCTCCTGCCATGATCCAACTTCCAAGTAACGGGATCCTGCATGAAAACAACTCAGGAATCAATTGATTATAACTCACAGTGTTCTTTGCCGATAAGCAACTGGTTGATCGGAGAAGACTTGGCCAAAACCCAATTGACGATATGACTGGAGTGGACTGGACTGATATTGTTTTGGACACAACCTCGGCTTCACCATGAAGAAACTGACAGGCCTCGACAGGCTGATCTGGACTCGGACAGAACCTCCTCTAGCTTCTGGACAGTTCTTCGGACTTCCCGGCAGAGTATCGAGCAGAACTTCGACTGATCTGAACCCGTAGAACTGAACTAACTCCATACAGCATCTCTAGTTGATCATCAAAGGAACTGAGTGGGCTGGACGAATTCTGTTGGACAGAACTGTCCCTAGGAGCTGGCTCGAAATCAGTAGAGAACTGACCTCGCAATCTCTCTAAAATTCTCGAAATTGATCGGAAACTCTTGCTTTCTTTTTCTACTTTTCTCTCACGTTTTTAAGGTGGTTTGGACAAGTCTGGATGTGATGAAATGAGCTGGGGCCGTGGGCTATTTATAGAAGACAGCAACCAATCAGCTTCAGGTTGGTGGCAGCCCGTGTGTCGCTTCGCATGGCTCCGGACAGATGCGCGGCGGCACCTCGTGCTCCACATGGCTGGCTGCATGTCCAGAACACATTCAGGATGCCACCACTCCTACCAGATTTCAGACTGCATGACTAGAACTCATGCAAGGCGCAACAGCAGCACACACATGTCGATCAGCATGCTTCGGTTGCATGCGCGGAGACACCTCGTGCTTGGTCGATCCACCTCGTGCTTCTACATGTCAGGCTGGATGTACAGCTTCCATGCACGACGACACCTAGAGCTTCTGTAGACACTCAGCTTGTTAGATGGTTGACACCACGATCTGAACCATGCAACTAGCCACCTTGAGCTTCTCGGTCCATTGGCCTGATTTCGGTCCTTCCGGTAAATTTCTGCCCTGCCATCAATCCCGAATATTTTTCTACTCCCATTCTGTTGAGCTGAATATTTTTAATAAACTCCATTCTGAACTCTGACCTTGGCGGTAAATATTTCCTGATTCTTTGGCTTGATCAGAAACTTCCATAAATACCGAGATTAGTGTTTTCGTCCAATTTCGGGTTTTCCCGTCGTGCTTGGTTCCAAAACATCCATCTGATCAATCTAAGGCATTGTCAAACCATGGCCTAGTGGCATTCTTGACTCATGGTTCAAACATAAACAATATGATCGCCCGCAACTCGACCACCACAAAGATACTCGACCATTTTTATTATTATTATTATCTTTTTTTTTAACGGGTTTCTACAATGACCCTCAGCAGGATCGTAGCTAGGTGTCTACCCTGTAGTGCCTGTAGACCAAATAGTGATAGGGCTCAGTGGCGTTACTGAAAGTATCTCTAGAACATCATCATCTGACTCGGTGTCATCATCCGAAATGATAATAATAGGTGCTGGAACCGCCACATCATCATCAGAAATGATGATAGGTGTCGTGATAATGTCAGGCACAACCTGATCAAAACTCTGGGCGCAAAAAGGTCTGCCAATATAGGACTAGGTAAAACGTCGAAATCCTCCATAACTCCAAATATCCACCCTACCACTCCAGTGCAACAACCTGTGGAATCAAATAATATAATCTAACAAACCCCTTCCCAACGATTGGACACGACCTGATTTCCTAGAGAGTGCATTGGCGACTCCTTTTGACTCGAAAATTATTGAAAACGTTTGAAAACACGGGAACCAGTGAGCATAATCCTAACCATTCTCTGATACCACCTCTGTACCACCCTCGAACCGTCCGAGGCATAGGTCGACCCACCGGCCAACAATCAAACAAGAACATGACCGACAGACGACCCAAACTAAGGGTTGGAGATGAAAGGCCAACCGGCCAGCCAACAATCAAACAAGAACATGACTGACCGTCCAAGCCAACACCATGGTCCGGAAGCGCTACATGACGGGCTAGGGACAATCCGGTCAGAGTCATAAAATTTACTCTACGACCTAGACCAGTTTGTCCACTAACACGTCCCACTGACTTAAAGCTGAAGGCTTTGCAACCCTTACCCAAAGTTAACAGTTCAGTTAGATCAAGGCCTAAGGCTTTTCAACCCATACAAAGACCTAACGTTGTGTTGGTTCGGACTAAACCAATATCATTTGGACCCGTTAATTTTTAAATTCAATTCTATGTATTTTAAGAACATTTAAATATTTTAGGGATCCCAAATTCAAATAAAACGCAACGGAGACATAAAATGTTTTAAGAATCAAACTGTAGCCAAATGCACTGCAAATCTACTCCGGTGGCCTATGCGTCCAATCCTCTACAAACTGGTCTCCTGCAAAAAAAAAAGACAACGAGAGTTGGGTGAGTAACGTAAGGTCACTCAGTGAGCTGGCTACCTCTACCCAAAACCTAGTAGCTAGCCCCGACAACCCAAAATAACAATCAACTTAGCCTAAGCGCAATAAACAAAGCTTAAGGCTAATCCGAAAACACACCGACTAAGGTATGCTCAACCTTAATCTAATAACAATCCTTGGCCACACTGACTCGAGGGTTCCATAACCCCCAACACAAATAAGACTTCTTGACACGACACAACACTCTAACTTGGGCCCTGGTGACATCGTGTTCCTCCTCTCTATCGGCAATATCATATCCCCCTACCATAAAGGCCAGAAGAAGGAAATTTCAACCGACCGCGGCCCACAGTCCTTCGGGTCACCGCACGACAGTCCACAGTCCTTCGGGTCACTGCCACATTTCACCGTCGTGTAATCACTCAGCGATAGGCCATGATCCCGTCTCTCTGAATCTTCCCGATCCAGTGAATAAGGAGTTTCCTTGAACCCGCTGAATACGAGGGCGAGGGAACACTAGTCCACCCCAAAACATGCCTAGCGTGGGCGGGTTTCGCACCTGCTGTCAGCATAACACACACTCGACACAATTATCCCTAGGAAAGACCTAAGGGACAAGACTCCTATCCAAAACTAAACAATACTCAGGAGTCTACCACACTAACCACTAGTACTCGTAGTCCGGCCTATATGGCATAGGACCCGTAGTACCAACATCACAACCAGGAGATCGGCCTATATGGCCAAAGATCCCCTAGACAATAACATACCACAATCCCTGCACAAACAATAATCACTACCAAGCAATCATCACTAAGGCATGTCTAATCAATAACTAATCAACCAAGTAGTAAATAATCAAGACCTATATCTCATCTCAATCTCAATTCAACTATAATCAATCATCCTAGTCCTAGTCCGATTATTATTTCAGTCTTAATTCCATTTCATCTCAGCTTAGCCCATGCTAAACTGAGTCCGGCTTAATAAATAACCCTAAAGACTATCATGCAACAATGTGAGCATTCTACTCTATATGAATACTCGATCTTCCCTAAGTTCCAAGTGGAACTCAAACAAACCAACTCACAGTGTTCTAGCAGCTTGTCGATCGGAGAGAGCTTAGCCAAAACCCAATGCTGACATCTCGAATGGGCTGGAATGGACCGTTCTAAACTCGGACAGGGCCTCCTCTAGCTTCTGGACGATTTCCTCGGACTTCCGGTAGAGTAACTGATCTCGAAAATGCTCTAAAATCCTCGAAATAGATTCAAACCTTTTACTTTCTTTTTCTACTTCTCTCTCTCTCTCTAAGCCACGTCTTTAAGTTGTTTTGGTGTGAGAAGGATGAATGAAACTGAAGGGAGGGTGCTGGTATTTATAGCAAACTTCGACCAGTAATATCGCACCACCCGAGCGACTGTGTGTCAGCCCGCATGCTTCCGGTCGCATGCGCGGCGACACATGCTGCACACATGTCGTGAGGCATGTCTCACACACATGCAAGAGGACACCACTCACGTCCAGATGGCTTGCTGCATGGCTGGAGTGCATGCGTCGCGACACACCGCCCTCTGCGTGTCGATTCGCATGCGCAGATCGCAGGTATTGCGACACCTCGAACTACGACTTGTCAAGTTGCATGTTCAGCACCGATGCACGTCTACACTTCCTCCTTTTGTTGACACTCAGCTAATGATATGCTAGACAGAACTTCCTGGCCATATGAATAGAGACACCTCGAGCTTCTTGGTCGGTTTACACGATTTTTGACCCTTCTGGCATATTTTCGACCCGCGATCAATCCCAAATATTTTTTCCGCTCCTGTTCTGATGCTCTAAATATTTTTAATAGACTCAAAATAAATTCTGATATCCTCTAAAAATATTTCCCGAGCCACCGGCTTCTTCAAAGAATTCCATAATACCAAAATTAAGGTTTTCGCCCAACTTCGGGTTTTCGCGTCGTGCTTTGATCCCGTCATGCTTGCTTCCCGTCCTGCTTAATTCCCATCCTGCTTCCAACTTATTATGTCTCCAGAATAATATTTTACTGATACGATGATTTTCCGAGAGAACTTCGTGATTAAGAAACGTCGGTCGTCAAAAACGTCGTGCTTCTGAAACGTCGTGCTTCCAAAAATATTATGCTTCCAAAACGTCCGTCTGATCAATCTAAGACATCTTCTAACTATGGTCGAGCAGCTTATTCGACTCATAGTTCCCTCTCGATCAATTCTTCGACCACGTCGTTCTTCAAAATTTGCCGATCGATCTTTACCGCCCGCAGTTCGACCACCAAGTTGATGTTCGACCAGTCTTCTCTTTTCTTTGAATCATGTCAAGTTTTATGTGATCAAAACTCAACATTCCTCCTGATACTTAGACTTCCAAATACTCGGCTCCAGATTCTGATTTTTGCTCTCTCGATCATTTCATCTCGAAGGGCGGGTTATTACAGCCGGTGTCCTGCCCGAGGCCTGGATGATTTTTCCCAACCAGTTTGTCCCTTATATCTCGATTTCGTCCTCGAACTCGAGGAATAACCTGTGCACTCAAGTCAACCGGAGTTGCTCATTCTCAGCAGGCCTCCCCTGGACAGGACATCGTTCCAGTAATCCTTCTTTCCCAGGTTCTTCTTAGGTCTGTACCGTTTTCGGACCTGGAGGAGAACAAACTTCCCCGGGACAGACCGGGCTCTAGTAGATATTTCCGGGTTTAAGGGGGCTCGTGGCCTGAAGTAGTTCTCTCTTGTTGGCGCGAGACCTGATGGAGAAACGCACGATGCTTCAGTGGGCATCAACACCGGCTTGTCGGTGGCAGGTCCTTTGGACTTGGAGTGAACAGGACGTCCGTAACACCCCCGAACCGTCCTAGGCATAGGTCGACCCACTGGCCAACAATCAAACAAGAACATGACCGACGAACGACCCACACCAAGGGTTGGAGACGAAAGGCCAACCGGCCAGCCAACAATCAAACAAGAAAATAACTGACCGTCCAACCCAACACCATGGTCCGGAAGCGCTACATGACGGGTTAGGGACGATCCGGCCAGAGTCACAAAATTTACTCCTTGACCTCGACCAGTTCCTCCACTAACTCGTCCCGCTGCGTCAAGGCACAAGGCTTTGCAACCCGTACCTAGAGTTAGCGTTTTCCATTAGATCGAGGCCTAAGGCTTTTCAACCCGTACCACGACCTAACGTTGTGTTAGACCGGACTAGTCAAATATCAGAGTACTCATGAAGCGCATATAAAACATGTACTTTTATTGATTTAGGAAATATTCATACATTGAATAATTCAAGACTGGGTCCGGCCTAATGCCAAATCGAGTCAACATAACACAATTCACAATACCGTTAACAAAAAGCATGAAAATCTATACCGGCGGTCCTAACGTGCAGCACCAAGCTATCCGATCATCCTTACCTAAAGCGACCTGCAAAAAGGACAACGGAGTTGGATGAGTAACCTAATGTTACTCAGTGAGTTACAATCCCAACTGACAAATACAACCCCTCGCTATCCCACCCCAAACAATCTAAAGCGAGAGGTTCACCTAATAGCACAATTCAATAACATAAACAATATCAGAAATACGCAGCGGTAAACGATAGCAAGATAACTACCATTATGCTAATTACTAGCTCATCACCAAACTCAACCTCAAATTAAACCAGGGTTTAACAACCGGAAACACGATATAATATATATAACAAACCCGGGCCCTGGTGATGTTAGGTTCCTCCTTCACTATCGGCAATATCCTATCTTCCTACTATAAAGGCCAGAAGAAGGAACTTTCAACCGACCGCGGCCCACAGTTCTTCGGGTCACCGCGCGACAGCCCACAGTCGTTCGGGTCACTGCCACATTACACCGTCGTGTAATCACTCAGCCATAGGCCATGACCCCGTCAATCTGAGTCTTCCCGATCCAGCGAATAAGGGGTTTCCTTGAACCCGCCGGGTACAAGGTCTGAAGGAACACTAACTCACCCCAGTATGCCTAGCATTGGGGGTTACACAAATGCTATTGACCAATATATGATTAATACTAAACCCGGTAAAAATAACACAAGGTTCCTAGTATTAATCTCCACACAATCAACACATTTCACCTCAAACATGCCTAGCATTGTGGGTTACACAAATTCTATATAGCCAATATATGATTAATACTAAACCCGGTAAAAATAACACAAGGTTCCTAGTATTAATCGCAAACTAACACAATCCATCATATTCCAGAATCTAGCATAAAGACTAATTCCAGAATACCTAACTATCCACAACTTAGCGATATCATCTAAGAATTCTGCATTCGCTAACTAACCAATCAACCTAACCAGTAGCATGCTACTACGGTTCTCAAGCAATAACAAGCATGCCATCAACTCAATCAACATAACCTCAATTATTAACTTGTCAAACCGTTACTCAGTTAGACCCGGCCTCCTGCCATGATCCAACTTCCAAGTAACATGATCCTGCATGAAAACAACTCAGCAATCAATTGATTATAACTCACAGTGTTCTTTGCCGATAAGCAGCTGGTTGATCGGAGAAGACTTGGCAAAAACCCAATTGACGACATGACTGGAGTGGACTGGACTGATCTTGTCTTGGACAGAACCTCTGCTTCACCATGAAGAAACTGACAGGCCTCGACAGGCTGATCTGGACTCGGACAGAACCTCCTCTAGCTTTTAGACAGTTCTTCGGACTTCCCGGCGGAGTATCGAGCAGAAATTCGACTTATCTGAACCCATAGAACTGAAATAACTCCAGACAGCATCTCTAGTTGATCATCAAAAGAACTGAGTGGCCTGGACGAATTCAGTTGGACAGAACCGTCCCTAGGAGCTGACTCGAAATCAGTAGAGAACTGACCTCGCAATCTCTCTAAAATTCTCAAAATAGATCGGAAACTCTTGCTTTCTTTTTCTACTTTTCTCTCACGTTATAAGGTGGTTTGGACAGGTCTGGATGTGATGAAATGATCTGGGGTCGTGGGCTATTTATAGAAGACAGCAACCAATCAGCTTCAGGTTGGTGGCAGCCCGTGTGTCGCTTCGCATGGCTCCGGACGCATGCACGGCGGCACCTCGTGCTCCACATGGCTGGCTGCGTGTCCAGGAAACATGCAGGACGCCACCACTCCTCCCAGATGTCAGGCTGCATTACTAGAACTCATGCAAGGCGCCACAGCAGCACACACATGTCGATCAGCATGCTTCGTTTGCATGCGCGGAGACACCTGGTGCTTGGTCGATCCACCTCGTGCTTCTAAATGTCGGGCTGCATGTACAGCTTCCATGCACGAAGACACCTCGAGCTTCTGTAGACACTCAGCTTGTTAGATGGTTGACACCACGTTCTGAACCCATACAACGAGCCAACTCGAGCTTCTCGGTCCATTGGCCTGATTTCGGTCCTTCCGGTAAATTTATGACCCGCGATCAATCCCAAATATTTTTCTACTCCCATTCTGATGAGCTGAATATTTTTAATAAACTCCAATCTGAACTCTGACCTTGGCGGTAAATATCTCCTGATTCTTCGGCTTGATCAGAAACTTCCATAATACCGAAATTAGGGTTTTCGTCCAATTTTAGGTTTTTCCTTCGTGCTTATATCCCGTCGTGCTTGGTTCTAAAACATCCATCTGATCAATCTAAGCCATTGTCAAAGCATGGCCTTGTGGAATTCTTGACTCATGGCTCAAACAAGAACAATCTGATCGCCCGCAACTCGACCACCACAAAGATACTCGACCATTCTTTTTTTTTTTTAACGGGTTTCGACATTCTCCCCCCACCCTTAATAGAATTCGTCCTCGAATTCTTAGTTGCGCAATTGCTCATCTTCACAAAATTCTCCACTCTTCTCCATATTTCTTTACGCTGTCCACAACTGTTCCTTAAGTACCCTCCTCAAGGCCTCAACAATCGGCTTCAGTTGAATGATTGTTGGATCATCTCTTACTGTTGCTCTGCAATAACACTCTGATGTCCCATGATACGAACTTGTCCATGCTCGTTCTTCATTACTCCAAACATTTTCTCGATCTTCGTCTTTCCAACTCTTGATGAAGTCCTTTCCCAACGAAGTCTTGTTTCCCCCCTTCTGTCCAGTCCATACCACAGCCCAGTTCTCTGAATTTGTCTCTCTTCTTTCGCTTCGGGTTTGGGTTTGGCCTTGAACTCCCTCCACTGTAAGGTTTTCATCCCTTATAGTTCTGATCAACGAACACACTTACTCGCTGCAACTCAAAAGAACACTTCACACACAAGTTAGTAGACAATTAATCCCAATAGTCTACTAACAACAACCTAGCAATGCTAACCAAACAACCTAGCAATGCTAACCAGCAACCTAACAGTTCTAACCAAGCAACCTAGCAATTCTAGATTCCTCTATCTCAATCCTAATTCCTAAAACCACAAATCGTATCGCTGGACGTGACCGGTTTCCCTAATGCCTTTTGTGACTCATTTTTACTCGAGAAAAAATTCCAAAACCGATTAAATCATGAGTTCCGGAAGCATGGACAAAACCATGCTCTGATACCACCTCTGTAACACCCCCGAACCGTCCTAGGAATAGGTCGACCCACCGGCCAACAATCAAACAAGAACATGACTGACCGTCCAACCCAACACCATGGTCCGGAAGCGCTATGTGATGGGTTAGGGACGATCCGGCCAGAGTCACAAAATTTACTCCACGACCTCGACCAGTTCCTCCACTAACTCGTCCCTCTGCGTCAAGGCACAAGGCTTTGCAACCCGTACCTAGAGTTAGCGTTTTCCGTTAAATCGAGGACTAAGGTTTTTCAACCCGTACCACGACTGTGGGAACCGAAATTCGCACTGTCGATTTCCGTTTAAATAAGGAAACTAGGAAAACCCCAATTTCCCAGAGGTCTCGGATATTTGCTAATACCACACGCCAAGCAAATCAGAACACGATAATGACAACGAAAAAGTATAAAAATCGTAAGAAGAGAGCAAAGAGAAGTCTTATTCCGAATTTGCGTATGAGCGTTTACAAAAAAGTATAAGCCTTGGCTCGAGAGCTGTCGGCAAGATTCCTAGTTCTAGCAACCCTAAGACGGCTCAACCTAATTGAGTCGCAGCTTGAAATAACAAAAAACGGAAAGTTGCCTAATTGCTCTAAGTGCAAAATTTTCTCTGAAAAAATCCCTCCTCCATGCCTCTCGCCTAGGACCCCTTATATACTGGCTCCAAGGTCGGTTTACGCTTTTCCTCTTCTGCCCTTAAGCCGCCATAGCATAAAAATGGAGATATTCCATTTTGTCCGATCTTCGTAATTATCTTCAAAATTTCGTATATATCCGCGGAAACTTGACATTTATCATCCCTTGCGAACCAAGCGTAAACCAACATGCGGTTTACGGGCTGTTGGTTAAGAAATCATAAGGTGGGCCTCGAGTCATGTCTTAGGTCCCTTTGGGCCGTCTTTCGACTCGAAGCGTTTATTACGGCTTCTTTCGATAAAGAATGAACTTTCCGCGGTTTTTACGGTAAAGTTTGATTGATAACTTAGAAATGGCGGGGGAATGTGAGATGGGTTCGCTATGGTATTCTGGAGATAGCATCGAAGGGTAGACGAGAATGCATGGACTGATGTCATATCGACGTTTTGGAAGAGCTCGGTCGCTACGTAGCGACCGAACTTTGGTTCGAGCTCGGTCGCTACGTAGCGACCGAGATCCGGCTCGAGCTCGGTCGCTACGTAGCGACCGAGCTCCGGCTCGAACTCGGTCGCTACGTAGCGACCGAGCGGAATGGGCGTTCGGTCGCTACGTAGCGACTGAGCTTTGACTCGAACTCGGTCGCTATGTAGCAACCGAGGGGAGCACGTGTTTGGTCGCTGCTTAACAATCCTTCTCGAGCTTTTGTCCGATAATTCACGTTTCTTCCGCAAAGGTTTTCGGAAAGAAGAATCTATTTCGAAAAAGTATTTGTCGAAGAAGTTTTCTACATTTTTCTTCTTCGAGGATTTGGACGTTAACTTCGTTGTAACCGTTTTTGACCCCAACAGTTAGCCCCCAGCTCGTTGGGAACGTGGATTTCTAGCGAGGTCCCAATGCGTGGTATGGCGAGTTTGGACGAGATTGGTGTATTTGGGCGAAGTTCGTGTCCAAAAATCTGCAAGTAAATAGTAATTTCTCATGCCTATAAGAAGGGAGGCAACTTCTTCACAATCTTCACACTTACTCATTCTCATAGAGAGGTTTTTCTTGAAAACTTCTTTTTCTTTCTCTCTGTCATTTCCTTCTTGATATTAAAGAAAAAGAAAAAAAAAACACGAGATGTTGAGTAAGAAGAGGAGTTCGAAGAAAGGGTCTTTACCCGCGAACGTTTCTGAAGAGCTTCGAGTGCCGAAGATGGAATTCGTTCCTCGTTCGGTAGACCCAGCCGAGAACGAGGCATTGTGGGTGGCGTGTTACGGTTCGATCACGCCTCCTAAAGAAAAATCGTTCCCGGTCATGAACCATCGCCCGGTTGAGGCAGGTGCGCCGAGTAGGAGTACTAGTGAATTCTTCGAGGTCATGCGGTCGTTCTACCATATTACGGACGCGGTGGAATTCAGGGTTCCTCGTCAAGGAGAGTGCGCTAGTAGTCCCCCGGAGGGCTTCTTTACTTGTTACGAGGCATACGTAGTGCGTTGCCGTTTGTGGTTCCCGATCCCCGAGATCATCGTCCGTGTTTTGGGTCGTTTCGGGGTGGCGATAAGCCAACTGAATCCTCTTAGCATCCAGCATCTCATAGGGATCCTGGTCCTGAGCTACTAGCATGGTCTCTCTCTCACCGTTGATCATTTCGAAGCGCTTCTTCAATTACAGATCATCTGGGACACGGACACGTACAGGCTAGTTCCTCGGAACTTCATGTCAGTGGTAAAGGGGTTCACTTCTATCTTCAACTCGTGGAGGAAGTTTTTCTTCTTCGTTCGTGTAGACGCAGCGTCCGTTGAGGAGAGTTGTATCCCACTGTTTCGAAGGTTGTCGAATGATCGTCCCTTTATCAACCCTCTTGCTCTGTTTCCTGAGGACATTATTACGATAAGGGATCTGCTCAGGAATGGTCCTTTTTTCGGGACTTCTTTTACGCCGAAGAGAGTTCGTAAGGCGTTGATGTTTGTGCATCTTGGTCCTGCTTTGGGCGGGGAAACAAGGAGTGAATCCGAACCTGAAGACGCCGGTCCCAACGCCGCTCCCACTATTGTGACGGGGAAGAATTCTTCGAAGGGGAAAGATATTGATCTCGGTGACCTGGAGTTTTCGGTGGACGATTGAATGCTTCCAGGATGGGATCCGAACCTTGCTTTTGGCGATGGAAGTGGTTCGAGCGAGGTCCCTATTCTGGACTTCGATTATTTCTTCACTGGTCTTCCGTCGGGCTTTGATGCTCCTCAGGCCACGAGCGAGTCAGGGAGGCCGAAAGTTGTTACGGAAGGATCTTGCATCATTAACGGGGTATAAATTTTAATAATTCTGACGATCGTTATTATTATTTTTTGCTTATAACGTGTCAATCGGTTTTACAGGGTTTGAACTTGCTTGTATCGGCCATTGAGGCGAGCCATAGAGAGTCCATGATCTATCGCTTTAAAGCGGAGAAGGTGGAAAAGGATCTTGGGTGGCTCCAGGCTTGTTCAGTGGGGTCGCAAAGTCAAGTCTTTTCCCGCGGACTTTAGTGGTTCCACGGGGGCGGATTGCTCGAGTCCTTGCCGTTAAAGTTTCAACTTTTTTGGTCAAGGTGCTCACGAGCTTATCATGTTCTTCCGACCTTTTTTCGTAGGTGGCGAACATCTTTTTAAACTCCTAGAGCGCCGCGGCGTTGGCTGGTGCGTTGGCCGCGTATACGTCCGCTGCAGGAGTATGGAGATCAGTGCCGCTGCCTCCGTTAAGAGGAGTCTGCACGTTATCCGTGTCGTCAGTTGACATGTCTGGTTGAACGTGATGTGGTTGAGAGTTAGATTGATCCGTACCCCCCCCCCTCCTTCTAGCACCAAACTGTGGGAACCGAAATTCGCACTGTCGATTTCCGTTTAAATAAGGAAACTAGGAAAACCCTAATTTCCCAGAGGTCCCGAATATCTGCTAATACCACACGCCAAGCAAATCAGAACACGATAATGACAACGATAAAGTATAAAAATCGTAAGAAGAGAGCAAAGAGAAGTCTTATTCCGAATTTGCGTATGAGCGTTTACAACAAGGTATAAGCCTTGGTTCGAGAGCTGTCGGCGAGATTCCTAGTTCTAGCAACCCTAAGACGGCTAAACCTAATTTAGTCGCAGCTCGAAATAACAAAAAACGGAAAGTTGCCTAATTGCACTAAGTGCTAAGTTTTTTCTGAAAAAATCCCTCCTCCATGCCTCTCGCCTAGGACCCCTTATATACTGGCTCCAAGGTCGGTTTACGCTTTTCCTCTTCTGCCCTTAAGCCGCCATAGCATAAAAATGGAGATATTCCATTTTGTCCGATCTTCGTAACTATCTTCAAAATTTCGTATTTATCCGCGGAAACTTGACAGTTATCTTCTCTTGCGAACCAAGCGTAAACCGAAATGCGGTTTACGGGCTGTTGGTTAAGAAATCGTAAGTTGGGCCTCGAGTGTATGTCTTAGGTCCCTTTGGGCCGTCTTTCGACTCGAAGCGTTTATTACGGCTTCTTTCGATAAAGAATGAACTTTCCGCGGTTTTTACGGTAAATTTTGATTGATAACTTAGAAATGGCGGGGAATGTGAGATGGGTTCGCTATGGTATTCGGGAGATAGCATCGAAGGGTAGACGAGAATGCATGGACTGATGTCGTATCGACGTTTCGGAAGAGCTCGGTCGCTACGTAGCGATCGAACTTTGGTTCGAGCTCGGTCGCTATGTAGCGACCAAGCTCTGGCTCGAGCTCGGTCGCTACGTAGCGACCGAGTGGAATGGGCGTTTGGTCGCTACGTAGCAACTGAGCTTTGACTCGAACTCGGTCACTACGTAGCGACCGAGCGTAGCACGTGTTTGGTCGCTGTGTAACGATCCTTCTCGAGCTCTTGTCCTATGATTCGCGTTTCTTCCGCAAAGGTTTTCGTAAAGAAGAATCTATTTCGAAAAAGTATTAGCCGAAGAAGTTTTCTACGTTTTTCTTCTTCGGTGATTTGGACGTTAACTTCGTCGTAACCGTTTTTGACCCCAACAACGACCTAACGTTGTGTTAGACCGGACTAGTCAAATATTAGAGTACTCATGAAGCGCATATAAAACATTTACTTTTATTGATTTAGGAAATATTCATACACTGAATAATTCAAGACTGGACCCAACCTAATGCCAAATCGAGTCAACATTACACAATTCACAATACCGTTTACAAAAGGCTTGAAAATCTACACCGGCGGTCCTAACGTCCAACACCAAGCTATCCGATCATCCTTACCCAAAGCGACCTGCAAAAAAGACAACGAAGTTGGATGAGTAACCTAATGTTACTCAGCGAGTTACAATCCCCAACTAACAAATACAACCCCTCGCTATCCCACCCCAAACAATCTAAAGCAAGAGGTTCACCTAATAGCACAATTCAATAACATAAACAATATCAGAAATACGCAGCGGTAAACGATAGCAAGATAACTAGCATTATGCTAATTACTAGCTCATCACCAAACTCAACCTCAAATTAAACCAGGGTTTAACAACCCGGAACACGATATAATATATATAACAAACCCGGGGCCTGGTGATGTTAGGTTCCTCCTTCACTATCGGCAATATCCTATCTTCCTACCACAAAGGGCGGAAGAAGGAACTTTCAACCGACCGCGGCCCACAGTCCTTCGGGACACTGCCACATTACACCGTCGTGTAATCACTCAGCCATAGGCCATGACCCCGTCTATCTGAGTCTTCCCGATCCAGCGAATAAGGGGTTTCCTTGAACCCGCCGGGTACGAGGTCTGAAGGAACACTAACTCACCCAAATATGCCTAGCATTGTGGGTTACACAAATGCTATCGACCAATATATAATAAATACTAAACCCGGTAAAAATAACACAAGGTTCCTAGTATTTATCTCCACACAATCAACACATTTTACCTCAAACATGCCTAGCATTGTGGGTTACACAAATGCTATATGGCCAATATATGATTAATACTAAACCCGGTAAAAATAACACAAGGTTCCTAGTATTAATCGCAAATTAACACAATTCATCATATTCCAGAATCTAGCATAAAGACTAATTCCAGAATACCTAACTATCCACAACTTAGCGATATCATCTAAGAATTCCGCATTCGCTAACTAACCAATCAACCTAACCATTAGAATGGTACTACGGTTCTCAAGCAATAACAAGCATGCCATCAACTCAATCAACATAACCTCAATTACTAACTAGTCAAACCGTTACTCAGTTAGACCCGGCCTCCAGCCATGATCCAACTTCCAAGTAACGGGATCCTGCATGAAAACAACTCAGCAATCAGTTGATTATAACTCACAGTGTTCTTTACCGATAAGCAGCTGGTTGATCGGAGAAGACTTGGCCAAAACCCAATTGACGACATGACTGGAGTGGACTGGACTGATCTTTTCTTCGACACAACCTCGGCTTCACCATGAAGAAACTGACAGGCCTCGACAGGCTGATCTGGACTCGGATAGAACCTCCTCTAGCTTCTGGACAGTTCTTCGGACTTTCCGGCGGAGTATCGAGCAGAACTTCGACTGATCTGAACCCGTAGAACTGAACTAACTCCGGACAGCATCTCTAGATGATCATCAAAGGAGCTGAGTGGCCTGGACGAATTCAGTTGGACAGAACCGTCCCTAGGCGCTGACTCGAAATCAGTAGAGAACTGACCTCGCAATCTCTCTAAAATTCTCGAAATAGATCAGAAACTCTTGCTTTCTTTTTCTACTTTTCTCTCACGTTTTTAAGGTGGTTTGGACAGGTCTGGATGTGATGAAATGAGCTGGGGTCGTGGGCTATTTATAGAAGACAGCAACCAATCAGCTTCAGGTTGGTGGCAGCCCGTGTGTCGCTTTGCATGGCTCCGGACGCATGCGTGGCGCGGGGGCACCTCGTGCTCCACATGGCTGGCTGCATGTCCAGGACACAGGCAGGATGCCACCACTCCTCCCAGATGACAGGCTTCATGACTAGAACTCATGCAAGGTGCCACAGCAGCACACACATGTCGATCAGCATGCTTCGGTTGCATGCGCGGAGACACCTCGTGCTTGGTCGATCCACCTTGTGCTTCTACATATCAGGCTGCATGTACAGCTTCCATGCACGATGACACCTCGAGCCTTTGTAGACACTCAGCTTGTTAGATGGTTGACACCACGTTCTGAACCCATGCAACGAGCCACCTCGAGCTTCTCGGTCCATTGTCCTGATTTCGGTCCTTCGGGTAAATTTCTGACCCGCGATCAATCCCGAATATTTTTCTACTCCCATTCTGATGAGCTGAATATTGTTAGTAAACTCCAATCTGAACTCTGACCTTGGCGGTAAATATTTCCTGATTCTTCGGCTTGATCAGAAACTTCCATAATACCGAAATTAGGGTTTTTGTCCAATTTTGGGTTTTCCCATCGTGCTTCTATCACGTCGTGCTTGGTTCCAAAACATCCATATGATCAATCTAAGGCATTGTCAAACCATGGCCTAGTGGCATTCTTGACTCATGGCTCAAACAAGAACAATCTGATCGCCCGCAACTCGACCACCACAAAGATACTCGACCATTCTTTTTTTTTTTTAACGGGTTTCTACAACGTCGCTCTAAAGTCTCCTTTTCTGGGTTCTTTTTAGGCCTGGGCCGTGTTTGAACCTGGAGGAGAGTCGATTTCCCCAAGATAGACAAGGGTCTAATGGATATTCCTATGCTTGTGGCTAGTTTAGGTCGATTGACCTAGGGAGATTCAGGATCCTGGCTTTCCATGTCGATGGATGGTAAGAATCGTAGGTTTGGCTGGTGAAGATCACTTGTATCAGTTGAAATATGCTGTAGGTGATCTGTTGACCCGCTCGAAAGTAGGAATTCTTGATCTCGGATTCGCTTTGCAGTGATAAGCGAGTTCCGTCTTCCTGGCACAGGACCTCGGTGGCGCGTAGCTACATATTTCCTGGGTCCGAATGGCACATGACTGTGGCATGAAAGCGAATTATTGATTTGCTTCTTGCTTATGTCCCCCATGATTGGATATCGGCTGGAGAATGATCTTCTGAAGAACCTACACCCTGACTATAGGATGGAGAAGTTCTGTACTAGGTAGTAATCGAGTGAAGACCGCGATATTTCTCATTCCTTCTTCGGGGGGGAACAAGACCCTTTGTTGAGGCGTGGAGGCTGATTCTTCGTCGTACTACCCTGAGGTATCGACGTACATCGTGTAGGAACTTGTAGTCCCTAACGATTCTTCTCCGGAATCTAAGGCTCTCAAGGGCTTCATGTTCTGATCATGTTGGACCTATAGATTTTTCCTGGAGGTTTCGAGGAGTTAATTCTCTGACACGGGAAGATCTGTAGATATTGCACCCAGAGGTGAATCTTTGTTTTGCTGTCTCGAACCCAGAGTCTTTATTGACTTAATACAACATTGCACTTTGTCCTCCGGAGATGAACCACTCTCGATGTTGATTGGATGTGGGCTGTTGTCGAGATTGCGCCCGTTGCTTGCGTGGAGCCGTTCGGAATACCTTCAAGATCTATAGGACAGCTTCGTGGTAATAGAACCTTTGTGGGACGCGTGGTGCTGCAGTTTCTGGTACTCTTAGCTGGTGTCAAGTCTTTTGATTTTATCATGTTGGATGTATCTTCTCGAAATCCGTCAATTTTGGAAATATCCTCCTTAGGCCTAGAGGTTCTGGAATTTATCCTCCTGAAACACGGAGGTTTGTGGGCTTCGTCCCCTAGAAACCCGGAGTTTGTGGAACTGGTTTTCCTGGAACCCAAAGATTTTGGGGTAGACCCTTCTGAAATATGGAGGTTCCCGGATGTTGGCGAGCTCCTCTATCTGCCTTGCCAATGACCTTTGTACCTCTGGCGTATGGAGCAATATTTTTGCTCATTGCACCAGGACGGCACTCCCTTTGTGCTTTTATTTTTTTCAGGTAAAGCGACAGTACTTCTCCGTCCCTGTGCTTGGATAGTGTGGGTTGACATGATCTCATGTGATCTTTGACCCAGATTGGTCCATAGGCAGGAATTGACCTAGGTTTGGAGCCGGAATTGGTTGTTTAGATAGCAGGAGTTCTCCAAGATGAGGTGATTCTTCTCTTGCTTCACATGGGTTAGCGTTTTCTTATGCATACTAGGACATGATTAGTCCACTCCTGCTGTTGATCATCCTCAGATATTGATTTTCTCATATTCCTTGGATTTCCTTCTTTGTAGGCGTCGTTCGATGACTCGTTCTAGCTGTTCTCTGTCCACACTTGGGTGAGCCACTCTCAGCGTTTCACGATGTCATGTAACGTCCAGCCTGCTCTCTGCTTCCCCTTGGGTGAGCCACTCTCAGCGTTTTCTGGACGTCATTCGATGACTCATCGCCTCTTCTTGAATCTTCTTTGCCCCGGGCGTGCTGATTGGAGTTGTTGATGCGTGTAGCCCTTGGGTTAACGCGTAGCTCATCTGCCCCTACTTTCCTCGTGGTCGTGTCTTCCTTAGAGGTATATCAGGGTATAGGCCTGGGCGTTCGGTGGTCCGTTCGGTTTCGGTCCGGGTGATTCGGATTTTTGGATTTTCGGTGTTATGCTCATAAGTACCATTTGGTTTTTACTAATTATAGGATCGGGTTCGGTTCGGTTACTTCCGGGTTTGGTTCGGATCGGATTTAACCAATGTTTAAAATCGTACAAAAATATATTTTTAAAAACCTCGAAAATTGACCAAAAAAATTTCAAAATATATAAATTATTTACAAATCTAATTAAAACTTAGTTAAACTATCGAAATTAACTAAAAAGTATTCAAAATAAAAAATAAAACAAACTACAAAAATATTTTGAATACTCTAAAATATCTAAATCACCTTAATATATTTAAAAACATTAACATATTTAACTAATTTCGGATATCTTCGGATTCTAATTCGGATTTCGGTTCGGTTCGGGTTATAACCAAAGTCCAAAGTAGTAAGCTCATAAGTCCCATTCGGATATTTTTGTAAAACAGTTCGGATTCGATTTCGGTTTTTCCGGTTCGGGTTAAGGTCGGTACTTCGGGTTGAGTTAAAAACGCCCAGGCCTATCAGGGTACATGGCCAGGAAAAGCGGTAGTAAGGTGGTCGGAACCTTGGATCTGGAACCTGGAAGCTGGGATCTGGAACCTGGAAGCTGGAACCCGGAACCCAGAGGTTTAGCTTCTCCTTTTGGATGAATGGTAGCGGGATTATGCGTTCTCCGGCTTTTTTTACTCCCCTTTGCTCCAAATGAGTAGAGGGTATGAGGACCAGCACTCCTTGCTGTAGAGTTAGCATTTTCTCTGGCTCTTTTGTAGGAGACGGAGCAGCAGTGTTCCCACCGCTTGGGCAGGGTTCCTTTCGCTGAACAACCCAAGTCGAATTTGACAAGTACTCTAAGGCGTTGTATCCCCCTAGCTATCAGGCTTATCTAGGGTTCCACTACCACTTAGATTCTAGAACCTAAATAGAAAGGTGGTTCTCCAGTTACCTTTTAGTGGTTGTCTGGTACGCCTACAGTATTTCCAGGAACTCCTCTTCTGGGTCCTCCAGCTTTTGGAATTCGTCAAAGTTGTAAACCCGGCCGGAAGATGTTGTGCCCTGCTTGAGGACCTCTCATATTTCTCATACGTGGCGGAGTTGTGAGCCTGGATGCATTCGTTGGGCCCAAAGGGGTAGAGGCTTGATATATAGTTAAGATCCGTAACCAGCAGGAACCAAAGATTGTACAGGTCTGACTTGTGGTTTAGGCCCGGGACCAATAGGAACCGAAGACTGTAGAGGTATGACTTGTGGTTTAGGCATGGGACCAGCAGGGACTAGCAGGGACTAGCAGGAACTAGTAGGTAATTCCCTTATTGGATCTTGCTACTGATGTTAGCCTAGTGCTATCCTCCCTTGCAGAGGTGTTTTTAACCGGGTGAACCTTGGATCTGGTGAGAAGAAGTTGTTTCCTGCCCCCAGGGGGCAGGGGTTGAGAGATTTTGCAGGAATATATGTAATGTCTCTTCCGCCTATCACATTATCACGTAGTATATGACTGCCCCTCCTTCTAGCGCCAAACTGTTAGGGCATTTTGGTGTACAATCGATCCGTGCTCAGCTCTACGGAATGATAGGAGGAAGGAGACACGTCGTTGAGTGTATTCTCCTACGTTGATAGTTGATAAACCAGGAGATCCTGCTCTTAGGATACTGCCATATGGGTATGGGTCAGTATAGGTCGCCGGTGCCTTAGTAGCAGCAGGGGAGATTGGTCATTAGGCGGGGGCCGCCTATCGATAGTGAAGATCGCGGGGTCTTCATGATCTATGATCGATGGTTCCGGCTACCAAGGTCGGTCCCTTGGGGCCTCCTGATCTGTACTTGATGGTTCCGGCTACCAAGGTCAGTCCTTGGGTATCTATGCACAGGACCATCGAAGGTGTTTGGATTTATAGCTACATCCTTCAGTGAGGATTGCCTACATACCCTTCAGGGGCGGGATCAAACCATTCATAGTTCATGTATATGGAGGCACAGAGCCTAGATGGGCGCGGAGGATGATGGAGGCACGTAGCCTGATGGAGGCGCGTAGCCTAATGGAGGCATGTGGCCTAGGGAGCACGGGGCTCTAGTGGGCACATGGCCTAAGGGGCATGTAGCCTTGGGAGCAAGGGGCTCTAGTGGGCACATGGCCTAACAGGCACGTAGCCATGGGAGCACGGGGCTCTAGTGGGCACATGGCCTAAGGGGCACGTAGCCTTGGGAGCATGGAGCTCTTGTTGGCACATGGACTAAGGGGCACGTAGCCTTGGGAGCACGGGGCTCTGGTGGGCACACGGCCTAATGGGCACGTAGCTCTGTAATTGGTAGGAGTCATCTGTTCTAGGGGGCACATGGCTGGAACAGATGGTAGACATGTCGATATGCTGCAGTGAGCATGATGTGTCGAGGTGCTTCAATGAGCATGGAGGGACCCTGCTGATGAGCTGGAGATCGTGGCCTGAGCCAGCAAGTAGAGTTGTAGACATGCTGCAGTGGGCATATCTCGTCATCTGGTTGATAGTAATTGATAGACCATGGATTTTACCCACTTTTAGCATGGTCTATAATTGTTTTAATATATATTTAATACTATATAGAGTCTATTTCGAGTATTTATAGTTTCAGATACGTTCTTAAGAAATATGGTGATTTTGGAGCCTATTGAGGTGCAGAACTGCACAGACGCATCAGATGTTTAGCTATGGATGGAGACCTTAGCACTGTTAGATTGAGCCCATCTTTTGACACAAGATATAGCTTTTAGTTAGCTTTCCAACACCACCGTTTTCAGGTCAGTCAGCATCCTGTAGCAGAAGTTATGCATGTTTTACTGAAGAGTGGTCAGTCTGCCTCACGAGAGGAAGCTGTCGAAGAAATGAAGGAATGTCGATCGATATTGCATTATTGGTGTCGGTCGACAGTGATCCTAGAAAACAGGACAAGCCTGTTTCATTACCAATTTAGGCCCAGAAGTCACCACATATTACCAATATACCCCTGGTAGACCTGAAACCCTATTTTACTGTTTACTAAACCATTGTTGACGGCTATGCTTCATATTGTTCTAGAGAGAGAGAGATGAGGATTGGAGAGAGAGATCTGTACACCTTGAGAGATGGAAGATATTGAACTCCCTTTGTTTCTTTACTCTATCCTGTTTTTATTATTTTATTTATGTATTATTTAGACCATCATAACTATGTGTTTCATGAATATGTCTGAGTAGACATTGCTGTTAGGTTTAGGTTTCCCAATAGGTTAATAAATGTATTACTGACACAAACAATTGTTAGGGTGTTTAGAAATATAGTTCTTTATCTAGTTGTTCTTAAAGCTAAGTTTAGGATTGATCACCTTTTAAACTTAGATCTTAGGATTAATTGAGATCAAGCCATTGCTTGACTCAACACCTGAAATTAGCTAGTATGATCTAACTGACTAGATACAGATGAGAATTGGTCTAGTGAGTTAGAGAATATAAATCTAACCTGTCCGTAAATCTTTCTGGAAGTAGTATCGATCGACGCAGCGATAGCCCTGTCGATCGATATTTTGAAAGGTGTATCGATCGATATTCATAACAAATTATCGATCGACACTTTCTCGTGATTAACATACGAGAGTTGAAATCCGACATCCAGATTAGACAATCAAATAGATTATATCTTAGTTTGAATTCAAGAACAATTAATATCAATAAACCCCTAAAGACCCAACTTAAGTATTACTTATCATACCTGAGAACATACCTGAATCTAGCTATTCTCCCAACTATTAACAACCTCAAATCAAATCAATCGATCAATTATTTTGCTCACCAATTCATTTACTGCTTTAAAACCTATAAATCATCTAATCTAGCCTTAATTCAAATACTATAAATCTATTGTGTAATCCTAGAGTCTATGTGGATTCGATCTCTAAGTACTACATCTGAACCTCTTATTTGAGAGAGTAATTCACTCCTTAGGGTAATTTGAGTGATATCAAATTTGGCGCCGTTGCCGGGAACTCTTTCTTATTACCATTAGACTAAGTTTAGAATACAGTCTAGATTTTGTTACTGAATCTGCTAAAGTTTTCCCTCTTTCCCTGCTGACACAGGTACTTAAGATGGAAGACATCAATTTTGGCCCCAAATCGATCAACGCTCAGACAACAACATCGAGCGACAGGTCGACAGAAAAGTCGATCGACACTCCGCTACCAATATCGATCGACGCCATCCTGCCGGAAGCAGGTAAGTATGTTCTTACCTATTTTAATAATGGAAAAGTAGTTCTAGGAGATCAAAAAGGTCGAGTATGCAACGCATCAAACCAAATTAATTATAGACATAGGGCTCCAATTCCTATTGGAATGGCTGTTGTTTTGAATACTCCAATTCCTATTGGAGATTGCAACAGACCTGGTCGGTTCTACACTAACAGGTCTGCGATCCGTCCTCCAGCAATTCATAGAAAAGACTTTGAAATGAAACCGCACTCCCTTGCTGGAGATGCGACGCACTCGCTGAAACAATTGCAGCCAGGATCTTTGACTTGCTGGAGTGATATCAAAAGCATCTTCCTCAACAACTTCTTCGATGATGCACAAACCGAAGAATTTAGGAATAAGATCTATAATTTTTCTCAAGGCACTACTGAAACTTTTAAGGCTTCTTGGTTGAGATTCAGAGCCTATCAGCGAGACTGCCCACACCATGGTTTTCCCGAAATCCAGCTACTTAATATTTTCTTCAGTGGTCTCGACTGGACATACCAAGCGACTTTAGATGCTGTGAGTCAAGGGAACTTCAAAACCAAGACACCTGAAGAAGCTACGAGGCACATTGAAAATGTGGCGTCTAGCACCAGTACCACGAAGACTGATCTCAAGAGGAGGAAGATGGCCAAGAATTCGAATGGACACCAGATATCTGAGGTGAAAGAAACGTCAGATTCAGTTCATGCATTTGTGATTGGAGATGAGCAAGTTCGATTTACCGATGAGAGTCAGACCTTTCTACGTGAAGGAAATGAAGAAGAGCATGTAGAACTCATCGATGAAACTGGCTTTGGCAAACAAAGACTTGCCGATCAGCATCGAAACATGAGCTTCACAAGGACCTACGAGGCAAGACAGACTCATAGGAGCAAGCTGGACTCTATGATTGGTCAAGTTCTAAAACGCCAGCAGAAAATGAGTGCGGTTCTCGATGAAAGATTGGATTCCGTATATTCTGATTTACATGATAAATTTGAAACATTGAGTGACCATGTCAAGAAATTGGATAGCCAAGTTGCGCATAACGCTGGGTTTGTCAGAAGGGATGAAGGATTCCTTCCTGGAAAAACTGACACCAACCCGAGACGCCAAGTTTGCGCTGTGTTACTAAGAAGCGGAAAATGCCTTTCCCCGAGCGCTGTAGAAATCACTTCTGCAGAAAAATCCCCTGAAGCTGAAAAGGAAATGATTAACCTCGATGAAGAAGAGGAGGAGTCGGAAGAAGATGTGGAAATCGATCGACAAGAAGGGAATAATGTCGATTGACCGACTACGGTAAATATCGATCGACAGAATGAAAACAATGTCATCGACACTCGACTCCTGCCACGCCGGCGGTAGAGAGAGTGTATAGGATTTTGCCACCCTTTCCTCCTAACAAGACGCAAACTAAGCGAGAATTGGATAAAGAGATCTGCAAGAAAGCATTCGATAAAATCACGTTGGAAATGCCACTAAGTGATGCCATAAAAATATCATCTTCGATTAAGAAATATGTAAAAGACATGGTATCCAACAGCTTCCCAGCTGCTGAACACAGCGTAATGATGGTTTCAGAGGAAGTAAGTGCAATAATCCAAGGCGAACCCCGATCAAGAGACCTAATCCACGTAGTTTTGTTCTAGATTGCAACATACGAGATAAGAGTCTTCTTCGATCCCATTGTGACCTAGGATCCAGCGTGAATCTGATGCCACACTCTGTCGCGATATCCCTGGGATACGACGAGTTCAAACCCACCAAAATAACTTTGGTTCTTGCTGATAGATCCGTTAGAATACCTGAGGGAGTACTAGATGATGTGCCGATAAGAATTAACGACTGTCACGTACCAACGGATTTCAATGTGTTGAAATACCAGAATGAACCAAAAGATCCCCTCATCTTACGTAGACCATTTCTAGCTACCGCTGGTGCGATCATCGACGTCAAGGAAGGTCGGATATGTTTAAACATTGGAAACATTTCAATGACCTTCGATATGGAAAAACTAATAAAACAACCCTTAATCGATAAACAAGCCTCTTACGTGGACGATATCTCTGAGTTGGCTGAAGAATCCTTCATAGACCTATGCGCAGATGATCCCCTGAAAAAATGCTCACATGTACCGAAGAGGAAACATTTAGCATCGACATCAGAGCTGATGAATACGCGCGATTAATGTACGCAAGTATAGAAATAACAAACGTCGATGACATAGAGGATGACGCTTCGGAAATCAACGTCGATCGATATTTAACGAAAGCTGTCGATCGACAACCATCCTATCTGAAGGAATGGGATCCTGAAAAAGCACCAAAGAACGAGTTAAAGCAACTACCCGCTGGACTCAAATATGCTTTTCTCTATAAAAATTCCTACCCCGTAATCGTAAAATCCAACCTTACAAATGGAGAACTTGCGTTGTTATTAAATAAACTGCGCAAATATAGGAAAGCCCTCGGATACTCTCTCGAGGATATTCCTGGCATCTCTCCAGATCTGTGCATGCATCGGATCCACCTAGAGGACGATTCCAAATCGTTAGTGGAACATCAAAGAAGGCTAAACCCGAACTTGAAAGAAGTTGTTAAGAAGGAAATTATCAAACTTCTAGATGCCGGAATCATCTACCCGATTTCGGATAGCAACTGGGTGAGCCATGTGCATGTTGTACCTAAGAAAGGCGGAATTACAGTGGTTAAGAATGATAAAAACGAACTCATTCCCACGCGAACTGTCATTGGACATCGAATGTGTAACGATTATAGGAAGCTAAACGCTGCCACCAGAAAAGATCACTTTCCCTTACCCTTCATTGATCAAATGTTGGAAAGATTGGTAAATCACCAATACTATTATTTTCTTGACGGATACTCTGGATTTTTCCAAATCCCTATACATCCTGACGATCAAGAAAAGATCACCTTTACATGCCCTTACGGAACATTCGCATACCGCCGAATGCCATTCGGTCTTTGTAATGCCCCTGCCACTTTCCAACGATGCATGATCTCAATCTTTACAGATATGATAGAAGATTTCATGGAAGTCCTTATGGATGATTTTTCTGTATATGGATCCAGTTTCAAAAACTGTCTCGATAACCTATGTAAAGTTTTGGCGAGATGTAAAGAAAAAAACCTTGTTCTAAATTGGGAAAAATACCACTTCATGGTTAACGATGGAATCGTCCTAGGACATAAAGTGTATGCTGCTGGTATAGAAGTTGATCGAGCAAAAATTGAGGTAATGACCGGATTGCCTGCACCCACGAACGTAAAAGACGTGAGAAGTTTTCTCGGGCATGCCGGATTTTACAGGAGGTTCATACAGGATTTTAGCAAAATAGCTAGACCTCTCACCTCCCTCCTCTGTAAAAAAGTTAAATTCGACTTCTCACCAGATTGCGTAAAGTCTTTTGAGGAAATAAAGAAAGCCTTGATAACTGCCCCCATCGTACAAGCACCTGACTGGAATCTTCCTTTCGAAATCATGTGCGATGCGAGCGATTTCGCTGTAGGAGCAGTTCTAGGCCAAAAAAAAGACAAAAAGCTACATGCAGTTTACTATGCCAGTCGAAAACTTGATGAGGCACAAAGGAATTACGCAACAACAGAAAAAGAACTGCTTTCTGTATTTTATGCATTTGAAAAGTTCCGCCAATACCTGGTTGGTTTGCAAGTCATCGTTCATACTGACCACGCTGCAATTAAATATTTAATGCAAAGGAAAAATGCGAAACCACGACTCCTGCAATGGATCCTTCTACTTCAAGAATTCGACATCGAGATTAAAGATAAAAGAGGAGTAGAAAACGGAGTTGCAGATCATGTTTCCCAGATAAAAATAGGAAACGACGTCCCTATCGATGATTTCTTACCAACTGAAAACATTTACCAAACGGATTCGTTCATCGGGAATGTATGTCTCAGTTCCGAGAACCTATCGATCGACGATAACAATGCAATGTCGATCGATTACGATAATACCAGGTCGATCGATGACGACGAAAGTATGTCGATCGATACTTTAGATATTCTGAGCGAAGATACAAATCCCAAAATCCTCACCTTCGATATAAAAGTTAACGTCGTGCACAATGAGATGTACCCTGACTGTGATTCCCCCGTAGATGAAAGTCTGCATCGAGAAGTGCATGTACTCGGACAAGGTTCAAAGGACAGACCTTGGTACGCTGATAAAATAAACTATTTAGCTGCTGACATAGAACCCGAGGAGTTGAGAGGCTACACAAGGAAGAAATTTTTACGAGAAGTTAGGAGATATCACTGGGACGAGCCATATCTCTACAAACATTGCTCCGACGGGATATATAGACGTTGCGTCGCCGAAACTGAAATCCCTGATATCTTATTCCGATGCCATGGATCCGACTACGCCAGACATTTTGCAACCTTTAAAACGGTATCAAAAATTCTTCAGGCAGGATTCTGGTGGCCGACCATGTTTCGCGATGCTCATGCATTTATAGCACAATGCGACAGATGCCAACGAAGGGGGAAAATCAGTAAAAGACATGAAATGGAATAGAAATCTATTCTAGAGGTAGAAGTCTTTGATTGTTGGGGAATAGATTTCATGGGTCCTTTCCCTTCTTCGTACGGGAACAAATACATACTAGTCGCTGTTGATTATGTATCAAAATGGGTCGAATCAGTAGCTTCCTCAACAAATGACGCATCTGTAGTTATCAAGCTTTTCAAGAGCATTATTTTTCCAAGATTTGGAGTTCCTAGAATAGTCATAAGTGACGGTGGTTCCCATTTTATTAACAAAGTTTTTGACGGATTACTCCGGAAGAACGGATTTCACCACAGAGTTGCTATGCCCTACCATCCGTAAACAAGTGGACAAGTAGAAGTCTCAAATCGACTTAGAAAAGACCGTACGAACTTCTAGGAAAGATTGGTCTAGAAAACTGGACAATGCACTTTGGGCCTACCGAACTGCATACAAAACCCCACTAGGAACAACCCCATTTCACCTACTCTATGGAAAATCCTGTCACTTACCGATTGAACTAGAACATAAGGCAGAATGGGCTATAAAATTATTAAATTTCGACATCAAACCAGCTGCCGAAAGGAGACTAATGCAGCTTAACGAGCTGGATGAAATAAGACACTTAGCCTATGAGAGTTCAAAGATCTATAAAAAGAAAACGAAAGCATATCATGATAAAAAGATCATCTCCATGCACTTCGAACCAAATGATCAAGTGCTGTTATATAACTCTCGGCTTACGCTGTTTCCCGGAAAATTTCGATCTCGTTGGTCAGGTCCTTTCACTGTTGTGGATGTCAAACATTATGGAGCCATCACACTTATAAACGATAAAGGAGAAGAATTTACAGTGAATGGTCAACGAATGAAACACTATTGGGCTAAACCGCCAATTAGCAGGCCTTTAAACTTAGGCCTTCTCCCTGATAATAACACAGATCGGACCTTGAGTCGAGCTCAAGACTTAAAATAAGTGCTGAATGGGAGGCAACCCATTTCTAGCTTTAGGATATTTAGGATTTAGTTTAAATTAAAAAATATATATATTTAAAAAAATAAAAAAATAAAAAAAATCAGAGTAGACAATTATTAAATCGACCGATAAGAGCATGTCGATATCGATCTATAGTACATCACCTGCGGTGACCGATGGTAACTCCTTTCCATCGATCGACACTTAACCCGGTCAGGTATATCGTTCTAACTTGTTAAATTGTGTACTTATGCTTATTTCTCACCATAACTCCGACTATATATACACTGGGGACAGTGTAATTTAAGTCTGAGGGGTTGTTTACTGATATTAGTATGTTCATGAGTCTTATAAAAATGTTTTCAAAAGAGTTTTATTGAGTCAAGAAGGGGATAATGAACTTTTTAGATGTTTGCTTGTTATCTAACCACTCTTTACCACCATTCTAGACTTACTGATTCAATATAGTACTAAAGATACTAAAGTGGATCAACCTGTCAACTATTCACACTTGCTGAGATTGTTTGAATGAACCAAAGCTGAACTCCAACACTAAACTTGTCACAACTGATTTGTCTTGGGGCTTGGTATACATGGGATCAGATTCTTCAAACAAGTCTGAAAGGTAAAGCCTTGTGTAGATTTATCACCTCTCTCTATTTTGACCGTAGATTTATAGGTAGAGATATTTATTATAAAAAAACAAAAAAACAAAAACAAAAAAAAAACAAAAAGAAAACAAAAAGAAAAAGAAAGAGAAAGAAAAAATATATATAATAAAAAATATATATATTTATAATAGGTGTTAGTTAGGTGGAATCCGAACATGACTTGGTGGCTAAAAGCATTAATGCTTGCTTCATAAGGATTCCAACAAAAAGAATTCGAACGGGACTTGGTGGCGGCAATCATCAAGGTTCGATTCACATGAATTCTTGGATATAGGTCAAAAAAAAGTGAACAGGACTTGGTGGCATCCACCATTAAGGCTTGATTCATGGAAGCATGTCCAATCTTGGTCAATGATTCTGCAATGGAAGCAGACTTTAACTAAAGAAAGAAATTAGTAGAGAGAAAAGATAGGAACTAACTTTTGCCTGCATATCCATATACTTGTTTGAAAATCCTTGCATCCTGTGATCGATACTCCCAAAGTAAAGCCTGCACTTTTATTTATGTTAAGAAATGAGGTTGGTAGAGGGGAATGTCAGACAGGATTTGCTAAGTTGTTGGCTAGGTGAATTTGGTTGCTAAGCTAGGATATTGTATAATATGCTCTTGTGATTAGGACCTCTTAGATATGGATTGAAATATTGTAGAGGTGATGATTCTAAGTTTTAATTCATGTGAGTCCCTCTTGTTTTCAAACCTCTTTCAGAAATACTCCCCGTTTGTTTTGCTTGAGGACAAGCAAAAGGGTAAGTCTGAAGGAGTTGATAGACCATGGATTTTACCCACTTTTAGCCATGGTCTATAAGTTTTTTAATATATATTTAATACTATATAGAGTCTATTTAGAGTATTTACAGGTTCAGGCACGTTCTGGAGAAATATGGTGATTTTGAAGCCTTTTGAGGTGCAGAACTGCACAGACGCATCAGATGTTTAGCTATGGATGGAGACTTTACCACCGTTAGAATAAGCCCATATTTTGACACAAGATATAGATTTGAGTTAGATTTCCAACGCCACCAGTTTGAGGTCGACAGTGATCCCAGAAAACAGGACAAGCCTGTTTTGTGACCAATTTAGGCCCAGAAGTCACCACATATTACCAATATACCCATGGACGACTTGAAACACTATTTTACTGTTTTCTAAGCCATTGTTGACGGCTATGCTTCATATTATTCTAAAGAGAGAGAGCTGAGGATTGGAGAGAGATATCTGTATACCTTGAGAAAGGGAAGATCTTGAACTCTCTTTGTTTCTTTACTCTATCCTGTTTTTATTATTTTATTTAAGTATTATTCAAACCATCATAACTATGTGTTTCATGAATATGTCTGAGTAGTCCTTGCTGTTAGGTTTAGGTTTCTCAATAGGTTGATAAATGTATTACTGACACACACAATTGTTAGGGTGTTTAGAAATATAATTCTTCATCTAGTTGTTCTTAAACCTAAGTTTAGGATTGATCACCTTTTAAACATAAATCTTAGGATTAATTGAGATCAAGCCATTGCTTGACTCAATACCTGAAATTAGCTAGTACGATCTAACTGACTAAATACAGACGAGAGTTGGTTTAGTGAGTTAGAGAATATAAATCAAACCTGTCCGTAAAGCTTTCTGGAAGAAGTATCGATCGACTCAGCGATAGCCCTATCGATCGATATTTTGAAAGGTGTATCGATCGATATTCATAACGAATTATCGATCGACACTTTCTCGTGATTAACATACGAGAGTTGAAATCCGAGATCCAGATTAGACAATCAAATAGATTATATCATAGTTTGAATTCAAGAACAATTAATATCAATAAACCCCTAAAGACCAAACTTAAGTATTACTTATCATACCTGAGAACATACCTGAATCTAGCTATTCTCTCAACTGTTAACAACCTCAAATCAAATCAATCGAGAAATTATTTTGCTCACCAATTCATTTACTGCTGTAAAACCTATAAATCATCTAATCTAGCCTTAATTCAAATACTATAAATCTATTGTGTAATCCTAGAGTCTCTGTGGATTCGATCCCTAAGTACTACATCTGTACCTCTTATTTGACAGAGTAATTCACACATATGATCTTGCGCATAAGTGGAAACCCACACATATGGCGCGTGGAAAATATTTGACAATCGTAGGAATGTGCTAGCACAAGCCATAGTATGCAGTCAAAATATAGTACTCTTGCTCAAGAGCCTACTCCCATACGGGGTATGAAGTACTTATAATGCATAGTACTGCCTGAGTGTTGGGGTCAAAAACGGTTACGACAAAGTTAACGTCCAAATTCCAGAAGAAGAAAAACATAGAAAAATTCTTCGACAAATATATTTTCGAAATAGATTCTTCTTTACGAAAAACCTTTGCGGAAGAAACACGAATCATCGGACAAGAGTTCGAGAAGGATCGTTATGCAGCGACCAAACACGTGCTCCGCTCGGTCGCTACGTAGCGACCAAGTTCGAGCCAAAGCTCAGTCACTACATTACAACCAAACGCCCATTCCGCTCGGTCGCTACGTAGCGACCGAGCTCGAACCAAAGTTCGGTCGCTACGTAGCGACCGAGCTCTACCGAAACGTCGATACGACATCAGTTCATGCATCCTCGTCTATCCTTCGATGCTATCTCCCGAATACCGTAGCGAACCCATCTCACGTTCCCCGCCATTTCTAAGTTATCAATCAAACTTTACCATAAAAACCGCGGAAAGTTCATTCTTTATCGAAAGAAGCCGTAATAAACGCTTCGAGTAAAAAGACGGCCCAAAGGGACCTAGGACACGACTCGAGGCCCAACTTACGAGTTCTTAACCAACAGCCCGTAAACCGCATGTCGGTTTACGCTTGGTCCGCAAGGGAAGATAAATGTCAAGTTTCCGCGGATAAATACAAAATTTTGAAGATAATTACGAAGATCGGAAAAAATGGAATATCTCCATTTTTATGCTATGGCGGCTTAAGGGCAGAAGAGGAATGGCGTAAACTGACCTTGGAGTCAGTATATAAGGGGTCCTAGGCGAGAGGCATGTAAGAGAACTTTTTCAGAGCAAACTTAGCACTTAGGGCAATTAGGCAACTTTCCGTTTTTGTTATTTCGAGCTGCGACTAAATTAGGTTTAGCCGTCTTAGGGTTGCTAGAACTAGTAATCTCGCCGACAGCTCTCGAGCCCAGGCTTATACCTTGTTGTAAACGCTCAAACGCAGATTCGGAATAAGACTTCTATTTGCTCTCTTCTTACGATTTTTATACTTTATCATTGTCATTATCGTGTTATGATTTGCTTGGCGTGTGGTATTAGCAGATATCCGGGACCTCTGGGAAATTAGGGTTTTCCTAGTTTCCTTATTTAAACGGAAATCGACAGTGCGAATTTTGGTTCCCACAGTTTGGCGCTAGAAGGAGGGGGGGTACGGATCAATCTAACCCAAAAAAACCACTCAACGATCATGAACGATATGCAAGACTCAACGTGCGCGAACGTCATCTCGTTCAAGGGGGGAGCAACGGTCGATCGAACCAAACCTCGAAACGATCTCCTTGTTATCGAACTGACGATCTGAGATATCGACGTCGCAAGGGTGCTAATCGACACCGGAAGTTCGGCCGATATCATCTTCAAATATACTCTCGAGAAAATAGGCATCGATCAATTCGAAATCGTGAAATACCCTAGCCCACTACTGGGACTTTCGGAAGAAACGACCATGGCCTACAGATCGATTAATCTCGCAGTCAAAGCCGGAACCGTGACAAGAGTCACAGAGTTTCTAGTTGTTGACCGTCCTGCATCTTACAACGTTATCATGGGAACGCCATGGTTGAACGCCATGCGTGCCATCCCATCCACGTACCATCTTTGCCTCAAGTTTCCAACCCCTAACGGAATCAAGGTAATATGGGGAAACCCAAGAGTATCACAGGTGTGTTACGCCGCAGAACAAAAACGAAAAAGACCAGACCTTGAGACCGTTCCTAGAAAAAGGGAGAAAAAGGTCTTCGACCAAGGTTCGCGAAGTCAAGATTCGGCTGAACTCTACTGGCAGTCTCGTAACATCGCGGCCCTAGAGGAAAAACGTGAACCAACTTGCGAGCCTGTGGTCACGGTCTGTCTCGACGAAGCATCTCCGGAACGGTGCGTCGAAATCGAAGCCAATCTCTGCGAGCCTTTGAGGACAGAGCTCGTAACCTGTCTAGAAAAGAACCTCAATACTTTCGCATGAGCCGCGGAAGATATGCCGGGAATTGACATTGACATAACGTGTCACGAATTGAATATCGATCCGACTTTCAAGCCCGTCAAACAAAAAAGGCGAAAGCTAGGACCTGAACGAGCTTCCGCGGTCAACGACGAGGTCGAAAAATTGCTTAAAGTCGGGTATCCAGACTGGCTCGCCAACCCCGTAGTAGTCAAAAAGAAAAACGGAAAATGGCGAGTTTGCGTGGATTTTACCGACTTAAACAAGGCCTGTCCAAAAGATAGTTTCCCCCTGCCACACATCGATCGATTGGTAGAAACGAACTTCTGTCTTTCATGGACGCCTTCTCAGGTTACAACCAGATTATGATGAACCCAGACGATCGCGAAAAAACTGCGTTCATTACCGATCGCAGAACCTATTGCTACATGGTAATGCCCTTCGACCTCAAAAACGCTGGCGCAACTTACCAATGACTCGTGAACCGTATGTTCTCTCAACAACTCGGTAAAACGATGGAAGTTTATATCGACGGCATGCTCGTCAAATCCCTCCAAGCAAAGGATCACTTATCACATCTCGAGGAATGTTTCGCCCAGTTAAATTCGCATAACATGAAGCTCAACTCGACAAAATGCAGATTCGCCGTGGCATCAGGGGAATTCCTCGGCTACCTAGTCACATTCCGTGGCATCGGGGCCAATCCAAAACAGATCAACGCACTGATCGAGATGGCTTCGCCGAAGAATAAGCGGGAAGTCCAAAGGTTGACCGGTATTATCGCGGCACTTAACCGTTTTATTTCGCGATCGACAGACAAGTGCCTGCCTTTCTACGATGTCGTATGGGGAAATAAAAAATTTGAATGGTCGGAAGAATGCGAAAACGCTTTCCAACAGCTGAAGCGGTATTTGGCTTCCCCCCCAGTCCTCGCAAAACCAGTGGAGGGGGAACCTTTGTTCTTTTACATCGCTGTATCAGCAACAGCTGTGAGCGGCGTGCTAATCAGGGAAGAACGCGGCGAACAGAAACCCATTTTCTATATCAGCAAAACCTTGCTGGATGCCGAATCTAGATACCCGCTGATGGAAAAATTAGCATGCGCGGTCGTAACATCGGCCCAAAAACTAAGACCATATTTCCAATCCCACACGATCGTCGTCCTCACGACTTTTCCCCTACGAACGATCCTGCATAGCCCGAGTCAATCGGGCCGATTAGCCAAATGGGCGGTAGAGCTTAGCAAATACGATATCGAGTACCGACCAAGAACAAGCGCAAAGTCACAAGTGCTTGCGGACTTCTTGGTCGAATTACCAACAGAGACCATAACCAACGAGGAACCAAATTCCACTTGGCTCCTTCACGTCGACGGATCCTCGTCCAAGCAGGGATAAGGCATCGAAATTTGCCTCACATCTCCAACGAAAGATATCTTAGAGAAATCGTTTAGGCTGGAATTCCACGCCTCAAACAACGAAGCCGAATACGAAGCACTCGTAGCAGGACTGCATTTTGCTCACGGCTTGAAGATACGAAACATCCACGCTTACTGCGATTCTCAGTTAGTGGCAAGTCAGTACAGCGGAGAGTATGAAGCCAGGGACGAATGGATGGATGCGTACCTTAAACTGGTCCGAAAACTAGCTCAAGAGTTTGACTGTTTTGCCCTCACGCGAATTCCCCGTTCCAAAAACGTCCAGGCAGATGCTCTCGCGGCCTTAGCGTCAAGTTCTGATCCAGGACTCAAAAGGGTAATTCCGGTCGAGTTCATCGAACACCCGAGCATCGGACCGCCAATCGTCGTCAACCTCATAGAAGGTCAAGACGACGAAGAAGAAGAAGTTGCAATACGACCGCAATCGGAACAATCTAATTACGGCTGCGATACCCCGTGGCTACAGAAGATTCAAGACTACATTATCGACGGACGCCTGCCCACCGAGAAATGGGCAGCCCACAAAATCCAAACACAGGCCGCGCGCTACGTAACAGTAGACGGCAAAATTTACAAATAGAGATTCTTCGGACCACTCATGACGTGCCTGGAAGGGGAAGAAGCGAAAAAATTGATGGAAGATGTACATTCGGGGTCCTGTGGCAATCATTCCGGCGGAAGATCACTAGCAGTGAAAATCAAACGCCATGGATACTATTGGCAACCGATGATCGGAGATTGCGAGAAGTTCGCACGAAAGTGCGAAAAATGCCAGAGGCATGCTCCAACCATCCGACAACCAGCCGAAGTCCTCTCCTCCATCACATCGCCTTATCCTTTTATGCGCTGGGCCATGGACATCGTCGGTCCCCTCCATAATTCACAGCAAAAGCGTTTCCTTTTAGTCCTCACCGATTTCTTTTCAAAATGGGTAGAGGCAGATTCGTACGCAAGTATAAAAGATGTCCAAGTCGAAAGTTTCGTATGGAAAAACATCATCTGCAGGCATGGAGTTCCTTACGAAATCGTAACCGATAACGGATCTCAGTTTATCTCCACCTGGTTCGAAGCGTTCTGCGAAAAATGGAAGATATGGCTTAACAAATCGACGCCCAGGTATCCGCAGTGTAACGGACAAGCTGAAACGATTAATAAAACCATTCTCGACGGACTGAAGAAACGCTTAGAGGCCAAAAAACGCAGGTGGGCCGACGAACTCGAGGGAGTCCTCTGGTCCCACCGTACCACCCCGAGGCGAGCAATAGGAGAAACCCCTTACGCTCTGGTGTACGGAACGGAATGCATGATTCCCGCAGAAGTAGAGTTGCCCGGTGTTCGGAGAAGATTGCTTCCCGAACGAGAGGAGCTCAACAACGCAATGCTCCTCGACGACCTCGATCTCATTGACGAGCACCGGGATCGAGCGCTCATCCGGATCCAAAATTACCAACACGCAGCCGCGAAGTACTACATTTCCAACGTACGGAATCGCAGATTTAATCAGGGAGATCTAGTCCTTCGCAAAGTCTTCCAAAACACCGCTGAACGAAACGCGGGAAAACTCGGAGAAAACTGGGAAGGACCCTATAAAATCGAAAAAATTGTCCGACCAGGCTCTTACGAAATTGCCAACATGCAAGGCATAAAAATTCCAAGGACCTGGAACGCGATGCATCTCAAAAAATACTATCACTGACCAACTCGCAATCACCGAACTACGAGACGGCTTGATCACCATAAGGAGTACGTAGGCAGTTTGTCAAAAGGCAAATTCAGCTGTCCCCCCTCATCAAAAAGGGGGGGGGAGTGGATACTCGAAAACATCCGACCACGCCTTCGATGTTTCCGACATATCTCAACCAAGCAAATTATCTTTTATCCGCGAAACATTTTCGAATTTCGAAAATAAATCAGCCGTTAGGAAGAAGCAGCCATTGGCATCGCGAGACGTCGCGAGAGATGCTTCAAGGATTACTTCTTCCGAACGACGAAAACGGACACTCCGTCAAAAAATGATGAACATTTTAACACATATCTTGCGCAAAAACGATAAACAACGGCATTCGCCGCCAAGTTCGGTGCTGGTCACATCGAACTCTTGAACGTCCTAAATAGACGTAGCCATCTTACGAAGATGACTCTCGTACATCCGACACAAGGATAATAGCGTTATAAAAGAAACCCAAAATTTTGGTCCAACACTTCCGTTTGGCTTAAAAATTGTCTCCGGAGAGATGCTCGAATCGTATCTAACAAGTCATATAAGCCGAGAACCTATCGCGGACTTTAAATCGGTACGAATCATGTTAAAATCGCGACAGATAATTCGATAGCCGGCTAGTCACCGCACAAAATCTTAAACCGAAAGTAAACCTAGGTCTTTCCCTAAACCCAGCGCACTGGTCTCTAACATCTCAAAGGCATGATATCCAAAAGATACGAGATCCCAAAACCATGCCTCTATGTTTATGATCGACATCTTCAGATATCCCGCGAAGTCGATATCTCGCGGAAAAACTCTCGAAACAGATCTCGAACAAAACATTTCACATCGAAAAAGGATATGAGACGACAACTCATCACCCTTCTTCCACTCCATACGTAAGCTTATGAAAAATGCAACTCGACAATCTTGTCATAAAAGCCGCAGAGCTGCGGGGATTCAAAGCCACACACGGCCAGTCCCGAAACACGAAATAAGGCCATTTAAGGCCGAAACATCAAACATAAAAAAAAAAAAAAAATCTCCGGCAAGAGATCTAACCAAAGTCATCCTCCGAGCTCACGCTCCTTCTTCACCCGTCGCTTCATATAAACCTGGAGCCACTTCACCCCCGAGTACCGGATCCTTCCCCTCAGGGCCTTCTGAACACGTCGGAAGGAGGCACGCGGATTTCAGGTCAGCTAGGATGAGATCAAAATCTCCATCCACAACTGCCAAATCTCCCTTGCAGCCGGACAAACGGGCCTCTTCGGCCTCTAAGGTCGGAGGAGTCTCACTTTGGAACGACTAAACCACGGCCATCCCGCCCTCGATCGTCGCCAAGGCTAAATCCCTGTTCCGAATGCACTCGAGAGAGCCAGAAAGGCAGAGATCTTCGCCAAACCAGCTTGGAACTCAGAACTAAGAGTGTCCTTGGCCTCTCGAATCCCGCGGCTCACTAATCCTGCATCGCTCTCAATCTGACGCTGAAGACGACGAACCTCCGAAGATTTGGCCTTCCTAGCTTTCTTCTCCTTGAGCAATGAACTCGCCGTCTTCCCGAGGTCCCTCTCGAGCTCCCCTATCGCGATCTCAAGTTTCGACACTTTCACGGAGTGAGAACCCTTGACAGCCGTCAGCATGGCCTCAGTTTCGGACCATCTACCCTGAAGTTCCAACAACTCCCCGGCAAGACGACTGGTCTCAGAACCGCACTTGCTGATCATCCCGTCGATCAACGACACGAACTGCGAAACGAGAAGAAAGTTAAAGATTCTTTGTCTTTTTTTAAAAAAATACAACGTTCAAGAAAGTGAGTGAGCGACAAACCTTTCCGCGAAACCCTGACGCTATGCTCGAGCTTCCTTACTGCGAAGATTCCCCGTCACCGCCCTTGGTAAACTTCCTCTTCTGGCCCTTAGTCTGAGTAAACGGAACAACACTAGGAGCGTGCAGCGCTAGAACGATCTCCTTCCTGGCCGGAGGAGGCGGCATAGAGTCAGCGGCCCTTTCCTTATCTTCGACGAGAATCGGAGTCGTGGACGATCCAGCATGTAAAGCCGAAGCATCCAGAACAGCCGAGCCTGCGAGAGTTCCCGTATCTCACGGAGTTGCGCCCTCAGTCCCATGATCCGGAGCAACGGCCAGTGCAGAAGAGGACAGTAACTCGGCGCCGGCTCGAACCTTTTATTTCTCGGCTTGGCGACGAACTAATTTCTCTCGAAAGGAGATATGATTGGCGACGCAAGCCGGCGCTTCGACCAGAGAAGTCGGAATCGGCGCCGGAGATGTAGCCTCGCCCATCTCCACATCGGAACTTCGCTTGTCACCATGGGAAGAAGACATGTTAAAAAAAAAAAGAGAGATTTGGAGCTAGAGAGTTTTTGAAGGTTTGAAGAAGGAAAGGTGTGAACCAAATGAATGACAAGGGCTCACTACTTATAGAAATGGGAACTCAGAATTTTATATTTTTTTTTAATAAAAGTTTTCTCGAGAATTCTCTTCCGCGGAATTTGAAGTAAACTTCGTTCGAAACGCCTAACTTCTCCAAAATCGTTAAACCGCCCGCAAGAGTCTTGACTCTAACGAGCTGGGGGCTAACTGTTCGGGTCAAAAATGGTTACGACGAAGTTAACGTCCAAATTCCCGAAGAAGAAAAACAAAGAAAAATTCTTCGACAAATATATTTTCGAAATAGATTCTTCTTTACGAAAAACCTTTGCGGAAGAAACACGAATCATCGGACAAGAGCTCGAGAAGGATCATTACGCAGCGACCAAATGCGTGCTCCGCTCGGTCGCTATGTAGCGACCAAGTTCGAGCCAAAGCTCAGTCACTACATGACAACCAAAAGCCCATTCCGCTCGGTCGCTACGTAGCGACCGAGCTCTACCAAAACGTCATACGACATCAGTCCATGCATCCTCGTCTACCCTTCGATGCTATCTCCCGAATACCGTAGCGAACCCATCTCACGTTCCCCGCCATTTCTAAGTTATCAATCAAACTTTACCGTAAAAACCGTGGAAAGTTCATTCTTTATCGAAAGAAGCCGTAATAAACGCTTCGAGTCGAAAGACGGCCCAAAGGGATCTAGGACATGACTCGAGGCCCAACTTACGATTTCTTAACCGACAGCCCGTAAACCGCATGTCGGTTTAGGCTTGGTCCGCAAGGGAAGATAAATGTCAAGTTTCCGCGGATAAATACGAAATTTTGAAGATAATTACGAAGATCGGAAAAAAATGGAATATCTCCATTTTTATGCTATGGCGGCTTAAGGGCAGAAGAGGAAAGGCGTAAACCGACCTTGGAGTCGTATATAAGGGGTCCTAGGCGAGAGGCATGGAAGAGAACTTTTTCAGAGCAAACTTAGCACTTAGGGCAATTAGGCAACTTTCCGTTTTTGTTATTTCGAGCTGCGACTAAATTAGGTTTAGCCGTCTTAGGGTTGCTAGAACTAGGAATCTCACCGACAGCTCTCGAGCCCAGGCTTATATCTTGTTGTAAACGCTCAAACGCAGATTCGGAATAAGACTTCTATTTGCTATCTTCTTACGATTTTTATACTTTATCGTTGTCATTATCGTGTTCTTATTTGCTTGGCATGTGGTATTAGCAGATATCCGGGACTTCTGGGAAATTAGTGTTTTCCTAGTTTCCTTATTTAAACGGAAATCGACAGTGCGAATTTCGGTTCCCACACTGAGGAGCTTACATGCTTACTCTCAGGCAAGGAGCATATCACTTATAATGCAAAGTACTGCCTGAGGAGCTTACACGCTTACTCTCAGGCAGGGAGCAGAATACATAACATGCAAAGTACAGCGTAAGGAGCTTACACGCTTACTCTTACGCATGGAGCATCGTACGAAACATGCCAATTCCTGCAACAACGCAGGAGGCGTAAGTACAAACGCAAAATATTGTATTTAAACTCAGATTTTATACAGGGAGCGACAATGGGTATGAGACATAAAGCAGGAATGGTTCTGCGCAAGCCTATGTATGCTGTCAAAACTACCTAAAACCCATGTGCAGCCTAAGGCGCATCGTGGTCCCTAGAGTACCATTGTGAAAAGTACTTGTATTAACATGCTACGTGCTACGTGCTACACAATACAACGAACACATGGTATAATTATTGTAAAACTACTGTGAAATACAGAGAGCAATTAAAACCCTTCTTCTCCAGACATTGAAAGCGGCGAAACCTGGCACTTGGGTCATAACACCCACACCAGCACCCTCTAAGCCTGTCAGTGACTTCATGCAGAAGTAGAATACATCATAGGAACTCGATAGTGGCCAGCTTCCGAGCAGCAGAATATGAAATCCGAACAGGTACCGGGAATAGTCTTGCCTAGGAAGGCGGAGTACGGTCCCTGCAAAACAAAATATTCCAGGTTCTTACGAACTCCCGGTCTAAAGGTAACCTCAGGGTTTTTAGATCAGAAACCCCGGGTTATTAAGAACCTTCGGGTCCCCAAGCATTCTTCGGGTCCTGAAAAAATCTCAGGGCCTGGAAAAGGAAAACCTCCAGGCTCTTATATAACCCCGGGTCCAAAATGACACCCGGGTCCAAAAGCAACCTCCGGGTTCAAAACGACCTCCCGGTCCAGAGCAACCTCCGGGTTTAAAATGACCTCTGGGTCCAAAAGAAACCTTCGGGTTCAAAACGACCTCCGGGTCCAGAAGAAACCTCCGGGTTCCCAAACGACCTCCGGGTCCAGAGCAACCTCTAGGTTCAAAACGACCTCCGGATCCTAAATACGACCTAAGGTTCTGAAGGAACCTCCGGGTTCCAAACGACCTTCGGGTCCTTGTTCGACCTCTTGGTCCTAAAAACGACCACCGGGTCCAGAGCAACCTCCGGGTTCAAAACGACCTTTGGGTCCAAAAGAAACCTCCAGGTTCAAAACGATCTCTGGGTTCCCACATGACCTCCGGGTCCAGATACGATCTCATGATCGATAGGAGAACCTCCGGGTACCCACATGACCACTGGGTCCAGATACGATCTCGGGATCAAAAGGAGAACCTCCGGTGTGACACCCCCGATCGTAGATAACCGGAAATGACACGGTCGATGTTCCCTAATGATCGACCCGAGGTTCTCGAAATAAATTCGATCGCCTCAGACCAACGACCAAAGAACACAGACGGTCCTATCGGATATTACTCTAGGCTTTTCAACCCGGTAAAGCAATATTCGATAGTTAGTTCGTCTCTGACAAGGACTAATATCATATGAGAACTCGTGATTTATAAACATCTTTTATAGGTTATTTATTTACTTTAAACATCTTACAAAGTGTTATAGTTTTATACTACGGCCTATCGCCCAACAACGTTTTAAGTAAATATACATCAAAAGGTACGTTGCAAGGACAACAAAATACTACCGCTGGTTGGCCGCTCCTTCTGTCAAAAAGAGTAAAGTGTCCCCCGCCTAAGGGTAACCTGCACACATGAACACATGAATGAGTCATGAGAAACTAGTTTACTCAGTGAATCTAGAATCACAACACAATCTAGAATAAACCAAAAAATTATCAAATGCATATACATGATTATGCAAGTACTAGTACTATACTTTAATATGGATCATCATTGTGAATTCTTATTTTAAACATCACTTCCACAACACCCGCCTGTTACCATACTCATATAATACAATATATATACTAGACCCGAGAAACCACCAAGGCTAACCAAGACTAGTGAGTTAGCATCACCCTCATTGTCGAATGTCCAGTATGGACAATCCGACACTGCATCGTCATGCAGTACACGGTCTCCAGGGAGCTACCCCATCATCGTGTCTTCATGACCTTGTTCTGTTCGCAGGACCAAGTCACGTTAATGCGGGGACTTTAGGGATACTGAATATAACAAGACTTTACATGATTTTACTTCTATAATCATTCCAAAATTAATCCATAATTAATCCTTAATTAATCATAATTAACTCTTAATTAATTCATAATTAATCTCATATTAATCTTTAATTAATACAAGATTAGTACTTAATTAATCATGATTACTCCTTAATTAATCTCATATTAAATCTTAATTAAACCAAGATTAATTCTTAAGTAAACCAAGATTAATCCTTAATTAAACAATGATTATTTCATAGTTAAGATTAGTACTTGTGAACAAGTACTAAGATTAGGATTAACCTCACTTTAACGTTTTGGTTACTCTTTATGTGAAGTTCACAATAAGTAAACACAACACCATTCTTATAAATTTCAGAGCCTTTACTAACTTAATCAATCTCAATATCTTTCTAGACTCACCTAAAAGATTAGTCTTGGAACTGGTTGGATACCTAAAACCTTACTCCACCTCTGACCTTCTGATCTTCTATACAGTAAAGAACTAAGCTACAGGATGAAAGGAAGTCGCCCAAGGTCTTGTATAATTTTTCTCTGATTTTTGTCTCACTTTTCTCTGTTTTTCTCACTGTTTTTCTCTCTGAAATTTTCTAGATTTTTCTGCAGTGTTCTGAACGTGGGAAGCAGCTGGAGAGGGGTTAAATATGAGGTGAGCTTCCTTCAGGTGAGGGTTTCACTCAGGACAAAGCTAGGCTGAGTGGGGACAGCTGGCCAGCTGCTTCAGCACTCTCAGCACAAGCTGCTGTCCTTTCCTTAACCTGAAGAAACTCCAGCCCTTTCATGTGCTTCTCACATGACAATCTAAGAAACAAGGCAAGCAGGCAGCTTTTGATTGTCATGTGCCAGTTACTGAAGAAGCTAGGCAAGCAGGCAGGTGCAAGTCTAAGACTGAATAAGTGCACAACCAGGCTGGTGAAGGACATAACTAAGTTCTAAAATTATTTCGGAAGTTGGTCTATAATTTTAAATAATTTTTCAACCAAATATTCCTTGTCTTTTGCTCTCGTCTTGTTCCCGGAAAATCTCTTCCAGCTTAATAAAAATTCGACCAAAATATTTAAGACTCGACCAAACTATCAAGTGAAGGTCTTTCGACCACAAGACAGTCCTGTCGATAAATTATTCTACCGGGTCGATTTTTATTTTTATTAATCCTTGTCGAACCAACTAAAAACTGGTCGAGCGGGATTTTTCTCGACCAAAAATTTATTGGCTCGTGAGGGTTGTTACACTCTTCCCACTTAAAAGAATTCGTCCCCGAATTCTCAAAATACAAGTGTACACCCTTTACTGGACGACTGGGGTATCTGAGAAGAGTTCTGGGTAATCAGCTCGGAACTTATCTTCATCCTCCCATATTATAACAACTCTCTTTCGCTTTCCCCAAAATACTTGAACTTGCGAAATTTCCCTATTCTTCAATTTCTTGATACGACGCTCGCCTATCCGCAAAGGACCTTCGGGATAGGTGAGGTTAGGTTGCAAGTTCTCTGGTCGCTGCGGCTCGACCATATTCGGATCTGGTATATGCTTACGCAGCATCGATACATGAAATACCGGATGCATAGGCATATTGGGTGGAAGTTCTAGTCTATAGGCTACTTCTCCAACTCTGGCGACAATTCGGTACGGCCCAATGTAACAAGTAGCTAGCTTCCCAATTTTTCCAAATCGATCATTTCCTTTCCGTGCAGCTACTTTCAAGAAGACTAAATCATTTACTGCAAAAATGACTTCTCTTCTACCGCGGTCTGCATACTTCTTTTGTCGGTCTTGAGCCTTCTTCATATTGGCTTGAATTATCTTTACTTTTTCTGCAGCCTCATCTACTATTTCTGGACCAAGAATTCTTCTCTCGCCATCTTCTGCCCAACATACTGGCGTTCTACAAGGTCGACCATACAATGCTTCGTATGGTGACATACCAATACTAGAGTGGTACCTATTGTTGTAGGAGAATTCAATCAGAGGCAAAAACTTTTCCCACGGACCATTCCAGTCGAGGATACACAACCTTAACAGATCTTCCAGAATTCTAATGGTTCTTTCGGTTTGGCCATCAGTTTCTGGATGAAACGATGTACTCATATGAAAATCAGTTCCCAAGGCTTGTGGAAAGGCTCGCCAAAATTCAGCTGTAAAGCGCGGGTCTCGGTCTGAAACTATATTTGCTGGTACCCCATGAAGCTTTACTATTTCCTCCAAATACAGCTTTGCTAACGTCTCAACTTTTTCGGTAAGTTTCATCGGTAGGAAATGAGCAGATTCGATCAACAATCACCCAAACTGCATCATTCCCATGGCTAGGCGCTCGAGGTAAACCAGAAATAAAGTCCATCGCTACGGCATCCCATTTCCATTCAGGGATAGGTAGGCTTTGAAGTAAGCCACCTGGGACTTGGTGTTCAGCTTTTATCTGTTGGCAAGTCTGGCACTGAGAAACCCACATGGCAACATCTCTCTTCATCCCTGGCCAGTGGTAATATCTTCTGATATCTCGATACATCTTTGTGCTCCCGGGATGAATGCTTAAGAGAGAATGGCGTGCAGTCCTTAGAATCTCCTCTTGAAGTCTTTCTCCCTTCGAAACAGTTACTCGACCATTGAGTAACAAAGTTTCATCACTTGCAACTTGATATCCTCCGAAGTTTCCTTCATTCAACTGCTCTCGTATCTTCTTCAGATTTACATCTCTCATTTGATATCCTCGGATACGAGAAAGTAAACCAGCTTGGCTTACTGCTTGTAGTCCTAGAGGTTCTCTTTCCTCTCCTTCTACGGCAGCCAAACTAACCATCTTGAATTCTGCTTCTAGGCTCTGGAGTTCTTTTTCAATATCTACATCAACTTTTTTCTGCTCAACGCATCAGCAACAACGTTGGCTTTTCCTGGATGGTATAGGATCTGCATGTCGTAATCAGCTACGAACTCCATCCATCGTCTTTGCCTTAGGTTCAGATCAGGTTGAGTGAAAAGATACTTAAGGCATTTATGGTCAGTGAACACTTGGATCTTCTCACCATACAAATATGATCGCCAAATCCGAAGGCCAAATACTACTGCAGCCATCTCTAGGTCATGTGTCGAATAATTCACTTCATGCTTTCTTAGTTGCCTACATGCATAGGCGATCACCTTATCGTCCTGCATCAGCACACAACCTAAACCAACATGAGATGCATCCGTATACACGGTGTATGGTTGGTTAGGCTTAGGCAAGGCTAAGATAGGTGCAGTCGTCAAAGCTTCTTTTAACTTTTCGAATGCTTCGTCGGTTTCCATAGTCCATTCATAAGCAATCCCTTTACCGGTAAGACGAGTCAAAGGCTTTGATACGCTTGCAAATCCTTGAAAAAACTTTCTGTAATAGCTGGCCAATCCGAGAAAACTTCGAATCTCGGTAACAGAAGTCGGATGCGGCCATTCCTTAATAGCACCTATCTTTTCTGGATCGATGGCAACTCCTTCTTCTGACACTCGATGTCCTAAGAAGCCAACTTCTCTTTTCCATAAACGACACTTACTAAGCTTAGCAAAAAGCTTTTGATCTCGCAGACACTCCAAAACTAGTCGTAGATGCCTTTTGTGTTCTTTTGTACTTCGGGAATATATGAGGATGTCATCAATGAATATGATAACAAACTCGTCCAGGTAATCCCGAAATACTTCATTCATCAGTCGCATAAATGCAGCTGGGGCATTGGTAAGACCAAAAGGCATTACTACGAACTCAAAGTGTCCATAGCGGGTTCTAAAGGCGGTCTTCATGATATCGGTTTCGGAAATCGGAATCTGATGATAACCCGAAGCTAAATCAATCTTCGAAAACCAGCTTGCGCCTTGTAACTGGTCTAACAGCTCATCAATTCCTGGGAGTGGGTACTTGTCTTTTATGGTTACGTTATTGATTCCACGATAATCAATACATAACTGCATTCTTCCGTCTTTCTTCTTTACAAATAGCACAGGTGCTCCCCATGGTGATGAACTAGGTCGTATGAAACCTTTGTCTAACAAATCAGCTAACTGCTGCTTCAACTCAGTGAGTTCGGCTGGTGCCATTCGGTATGGTGCCTTTGCTATTGCAGCGGATCCGGGTTCTAAGGTTATATTAAAGGGGTTACTCCTAGGTAGCGGCAATCCCTCTAATACCTTAAACACGTCCTCGTATTCTCTGACTACTGGTATTTCTTCCATGTTATGCTGTTTCTCGTCTTCTACTGGTCCAGCAACTAAGGTCACTAAGTATACCTCTTCACCCTTCTCCAAAAGGTTTTCAATTCTCAATTCTAATACTAATGACGCTCCAACACTTGGTATTATGCCATGGTAAGCTAAAGGGGGTTGGGTATCTCTCTCGAAAACAATCTTCCCTCGACCACAATCAAGGTGAGCTCGGTAGCTTGACAGCCAATCCATCCCTAAGATTACCTCGTACCTCTCTAATGGGAGAACAAACAAATGAGCCGGAAAAACCATATATTGGATAATGATTGGAACTCTTAGAATACAGCCTTCAGTTTCAAGAACTTGATCTCCGGGAGTTAGAAAGGGAATGGATAAATTCACCTTAGTGAATTCTCCATCAAATTTGGATGCTACTTCGGGAGCTACAAAACTATGTGTTGCTCCCGAATCGAAAAAGATATGGGCGGATATTCCACCCACAAGAAAAGTCCCTGACAATAATTGACTTTACCATCAATTACTTACGCAACCACTTTTATAATATTTTTATATCACTAATTCACCAATCATTTAAAAAAATTATGCAACACTCAATTGGATAAGAAAACAAACCTGAAATCGGACCCTGAGGTGGTCTGGATGGTCCTGGTAACTCTAAAGCGTAAGCCCTAGCAGCAGTGGCTTGATGCTTAGCAGGAGGTAAGGGTAAAGGTGGGTTAACAGGTCCAACGGGTCGAGCCCTCGAAACAACAGGCTGAGCAAGATGAGTGCGTGGACATGATGGCGCATAATGTCCTCGCTCTCCACACGTGAAGCAATTGATATGAGATGGTACAGCCGGTTGGAACTGTCCCACGGTCGGACAATCTCTCCTAACATGGCCCAGCTGGCCACAAGTGAAACAAGTCGGGGTTCTAGGTCTAGGACCTTCAGAACGACCTCCCCGAAAAGCTCTACCTCCCCGTCCTCGCTGCACAGCAGAATGCAGCTGAGGCTGGAACGGAACAGATGGACGTCTAGGTTGTGCAGAATTGCTAGAAGAAGCTCTCTCAGCAGCAATGGCCTCCTCAACGTTCACAGCACGCTCAACAAGATCAGCAAGCCTATGAAACTCTACTGCCTCAAGTCTGCTTCTGATATATGGGTTAAGTCCTCGAAGGCACTTACGGATAATCATCATCTCGTCCTCCCGACCATAGTGGTCATACTTCCTGAGACGGGTGAATTCTGCCTCATACTTCCTAACAGATAATCCTCCCTGAACTAGCTCCATGAATTTAATCTCCAATCGATCACAGGCTTCCGGTGGGAAGTACTTTCGAACGAACGCTGTACGGAAGTCAGCCCAACTCAGATTGAAGTCTCCAAAGTTCCTCTACGCATAACCACCAACTGATGGCGTCCTTCTCTAGATAGTAAACAGCCACGTCCTTCTTGAATTCGTCCGGACAACGGGTTGCAGCAAAGTTCTGCTCGAGATTGTGTAGCCACGCATCAGCTTCAAAGGGATCAGTGCCTCCCTGGTAATGCTTCGTCCCCAAGTTCTTCATAATCATGACTATCTTCAGGAAGTCCGGATAAGAAGTGGTAGGTACTGGAGCTGGCTGAGCACGCTGTGCGTCACGCTGTGCATTTAGTGCTTGATGTTGTGATATCTTGTATATTTCCATTATCTTATCCATTCATCCATGTGCATTTTGATCATATAGACTAGGATTTAGCCATGTTTAGGTTGCATTTTGCATACATAAGTCTTTATCAGGTATTGGAGTACCACATGGAGTTCTCGGAGACATCTGGGTGTGTTTGGAGCTCGAAAGAGGTGTAAAGATGATCATTGGACGAGCAGAGCGTTGGGAGCGACTTCCCGGAGCGACACCAACAAGTCGCTCTGACCTGCCTTTTCAGAGCGACCTTACCAGAGCGATGCGGAGAAGTCGCTCGCCATTTCATCCCGGTGGAAGCCGAAAACTGACCCGGAGCGACCTATCAGAGCGACCACTCCAGGTCGCTCCCGAAGCCCAGAGCGACTTGGCCAGAGTGACACCCCGAGGTCGCTCGAATTTCTATCGCATGACGACAACACAATGGAGCCAGAGCGACCTCTCGCAGCGACACAGCGAGGTCGCTCCCGAAGCATGGAGCGACTACTCGGAGCGACGAGCGGAGGTCGCTCGCATTTTCATCACTCGGGAACGCGAGAACGAGTCTAGAGCGACCTCTCGCAGCGACACAGCGACCTCTCGCAGCGACACAGCGAGGTCGCTCCCGAAGTGTGGAGCGACTACTCGGAGCGACGAGCGGAGGTCACTCCGCGTCTTATTTCTTTCGAACTTATGATTTCTCAAGGGCCTTTTGGTCATTTCATGATGCACGTTTTTATTTTCTAAACCTATGTTTTAATACTCTGTAAGCCACCAGGAGGCAGATCTATCTTTGTTCTGAAGAAAACCACCAAAAACCTTGAAAAAGGGGATCTCTTTGATTCATTGATCACATGTTCTACTGTTGATTTCTATTCTATTATCTGTATTTTCTCTAAATGATTAATCTGAAATCCAATATGGGTTTAAGAGGAATCATGGAGATTAGTGAGTAATCACCTTTTGAATTCATGGGTTAGGGAGATTAAGGGTGATTAGGTTAGTTCTAGGATGTTTTAGTGTAGATCATTCTTGTTCCTTGCTAGTAGAGTATTCTTAATGCATCTTCTGAGTTGGCCACTCAAAAGTTGATCAATAGGCATTTCCCACCCGAAAGGTGTTTGATGAAATGCCTGAGACAACTCTCCTAGGCTTTTAGTATACTTTGCCAAAGACATTTGTTGTTAAAGATGCTAAGATAGCTAATAGACTTGTTAGTAATGATTGCTTTCATATTATTCAACCAAAGACATTTGATGTTTGAGATATGTTAGCAAATGAGCATTCATCTAGACATAGAGCTTGCTTAGAATTGTGTCTAGGCTTAAGGTTGATAGTTTGATTGATCATTTGCCATCCTTAGTTCGATACTTGATCACCCAAGGTCTAATCCCTATGCCCATGAGTTCTCTTTTCCCTTAGTCAAGAAAGTATCATTCTGTTATTGCTTTCTAGTTTTAGTCATAGCTTAAAACCCATCTAAATCATTGGTTGCACTTAGATTAAGTGAGTACTTGCATTCTCAGTGCTTTGATATCCCTCAGAACTGGTTCGACAATCACTATACTACAACATTTGTCTTAGGAGCCTTGAAAACTCCTAACATCAAATTGGCGCCGTTGCCAAATTCTGAGTAGATTTAAACATTGAGATTTAGTCACTTGCTTGAGACTAAGTCATTTTAATTTTGTTTTGTTACTGATTCTTCTTCTTCACCTACCTTTCACTTTCAGGTGTATGAACTTGAGGAGCAGGGGTCCATCAAACCTAGTTCCAATAGTAGCAGACATCAGAGCTTTTGAGAGGGAGTGTGCTAGAGCTAGAAGAGAAGAAGAACACCAGGCCCACTTGGATATTGATATGGCAGATCCACCGCAAGGGGCAGAACACCAACCGCGGGCAGCTCGACCCATTGGCACTTACGACCGCCCCAACATACATGGTCACAGATTCGGAATCCGAGCACCAGCTGTGGCAGCCAACAACTTTGAGGTCAAGTCAGGACTCCTCAACGTGATCGAGAACAACAAGTATCATGGCTTGGCTCTGGAGGACCCATTTGATCACTTGGATAGGTTCGACAGCTACTGTGGGTTGTCAAAAACCAATGGTGTGTCCGAAGATGCCTTAAAGCTCAAGCTATTCCCTTTCTCTTTGGGGGATAAGGCACGTCAGTGGGAGAAGTCTCTACCCAGCCACTCTATCACCACTTGGGATGAGTGCAAGAGAGCATTCTTGGAGAAATTCTTCTCATCCTCAAGAACTGCTAAGCTGAGAAATGAGATCTCCAGTTTCCAACAGAAGAACTTGGAAGGATTCAGTGAAGCCTGGGAGAGATTCAAGGGCTACCAAGCTCAATGCCCACACCATGGTTTCTCTAAGGAGAGCTTGCTGAGCACATTCTACCGTGGTGCTCTTCCTAAGTACAGGGCCAGACTGGATACAGCTAGCAATGGGTTCTTCTTGGGGAGAACTGAGGAAGATGCAGAGGAGCTGGTTGACAACATGGTAAAGAGTGATGCAGTCTACAGTGGAGACCACGACAGAAGCAGTCGAACAGATGATAAGCAGACGAGGAAGGAGTTGAAAGCTCTACAGGATAAGATAGACATCCTCCTTGCTGATAAAGCCACACAAGAGCAGCTGCACTTTGTTGGTAACCCAAGCCAAGATACACCACCTGTTGTCCATGAGGTTGAGGGTTTGGAAGGTCAGGAAGAGCTGTGTTTCATCAACAACAATGGTAGCTGGTACAAAAAAGAGCCCAACTTTCAGTACAACAACTACCAACAGAAATCCTACCCCAACAACCAACAGAGTGGTTATCCGCCTCGAAACAACCAGCAAGGCAGCTATCAACCTCATCAAAACCCCTCATCTGGTTCCTCTGCTCCTCAAGAGAGCAGCACTGACACCCTGCTGAAACAAATCTTGGAGTCTCAGACTAGAAGTGAGAAGCATGTTGGATATGAGTTGAAAAACCTTCATTCCAAGATTGATGGAAGCTACAATGAGCTCAACAACAAGTTCTCACATCTTGCTTCTACAGTCAAGAATTTAGAGAATCAGTTTGCTTCCATGAACACTCACCAGACTCGCCAGCAAGGATCTCTACCTGGAAAATCTGACCAAAACCCCAAGGAGGCCAAAGCTATCACCCTTAGGAGTGGTAAGCAGTTACCTCCTACAACCCTCACCAGGGATGCTGAGAAACTAGGTGAAGAGGTGGCCATCAACTTAGATGATGAAGTGGTGATTGTTGATGAGAAAATCAATGATGAAATCTTGGAGAAGATTGTGGAAGCCAAGGGTAAAGGAAAGGTTGGGGAAGCGAAGAAAACAGTGAAAGATGGTGAAGTTCTTGCTCCAGCAAGTGAGAACTCTTTTGTTCCTCCTCCCTATGAACCCAAACTACCATTCCCTGGTAGATTCAAGAGGCAGCTGCTAGAGAAGTACAAGGCTTTGTTTGACAAGCAAATGAGTGAAGCTCAGGTTGCAATGCCCATCATCGATGCTTTCATGTTGATTCCTCAATACAACAAGTTCCTGAAAGATGTTGTAGCTGCAAAGAAGAAGGAAATGGAAAGCATGATGATTCTTACCCATGAGTGCAGTGCCATCATCCAAAGGCTTGATGTTCCAGAGAAGTTAGAGGATCCAGGATGCTTCACACTACCTTGTGCTCTTGGACCTATGGTATTTGAGAAATGTCTCTGCGATTTGGGAGCTAGTGTCAGCGTGATGCCTTTGTCTGTTGCAAAGAAGCTTGGATTCACTCAGTACAAGAAGTGTAAACTCTCTCTGGTGTTAGCTGATCGTTCAGTGAAGTACCCTGTGGGCATCTTAGAGGACCTACCTGTGAAGATTGGAAAATATGAGATACCTACAGATTTTGTGGTGCTTGAGATGGGTGAGGAGGCTCAAGACCCATTGATTCTTGGAAGGCCATTCTTAGCTACAGCAGGAGCAATTGTTAAGGTGAAAGCGGGCACGATTGATCTCCATTTGGGTAAAGGGCATGTTCTCCACTTTGACATCAAGGAGAAAATGAAGAAACCAACTGTGTTCGGGCAAGCCTTCTACATTGAAGAGATGGGCACTCTTGCTGATGAGCACCTTGAAGAGTTACCACCTGAGGACGACGAGGAGGGAGCATCTCCCTCTACTCATTCTCCATAGAAGGTAACCCACTACTTTCCCTTGTATATACCATTTCGTTTTTGCATATTAGTTTTCTCTTTTTGGGTATCTCTCTCTCCTTGACAACACAGAGACTGTGTCATTTAAGTTTGGGGGAGGTACCAAGTATTTGATCACGTTTGCTTTGATGATTTTGAGTCTCATGCATTGCATTATACATATATATTTGCATAAAAAAAAAATTCATTAAGTTTGCATCATTGGCATTTCTAGGAGAGTCTAGAGCATATAGGTTGCATTTACTTGCATTGGGAGCAATGATTTGAAATGCCTTGTAAAGAACATTACTTTGCACCTGAATAGCTTATGCACCTCTCAAAAACACTTGTATGCTTCGAGCCTTGAAGACTCTTCCTGAAACTTGTTGATTGCTGAAACTCAGTCTTTGAAGCCAACTACAACCTTATTTGAACTAAACGAACTTAATGCTTCTTGCTCATGGTCCCTTGTGTACTGAGTCATGGCTATACACACCTGAGTTGTCACATCCTTTATGCCAATCTTATTCTGACAAACTCTAGTGGTAGACCACTCCCAAAACCTTTCCCTCCTTTTAAGCTTTCATTGTTTGATGAGTGAGGCCTTCTTCGGAAAGTCTTACATGTGCATAATGTTGAGAGTATCGGGAACGACAATGCTTGATCTTCATTCTTGCTAGATTGGGCACTCTATTGTCTAGCTATAGGTGGGAGGTGAGAGTTGTGATTATGATTTGGGAGCAATGAAAAAGGAAAAGAAATGACTCTTTGTGTTTAAGTGAATTGTCTTATTGGGATAAGTAGAAAAACCTCTAGCTCAAGTTATGAAAAGTCTTGGCCCCCATCTAAAAAAAAAAAAAAAAAAAAAAAAAGAGAAATAAAATATGAAAAGAAACGAAAAAGAAAGAAAAAGGGGGCTAGCAAAGTTGTTAGGAGCTAAGTAATGTTTTGAGGTTGTGAAAAATCCCTTGTAGATTTCAAAGAGAAGGAGTTAATGTTCTTAGGATCTTTTGGTGAGAGATGTGAGTTGGGTTTGGCATTTGAGAATGATTGTGTAATTGTATGTTTGGGAAAAGGGTAGAACAATGGAGATTGAGCATTGTATGCATGAGTTGATCCCTTTCTTAGATATATTATGTGCAATGTCAAGGCTACTTGTTTCGAGAGTAAACCACCTTAAAGATTTTATGTTTCGAACCTCTTGAATCACTTGAATAAAAGTCTTCCCTCACCCAACCAAATGACTTGGACCAACTTACCATTTGCAAGAATTCACCTGATGTTTTGTGCTTAATGAATGTGAGAGTTGGTTGATTTGAATGTGTGGATGCATGATGATGAGTGTAGGGATGAAAAGAGTTCAGATAGACCTAGAGAAGCTAGAGTGTAATAAGAGAGTGTGCTCGTGCTGGATTAGATGTTGAATCGAGTACTAGTTGTGTTTCTTTTGGCTATGAGCTCCCACCTTCAAACCTCTCTCCCTATGAGTTCTAGAAAGTTCACTTGTGGACAAGTAAAAGAACAAGTTTGGGGGAGTTGATATCTTGTATATTTCCATTATCTTATCCATTCATCCATGTGCATTTTGATCATATAGACTAGGATTTAGCCATGTTTAGGTTGCATTTTGCATACATAAGTCTTTATCAGGTATTGGAGTACCACATGGAGTTCTCGGAGACATTTGGGTGTGTTTGGAGCTCGAAAGAGGTGTAAAGATGATCATTGGACGAGCAGAGCGTTGGGAGCGACTTCCCGGAGCGACACCAGCAAGTCGCTCTGACCTGCCTTTTCAGAGCGACCTTACCAGAGCGATGCGGAGAAGTCGCTCGCCATTTCATCCCGGTGGAAGCCGAAAACTGACCCGGAGCGACCTATCAGAGCGACCACTCCAGGTCGCTCCCGAAGCCCAGAGCGACTTGGCCAGAGTGACACCCCGAGGTCGCTCGCATTTCTATCGCATGACGACAACACAATGGAGCCAGAGCGACCTCTCGCAGCGACACAGCGAGGTCGCTCCCGAAGCATGGAGCGACTACTCGGAGCGACGAGCGGAGGTCGCTCGCATTTTCATCACTCGGGAACGCGAGAACGAGTCCGGAGCGACCTCTCGCAGCGACACAGCGAGGTCGCTCCCGAAGTGTGGAGCGACTACTCGGAGCGACGAGCGGAGGTCGCTCCGCGTCTTATTTCTGCTCGAACTTATGATTTCTCAAGGGCCTTTTGGTCATTTCATGATGCACGTTTTTATTTTCTAAACCTATGTTTTAATACTCTGTAAGCCACCAGGAGGCAGATCTATCTTTGTTCTGAAGAAAACCCCAAAAACCTTGAAAAAGGGGATCTCTTTGATTCATTGATCACATGTTCTACTGTTGATTTCTATTCTATTATCTGTATTTTCTCTGAATGATTAATCTGAAATCCAATATGGGTTTAAGAGGAATCATGGAGATTAGTGAGTAATCACCTTTTGAATTCATGGGTTAGGGAGATTAAGGGTGATTAGGTTAGTTCTAGGATGTTTTAGTGTAGATCATTCTTGTTCCTTGCTAGTAGAGTATTCTTAATGCATCTTCTGAGTTGGCCACTCAAAAGTTGATCAATAGGCATTTCCCACCCGAAAGGTGTTTGATGAAATGCCTGAGACAACTCTCCTAGGCTTTTAGTATACTTTGCCAAAGACATTTGTTGTTAAAGATGCTAAGATAGCTAATAGACTTGTTAGTAATGATTGCTTTCATATTATTCAACCAAAGACATTTGATGTTTGAGATATGTTAGCAAATGAGTATTCATCTAGACATAGAGCTTGCTTAGAATTGTGTCTAGGCTTAAGGTTGATAGTTTGATTGATCATTTGCCATCCTTAGTTCGATACTTGATCACCCAAGGTCTAATCCCTATGCCCATGAGTTCTCTTTTCCCTTAGTCAAGAAAGTATCATTCTGTTATTGCTTTCTAGTTTTAGTCATAGCTTAAAACCCATCTAAATCATTGGTTGCACTTGGATTAAGTGAGTACTTGCATTCTCAGTGCTTTGATATCCCTCAGAACTGGTTCGACAATCACTATACTACAACATTTGTCTTAGGAGCCTTGAAAACTCCTAACATCATGTTGCAAATTCACCATCTCAGCCATCAGTTCTAGAAGTGCTATTATAGCTGGATCAGTTGGCGCTGGTTCAGGTTGTGCTGCCGGAATAGGTGCAGCAGGGGCTGATGGAATATGAGCGGCAGGAGATGCAGGAGCTGCGGGATGATCTTCGTGCACTGGACTATCGTGTACCACATCCACCTCGATGTCCATAAAGTACGGGTCTGGAGACAAAGACATGTGCACCGGTGTCTGATCATATGACCCTTCAGACGGGTCAGTCTCAAAGTTAGAGCCCGAAGGTGTAGCCTCAAAGCTAGGAGTCGGAAGTGGTGCCGGAGTAGATGGCGGTGAGGAGTCTGAAGATGATGAAATAGGTATCGGTAGATAATCTCCACCACGTGTGGCCTGTCTCAGTGGCATTTGCAACGAAAGATCATGGTAAGTTTCTACCCAGGTTTATCTATTTCGAAAAAAAGGAACAAACCACCTTTGTGACACCCCCGATCGTAGATAACCGGAAATGACACAGTCGATGTTCCCTGATGGTCGACCCGAGGTTCTTGAAATGAATTCGATCGCCTTAGACCAAAAGCCAAAGAACACAGACGCTCCTATCGGATATTACTCTAGGTTTTTCAACCCGATAAAGCAATATTCGATAGTTAGTTCGTCCCGGACAAGAACTAATATCATATGAGACCTCGTGATTTATAAACATCTTTTATACATTATTTATTTACTTTAAACATCTTCCAAAGTGTTATAGTTTTATCCTACGGCCTATCGCCCAACAACGTTTTAAGTAAATATACATCAAAAGGTACGTTGCAAGGACAACAAAATACTACCGCTGGTTGGCCGCTCCTTCTGTCCAAAAGAGTAAAGTGTCTCCCGCCTAAGGGTTAGATGCACACATGAATGAGTCATGAGCAACTAGTTTACTCAGTGAATCTAGAATCACAACACAATCAATAATAAACCAAACAATTATCAAATGCATATACATGATCATGCAAGTACTAGTACTATACTTTAATATGGATCATTATTGTGAATTCTTATTTTAAACATCACTTCCACAACACCCGCCTGTTACCATACTCATATAATACAATATATATACAAGACCCGAGAAACCACTAAGGCTAACCGAGACTAGTGAGTTAACATCACCCTCATTGTCGAATGTCCGGTATGAACAATCCGACACTGCATCGTCATGCAGTACACGGTCTCCAGGGAGCTACCCCATCATCGTGTCTTCATGACCTTGTTCCATTCGCAGGACCAAGTCACGGTAATGCGGGGACATTAGGGATACTGAATATAACAAGACTTCACATGATTTTACTTCCATAATCATTCCAAAATTAATCCATAATTACTCCTTAATTAATCATAATTAACTCTTAATTAATCCATAATTAATCTCAATTAATCTTTAATTAATACAAGATTAGTACTTAATTAATCATGATTACTCCTTAATTAATCTCAGATTAAATATTAATTAAACCAAGATTAATTCTTAATTAAACCATGATTATTTCATAGTTAAGATTAGTACTTGTGAACAAGTACTAAGATTAGGATTAACTTCACTTTAACATTTTGGTTACTCTTTATGTGAAGTTCACAATAAGTAAACACAACACCATTCTTATAAATTTCAGAGCATTTACAAACTTAATCAATCTCAATATCTTTCTAGACTCACCTAAGAGATTAGTCTTGGAACTGGTTGGATACCTAAAGCCTTACTCCACCTCTGACCTTCTGATCTTCTATACAGTAAGGAACTAAGCTACAGGATGAAAGGAAGTCGCCCAAGGTCATGTATATTTTTTCTCTGATTTTTGTCTCACTTTTCTCTGTTTTTCTCACTGTTTTTCTCTCTGAAATTTTCTAGATTTTTCTGCAGTGTTCTGAACATGGGAAGCAGTTGGAGAGGGGTTAAATATGAGGTGAGCTTGCTTCAGGTGAGGTTTTCACTCAGAACAAAGCTAGGCTGAGTGGGAACAGCTGGCCAGCTGCTTCAGCACTCTCAGCACAAGCTTTTGTCCTTTCCTTAACCTGAAGAAACTCCAGCCCTTTCATGTGCTTCTCACATGACAATCTAAGAAACAAGGCAAGCAGGCAGCTTGTGATTGTCATGTGCCAGTTGTGATTGTCATGTGCCAGTTACTGAAGAAGCTAGGCAAGCAGGCAGGTGCAAGTCTAAGACTGAATAAGTGCACAACCAGGCTGGTCAAGGACATAACTTAGTTCTAAAATAATTTCTGAAGTTGGTCGATAATTTTAAATAATTTTCAACCAAATATTCCTTGTCTTTTTCTCTCGTCTTGTTCTCGGAAAATCTCTTCCAGCTTAATAAAAATTCGACCAAAATATTTAAGACTCGACCAAACTATCAAGTGAAGGTCTTTCGGACACAAGACAGTCCTGTCGAGAAATTAATCTACCGGGTCGATTTTTATTTTTATTAATCCTTGTTGAACCAACTAAAAACTGGCCGAGCGGGATTTTTCTCGACCAAAAATTTATTGGCTCGTGAGGGTTATTACTTCCGGGTTCCCACTTGACCTCCGGGTCCAGATACGATCTCAGGATCTAGAGGAGGTACTCCGGATTCCCACATGACCTCTGGGTCCAAAAGTGACGTCCGGGTTCAAAACGACCTTCGGGTTCATAAAACACCTCCAGGTTATAAATGGCCTCCGGGCAAGAAACGAAGGTCCACGGATCCTTCTAGGGGAATTTATATCGATAGAAACCTACCTAAGGGAGGTGGATTGCGATACCCGTCTGAAAGTTTACGAACTTATAGAAAAATGTTGATAGTGGCCTACTTAATAGTGGCAGAATGCAACATCTAAAAAACGACATTGATAGTGGCCTACCTACGGGGGCAGAGTGCAATGTCGCACACGATTAAGAGCAGCTTACTCACAGGGGCAGACCTCGATATAACACCTTAGGACCTTCGGGTCCAAAAGGGCTACGTCCTAAAACCTCCGGGTTTGAAGAAGGGATTCATTCTACAGCCTCCGGGTTCCTGGACAAAACTTTAACCAGCCTCCGGGTGATGTGCCCCAGTCCATGGACTAGTCCGAGGAATCAGACCAACATGAAGATCAGAACGTTCCAGACGTCCCAATTGAGGTTTACTCTTCCGACCAGACCAGACAGACCAATCGGGCCGTGTACCGGCTGCGAACGTCCGGATTGGAGCTTCGGCCAGATCCACGACCAGATGATTGAACTGACCGAACTGAAGCTCGTATTTCCCGACCAACTCGACAAGCTAAGGCTAATGGTCAAGCCAGAATAACCTTAGGACGAGCCAATTCCGATTCAGACCATAGCTTCTCTCTTTTGGCCCGTCTGGCTCGTACCGTATTCACCGGCGACTGTGCTGATGATCTCACCTCCTTGTTCGATCCGATCATGGACTTCTCCTTTGGATATTTCTATAAGGCAAGGATCCTTAAGCTCTTAGAAGACATGGGCCACGTTGGAACGCAACTTATCCGATCAGAACGTCCAGGGGCCTTTGCAAAACGTCCCTCGGCCCTTGCTGATCGTCCCGCCCATGTGCTGATCCTTTCCGCCTTGGACACAGCCAGCTCGGATGAATCTGGACAGGAGCCGAACGGTCATCTTGACTAGTCTTCTCCATTTTCCGTTCCTTGACCAGATCTAGTTAAATTTATATTTTCTACGCATTGTTTTCTACATTTTCTATTTAATGTTTTTGACTAGAACTTCTATAAGTATGTAAACTCTTTCTCATAATCAATCAATCGATTTTCCCCTTAAGTTTATGAGTTTATCTCTTTGTTCTTCGCTTAGAACAGTCTTGTTTCTTGTCGAGTGATTCTGCAAGTAAACATATCTTTCCTTGTTGGTCTTGATGTAACATTCCAAACCACAATCGAAGCCGGTAGTATCATAAGGTCTTTCCGCAACCTTGTGTGTCGCCTTTCAAACCAACCAGTTCTCCCATCTTTGGCGAGTTCATATCCAAAATCCCGCTGAGTGATCCTTGTCCGAATCTAGGACGTATCACCGGGTTCCAGGACGAGAGTCCAACCAGCCTCCGCGTTCCAGGACGAAAGCACATCCAGCCTCCGGGTTCCAGGACGAAAGTCCATCCAGTCTCCGGGTTCCTGGACGAAAGTCCATACAACCTCCGATTTATGAAGGATCGCATTTACGAGCCATGAGTTTAAGAAGGATGTATCTCTAAATCTTCAGATTCTTGGAAAACATGCCCAGGATCCTCCAGGTTCCAAGAAAGCACGACACAAGGACATCCTAGCATTGATTGTAGCCTACCTCCGGGGGCAGATTGCAATATTACATAGTTGAGAGTGGCAAAGAATCAATGGCAGAGTTCAACTAGCGGTTTCATCTTCTCTGTTCGGCATGGACACTACTGCTCACCATAAACAACATGTCCAAGAATTCTACTCCGGAACCAAGAGTCAACTAGGTTACCTCCAAGTACCAAGACGAACATGCTGAACGTCCCCCCTGCCAAAAGTCAAGGTACAATCCCGAGACGTGGCAAGAAGCTACAGCTACAACATTAAAACCTCAAGGAGCATCAAGTATGCTAAACCGGCATGAAGACCTGAATGAAAGTCCATTACATCTTTTACAAGCTCAAGAGGCGCAAGAAAGGCCAGGAGGATCAAGCATGAGGATCCTAAGTTTCGGCCTCCGGATCTTATTAAACCTCCTCATCCCCCTAATCCTTAGCCTCGCCAAGATTCTCCCTCTCATAATTTCTGGGTCCGGACCCATACACTCCTACACACGATTCATGGAACCAGAGAGCCTCAAGGAATGCAAACTGAAGTCCTGCCTGAACTAAGGCCGAGTATAGCTACATGAGCAACATAAGCATCTGGGGTATGAGCAGAAGCATTACCCTTTATGCATACGCTCCCGGCTTCTCCATCAAACCTTCGGCCAACTCCGACCAATCCCCACCATGGGGGGAACATCTCATCCTTATGAAGGAGAAGAAGAAACTGTTACAGGCTCAACTTGATCCTACGCGACAGTGATGTCCGCCTTTAGAGCATTTACTAGGTCTTACATGGTGGTTCTTTCTGATTATCCACTTCCAGGTCATCGGAATCAAGGGTACAACTAGAGACCAAACACATGCCCATTGAAGCATGTCTACCACGTCTCTGCATGGGATCAAGGATTTTTGTCCATTTTCAGGTCATACATCTCCAATCAGGCTACAAATCCTTTCACGCCGAGTGCAAGTACATGATACCACTCAAATTACCCTAAGGAGTGATTTATACTCTCTCAAATAAGAGGTCGAGTTGTAGTACTTAGGGATCGAATTCACAGGGAGCTAGGGAACCTAATGAATCAAATATTATTTGTTAAGCAAGAATGTTTTTAGAGTTTTTAAATGTAAGTTGCAGTTTTATATTGAACAAGTGTTTGTTCAATAGCAGGTTTGGGGTTTTGTTGCTTAAGAAGGAAATAGCTAGACTTAGGGTTTTTATTCAGGAAAATTGGTACTATAATCCTACAGATGCATAATGAGTTGCATGCATGATAATGGAAAGCTCAACTACTTTAATCAACTAGTCAATCTGCTCTCGCATGTATTGACTTGTCTATTAACTAGATCTAATGATCTCAACTCTCGTTATTTTGATCAATAGAAAGTGTCGATCGATAATCCTATGGGGATATCGATCGATACACCTTTTGCACCGTCGATTGATTATTCAAGTGTGATATCGATCGACGCACTCTAGTCAAGCTTTATGCGCATGTTGAATGAAGGCTTACTAAGCTCACTAGATCAGCTCTCGCCTTGCTCATAGCAAGAAACATAGTTCTATTAGAATGTTTTCAGGATGAGAATAAAGCTCTCGCTTTTATCAATCAATCCAAAGGCAGGTTCTAGGTAGCTAATCTAGACACAGGCATTAATGAACAATCCTAAAGATGATTATCACAACTCAGCAATCTATAGTTGGGGCTAATCCCTCTTAACCTATTTAAACCCTAAAATCTAACAATGGAACTACTCAGACATGGCTAAGCAATTCATAACAGCAGTTAAGTATAAAAACTTCATTAGAATAGTAAATAGATATCAATGGAGTTCCAATCACAAATTATAACTTTGGATCTTCTCTCTAATCTATCAAAATCCTAAAAACCTTTGTTGTGAAAATAGTAAAACAATGAAAGCACAAGGAAAGCACACTTTTCCTCTAACATGGCGGCAAAGTTTATATAATTTGGGTAAAACTCGTCAGGGGTAATCTTGTAAAATGGTGTATTCTTGGGCTTCAAGTCGGCTGTGACCAAACGGGCTTTCTGCGCGCTTCGCTGTCGATCGATACCAAGTCATGCGTATCGATCGATTCTATCTCTCCAATATCGACCGATTGTCGAGCTCGATGGTCATCTCGGGTGCTTGCTCCAAATATCTCCAAAATGCTCCAAAATGCTCGATGGTCATCTCGGGTGCTTGGTTCCTTCAAAACAATCTCAGCAAGAGTGGATAATTGACAGGTTGATCCACTTTAGTATCTTTAATACTATCTGCAATCAGTAAGTCTAGAATGGTACTAAAGAGTGGTTAGATATCTTAGCAAAACCTATAAGTTCATTATCCCCTTCTTGACTCAATAATAACTTAATTTGAAAACATTATAATAAGCTTAATAAGTAACTAAATATCAGTAAACCTCCCCCCAGACTTAAACTACACTGTCCCCAGTGTAAATTCAGTCGGAGTTTTGGTTGGAAATAAATCATAAGGACTCAATGTAACAAGTAAGAACGATATACCAGACCGGAATGAATGTCGACCGATGTAATGATGTTGATATCGGTCGACGCAGGTAAGGCAATATCGATCGATGTCGACAGGTTCGCGTCGGTCGATAATGATGGCAATCGTCTACTCGGTTCTTCTTCTTTCTTTTTTTATGACCTGCAATCTCTGCGTCCACAATCAGATCCCCATCCTTGAGCTCGTTCCTTCCATCTCCTTTAAACGAGCAAGCTCTGCGTCCACAGTCAGACCCCCATCCTTGAGCTCGTTCAGAAGATCGATGTTGGCGATCACTTCGTGCAGCTGAATCTCAGCAGACACTCCCTTTTTCTTTCTCGTCCACTTGTCCTTCAAGAATTCAAGGATTTCCCGGTACCGAGTCGTGATATCATGACGAGCAACGCGAGAAGCATGACGAATGTCCCGATCTCTCTCGACCTCGAGCGCCGTAATTCTTGCCTTCTGAGCAACCATTTGGGTCATAAGAGCCTCGTTCTCCTGGTGAATTATCTTCCAATCCTCAGTCAAAGCCTCCATCTTTTCGGGATCCTTCTTCCCTTCTCGCTTGGTGGCTTCGAGCTCCTTCGAAAGCCTCTTGATCTCAGAACCAATACTCTCGATTTCCTTGTCGTTCCGAGAAGCCACGACGTGATCTTCTGTCACCACAACGTATTCATTGAAAGCTTCCATCACCTGAGAAGAAATCAAGATAAGCAAACAAGAACCTCGAAGCAAATTTTCAAAGAAAAGAAGGTGGGAAACGAACCTTAGAGTTCGCCACCGCAACCTTGGCGTAAGCTTCCTTCTCGGCTGAGGAAGCAAGAGATGGAAGACGGCAGCCTGCAGACCTCATGCGACCAGGGAGGGAAATTAGGTCACCTTGGACCACAAAAAAAGAACCATCTCCCTCAGGAACAAACCTTGAACGAGATGGGCCGGGCAAGATACCCATCGATGACTGGTGTCGCTTGCGAGTCGGCGCAACGGTCTAGTCCTCCGAGCCATGGCTCAATGAGACAGGAGATCGTCTCTCTTCCGAAGCGTTCTTGTCGTCGGAGTCGTGAATCGAGATCAAGGGAGATTTTCCAGAAGCCCGGCCCCTCGATGCAGACCCGGAAGTGCGGAATGACGACCTCCTCACGAGCTGTCTAGTTAATCGATCCGAAGACTGGGCCTGAACGGAAGGAGCCGCTATGACTTCCTGAGAGTGTTCGGTCTCGTCCTCAGAACCCCCAACCAGAGGGGCCCTGTTGATCCCTTCCGGCATAGCAAAGACGGTTTAAATCCGAGTTTGGTCGAACGAAGACCAGTTCGAACGATCTCTCCGAAGAATCCCGATCAAACCACGAATCCCATCTGAAAACGAAGAGATTCCAGAAGGAGCTGAATCGATCAAAGAAAAACAAAAAGTAGAGTCACCTATTTCCCAAAGAGAAAAATCGACACATAGACAAAAGAAAACTAACCGATATTCTTGGCCCAACTCCGAGGAAGCCGAGAGAAGTCGAATTCACCCATAGATGCTCGATCCATCTTGAAAACGAAAAATTGTTCACGCTACTTCTCATTGCGTTAGGGGATGTCCTCGATGACGTGGCGACCTGGGTGCGGAGACACAAGGAAGGTACCAAGGTTCTGCTGGTTCCGCTTCACCAGAACGAGCTGTCAGAACTCACTAAGGCCAAAAGAAAGACCTTCCTCCCTAGCCCTAACCAAGAAGGCGATAAGATACCTAAGAAAGTTCGGGAGGATCTGAGTAAGCGATAACCCAAGCTTCGTCAGAATCTCAAGTATCGGCTCCTGGACCGGGAAGATAAAGCCACAGGAGTGAAAGAAAGAAAGATAGGCTCTGCAATAACCTTCCCGTACAGTTTCAGGAGTCTCAGTTGTGCCGGCCAAATCGAGAACGACGACACGATAAACCCTGTATGTCTTATAAAGATCCTCGAGATCATCGGTTGTAGTCGCCGGACGGGGGAAACTGAACGATGAAGACATCTCGAGCTCGGTGATCGGGAAATCTTAATACCAGAAGTAAAAACGAAAGATTCAAAAAAAGAATTGAAGCGGAAACGTAAAACCTCACGTATTTATAACCATCCTAACGGCTCTATCAGCATCCCCGAGAAAGATAATGATGACCTAGGTTTTTCCCTAGCGGCGGCTGATATAGTCGTTACGTGTTTTAAGAAAAAAAGGAAAAGAGAGAATGAAATTTACGCGCCAAAAAACGGTTTTCCGAAAACCATCAAACCAAAATCGCATCAGTTATCAAAAGACAAAACCAGAATTGATAACTAACTGCCTCTTTATTCTTTTCGATCAAATCAAAAGAGACTGGGGGACAAATGTTGGACCCAATTTCGGTAAGTACATTAATGGGCCGCGATCAAAGATATGGACCGTAAGGAAATGAAGCCAATAGCAAACATATCGAGCTCGCAAACGAAGACTCCGAGGTACCGGAGATCGCGGAGTAGTCCCGGAGATCGCAGAGTAGTCCTGGAGATCGCGGAGCAGTTACGGAGATCACGAAGTCGACTTACTATAAATAAAGGAGAAGAGACACGAAGAGGCACAAATTGAAAACCCTAGAGAGAGATACACACTTACATCGACCTTATTCTCATCCCAATCTTAGATTCTTTCTTTACGGATCTCATTTGTATCACTCGATCTAGTTCAACTCATTGTATTCGATCTTATTCATCAATAAACTCCATTTTTACCTATTAAAAATTGTTTAACATCGTTGTATTCTAAAGATATCGTTGCCTACATCATTTATCTTCCCTAGATCAAACCCCGATCACTATCAAATACTTATTGTAGATTTTAGGTTATACAGGACTGATCTGGACTCAGACAGAACCTTCTCTAGCTTCTGGACAGTTCTTCAGACTTCCTAGCGAAGTATCAAGCTGAACTTCAACTGATCTGAACCCGTAGAACTGAACTAACTCTGGAAATCACCTCCACTTATTCATCAAAGAAACTGACTGGCCTGGACGAATTCATTTGGACAGCGCTTCCGCGTCACAATCGAAGATAATCATCGATTGGACGGAACTGGCCTTCTCGGTGGAGCATCGGTCTTTAGAATCGACCATACTCTTAAATCGACCACTTTCTTTCTCTCTCTCTCTGTAGCCATGTTTTTGAAGTGGCTTTGGTGTGTTATAGATGTCTGAAACTGAAGTGGGTGGCTGGGTATTTATAGAAACCACTGACCAGTAATATCAAGCCACACCGGCGACTGTGTGTCAGCCCGCATGCTTCTAGTTGCATGTGCGGCGACACAGGGGCGTACACATGCCCTCATGCATGTCTCAGTCACATGTAATAAGACACCTCCACGTCCACTTGGTCTTCAACATGTCTGGTGTTCATGCATCGCGACACACGGGCCTCTGCATGTCGGTTCGCATGCGCAGATCACAGGTACTGCGACACCTCGTGCTTCTGTGTGTCAAGCTGCATGGAACTTCTTCATGCACGTCTACGCTTCCTTCTTTTGTTGACACTAAGAAGGTTAAATGGTTGACACTACGTCCTGATCCTTCAGATCAAGCCACCCCGAGCTTCTCGGTCCATTCGTCTGATTTCGATCTTTCCGGCAAATTTTTGACCCGTGATCAATCCCGAATATTTTTCCGCTCCCATTCTGATGGTCTGAATATTTTTCATAAACTCCAAAATATTTCTGACCTTGATGAAAAATATTTCCCGAGTCTTCGGCTTCCTCGAAAAATTTCATAATACCGAAATTAGGGTTTTTGCCCAATTTCGGGTTTTACCGTCGTGCTTCGATCCAGTCGTGCCTGCTTCCCATCCTGCTTAATTCCTGTCCTGCTTCCAATATATTCGAAATAATATTCCGCTAAAGTTTCGCAGAAAACTCTGTGCTGAAGAAACGTCGTTCTTCTAAAACGTCGAGCTTCTAGAACGTCGTGCTTCCAAAAACGTTATGCTTCCAAAACGTCCATCTGATCAATCTAAGACATCTTCTAAATATGGTCGAGCAACTTATTCGACTCATAGTTCACCCACGATCACTTCTCCGCCCACCTCGTACTTCAAAACTTCTCGATCGATCCCTATCGCCCGCGACTCGACCACCACAAAGATACTCGACCATTCTCTCTTTTTTTAAGGGTTTCTACACTGCTTCTCCAAATCCTTGGCTTCTTCAGAGTTGACTCGGTAGGTGTCTCGGTTTGGTAAGGGCGCGCCTGGTACAAGGTCGATCAGATGTTCTATGCCGCGGATAAGAGGTAAGCCGGCTGGGATCTCATTAGGAAAGACATCTGTGGGAACCGAAATTCGCACTGTCGATTTCCGTTTAAATAAGGAAACTAGGAAAACCCTAATTTCCCAGAGGTCCCGGATATCTACTAATACCACACCCCAAGCAAATCAGAACACGATAATGACAACGATAAAGTATAAAAATCGTAAGAAGAGAGCAAATAGAAGTCTTATTCCGAATCTGCGTTTGAGTGTTTACAACAAGGTATAAGCCTGGGCTCGAGAGCTGTCGGCGAGATTCCTAGTTCTAGCAACCCTAAGACGGCTAAACCTAATTGAGTCGCAGCTTGAAATAACAAAAACGGAAAGTTGCCTAATTGCCCTAAGTGCTATGTTTGCTCTGAAAAAGTTCTCCCCCATGCCTCTCGCCTAGGACCCCTTATATACTGACTCCGAGGTCGGTTTACGCCTGTCCTCTTCTGCCCTTAAGCCGCCATAGCATAAAAATGGAGATATTCCATTTTTTCCGATGTTCATAATTATCTTCAAAATTTCGTATTTATCCGTGGAAACTTGACATTTATCTTCCCTTGCGGGCCAAGCATAAACCGACATGCGGTTTATGGGCTGTTGGTTAAGAAATCGTAAGTTGGGCCTCGAGTCGTGTCCTAGGTCCCTTTGGGCCGTCTTTCGACTCGAAGCGTTTATTACGGCTTCTTTCGATAAAGAATGAACTTTCTGCGGTTTTTACGGTAAATTTGATTGATAACTTAGAAATGGCGGGGAGCGTGAGATGGGTTCGCTACGGTATTCGGGAGATAGCATCGAAGGGTAGACGAGGATGCATGGACTGATGTCGTATCATGACCGAGCGGAATGGGCGTTTGGTTGTCATGTAGTGACTGAGCGGAGCACGCGTTTGGTCGCTGTGTAACGATCCTTCTCGAGCTCTTGTCCGATGATTCGCGTTTCTTCCGCAAAGGTTTTTCGTAAAGAAGAATCTATTTCAAAAATATATTTGTCGAAGAATTTTTCTATGTTTTTCCTCTTCGGGAATTTGGACGTTAACTTCGTCGTAACCGTTTTTGACCCCAACAACATCCTTGTACCGTTCCATGAGGCCTTGTACCTCAGCTGGTAACTCCTGGACCTCAAAACCTGCAAAACAACCTTCCTTAAAGACAATTAGGAGCACCTGCGTTTCATGGTATAAAGATTTAACTACTTGTCCGGAAGTAAGATAAAGGTTAGTCTTACTTACCTTGTTGGTCTGGTCCATTGCCTTTTGCATGTCATGAACCTCTTGTGGACTGAGAGGTTCTAGGCTGTGCTTCTTGTTGTGTGGCTGAAGCTATAGACATTGGTCCGGCCATGATGAATGGTCTCTTTATCGAACTGCCACGGCCGCCCTAAGAGTATGTGGCCGGCTTGCATGGGCACAACATCACACTTGACCTGGTCATGGTTGTAATACCCCGCCTGTCGGGATAAAATGGAAAATCCAAAGCCAAGCTTTTGGGAGTCTACATATTTGGAATAATGTTGAGTTTTGATCATATAAAACTTAACATGGGTCAGAAAAAAAGGAACATTGGTCGAGCATCTACTTGGTGGTCGAATCGCGGGCGATAAGGATCAATCGAGAAGGTGTGAAGTACGAGGTGGTCTAAGAATTCATCGTGGGTGAACCATGAGTCAAATATGTCACTCGAGCATGGTTAGACAATGTGATAGATTGATCTGATAAACGTTTTGGAAGCATCACGTTTTTAGAAGCTCGAAGTTTAAGAAGAACGACGTTTCTTAAGCACGAAGTTTTCTACAAAACTTCGTATCTGTGAAATATTATTCTGGAGAAAAAATATGTCGGAAGCAGGACAGGAGTTAAGCATAACGGGAAGTAAGGACGACGGGATCGAAGCACGACGGGAAAACCCAAAATTGGACGAAACCCCTAATTTCGAAATTATGGAATTCTTCGATGAAGCCGGAGGCTGAGGGAATATTTACAGTCAATATCAGAATTCAGTCTGGAGTTTATTAAAATTATTCAGCGCATCAGATCGGGAGTGGAAAAATATTTGGGATTGATCGCGGGTCGAAAATATGCTGGAAGGACCGAAATCAGACGAATGGACCGAGAAGCTCGAGATGTCTCAATGCATGAGTCTAGGACGTGCTGTATATCATCTAATAAGCTTAGTGTCAACAAAAGCTCGAGGTGTCGCCGAATATGGATGCTGCACATACAGCTTGACATGTAGAAGCATGAGGTGTCGTCACGCATGTAACCGAAGCATGCTGATCGACATGTAGGGATCGGTGTGTCGCGACGCATGGATTCCAGCCATGCAGCAAGACATGTGGACGTGGGTGTTTCTCTGTGCATGAGTCTGTGCCATGCTTCAGGACATGTGTGCCCTGTGTGTCACCGCGCATTCGACCGGAAGCATGCGGGCTGACACACAATTGATCATGTGGCATCTCCTTACTAGCCAGCGACTTCTATAAATACCCAACCCCTCCCTTCAGTTTCAGACATCCCATTCCACACCAAAGCAAGTATAAAACGTGTCTAGAGAGAGAGAGAGAGAGAGAGAATGAAAGTGGTTGATTTAAGAGTATGGTTGATTCTGAAGACCAATACTCTACCAAGAAGGTTAGTTCTGTCCAATAGGCAATTCTATACGATTGTGAGGCGGAAGCTCTGTCCAAATCAATCCGTCCAAGCTAGTCAGTATCTTATATGGTCAAGAGGAGGTGCTGTCCAGAGAGAGATCAGTTCGACGAGTTCAGATCAGTCAAAGTTCTGAAGTTCGATACTCCTCCAGGAAGTCCGAAAAACTGTCCAGAAGCTAAAGAAGATTCTGTCCGAGTTCAGATCAGTCCGTCCAGGCCGGTCAGTTTCTTCATGATCAAGCTGAGGTTCTGTCCAAGTCGAGATCAGTTCAGTCCAGTCCAGTCAAGTCGTCCATTGGGTTTTGGCAAAGTCTTCTCCGATCAACCAGCTGCTTATCGACATCGAAGACTGTGAGTTGGGTTGTTTGAATTCCACTTGGAATTTAGGGTAGATTGAGTCTGCATATAAAGTAGAATGATCACATTACTGGGTGATAGAGTCCTTAGGGTTATTTTATCTATGGAACCGGACTCAGTATAGCAAGGGTTAAGCTGAGATTAAAGGAATTAAGACTGAGTTAATAACCTGGCTTGGACTAGGGCTAGGATGCATCATGCTTTCTATTATTGTGTGTTGATATGGTTGAGTGCAGGTATCCGTTATCTTTAAAGATAGTTTCATAGCAGGAGGCTAATTATCTGGGTAACTGTTTGATTAAGTAGATTGCTTGTTAGACTAGTTAAATGCTAGCTCGTTTAATTAATCTTGTTGATTGAGGTGAGTCAGCTCTTGGTAAGGGAGTGATTAACTGGTTGAGTTGTTAGAATTATGTTATTTGGTTATGTGTTAGAATCCTAGTGAGTCAGTCATGAGTACATGTTTGGTCATAGAATCCTACTTGGATTCTAGAGCCAAGTATTTTCCTTAGGAATTGAGATTAGTAGAGTGTTAGGTAGCTCGCAAGTGTGTGAGATAGAGTTGAGAACCTCATGGTGGTTTTACTTTTAGCAAGTCATTGCTTCCTCAAATTGGTACCACTAAGCCGGCCGTGGTCCGAAAAGTGGTGGGCTCGGTTTAGCTTGGTTGATCATTTCACCTTTCAAACGCATATTCAGTCGTACCGGCATCAAGGCCGAGTGCCACACGTGGATGTGACAGCCCCCGGCGAGTCCGATAGAGGACCGGGGCACGGCGATTCCGATTGAGGACCGTGACTGGGTGATTCCCGATCGCCTACGCCTGTGTGGTGTAATAGTGAAGGGATTGTCGGTGTCCCTTGTGTGGAGGAAGAATGATTTTTTTGGGCCCAATTAGAGTGTCGTGTAGAGTAGAGGGTTGTGAAACCCTAGAGTGAGTGGTAACACCGAAATACGGTGTTAAGAGTTAGACTCGAGTCATAGCTAATTAGTTTCTGGTTATTGTGAATGGTGTGATTAAATTAAAGATTGGTGTTGACTTGTTATTCATGCAGGTTCCCGTTACTTGAAGTTAGATTCATGGCAGGAGGCCTTGTCTAACTTAGTAAAGGTCTGATTAGATAATAATTGAGATTATTGTTTTTTGATAAATTCCTTAGCTTTAGCTTTGATTGCATGCTAAGGCTAGATTGATTGTTATTTTGGGTTGTTCAGGTTAAAGTCTAGGTTGCGGGTAGAGGCCGCCAGCTCGCTGAGTGACACTAGGTTACTCATCCAACTCTGTTGTCCTTTTTGCAGGTAGCTTTAGTAAGGATGATCGGATAGCTTGGTGCTGGACATTAGAACCACCGGAGTAGATTTTCATGCCTTTTGTAAACGATATTTTGTTATTTGTTGTGGTTACTCAGTTTGGCATTAGACCGGGTGCCAGTCTCGAATTATTTCAATGTATGGATATTTCTTGAATCAATAAAGAATTTGTTTTATATTCGCATCATGAGTACTCTGATATTTGACTAGTCCGGTCTAACACAACTTTAGGTCTTGGTACGGGTTGAAAAGCCTTAGGCCTCGATCTAACGGAAAACGCTAACTCTTGGTACGGGTTGCAAAGCCTTAAGCCTTAATTTAGCGGAACTAGTTAGTGGATGAACTGGTCTAAGTCGTGGAGTAAGTTTTGTGACTCTGGCCGGATCGTCCCTAGCCCATCACGTAGCGCTTCCGGACCATGGTGTTGGGTTGGACGGTCAGTCATGTTCTTGTTTGATTGTTGGCTGGCCGGTTGGCCTTTCATATCCAACCCTTGGTGTGGGTCATCCGTCGGTCATGTTCTTGTTTGATTGTTGGCTGGTGGGTCGACCTATGTCTAGGATGGTTCGGGGGTGTTACAGAGGTGGTATCAGAGCATGGTTTCGTCCATGCTTCGGGAACTCATGATTTAATCGATTTTAAATATTTATCGAGTCAAAATGAGTCACAAAAGGCATTAGGGAAACCGGTCACGTCCAGTGATAGGATTTACTGGTTTAGGAATTAGAATTAAGATAGTGGAATCTAAAATTGCTAGGTTGCTTGTTTAGAATTGTTAGGTTGCTGGTTAGCATTGCTAGGTTGTTTTGGTTTTAGCATTGCGGTTAGGTTAGATTTTTAGTATTTGTTGGGTTAGTTGTTGACTAACTTGCGTGTGAGGTGTTCTTTTGAGTTCCAGAGTAAGTGTGTTTGTTGATCGGAACTTTAAGGATGGAAACCTTAAAGTGAAGGGAGTTCGAGGCCAAAAACCCAAAGCTGAAGAGAATGGGTGAAGATAGGTTCAGAGGGACTGGACAGTGGTATGGACTGAACATATGGTGAGAAACAAGACTTCGTTGGGAAAGGACTTCATCAGTATTTGGGAAAAGTAAGATCGGGAGGATTTTAGGAATCTGGAGAAGGATGATATCTATCGAAAGGACAAGATAGTATCATGGGCAATGAGTGTGTTACGGCATAGTAAAACCAAAAGGACGACTCAATGATCATTCAACTGAAGAGATATGAAGACGATTGTGGAGGCCTTGAGGAGGACACTTAAAGGAACAGTTGTGGACAGCGTAAAGAGCTATGGAGACAATTTGAGAATGAATGTGCCATGAGACGTAAAGAAAAGAAGGGATTCAAGACCAAGGGAAATGATTTGGGATTCAAAGTAAAGAGAGTTCAGAATCAGAAGTGAGTATGAAGACCCGAAGAAATCGAAAGACGATAATAAAGGCGAGCCAAAGAAGCACATCATTTGACCAAGACCACAAGAGGAGTTATCCAAGAAGTGACCAACATCAAAACACACCGAAGAGAAGAATGTCGTGAAGATGAGCAATTGCGCAACTAAGAATTCGGGGACGGATTCTATTAAGGGGGGGAGAATGTAATACCCCGCCCTTCGGTATAAAATGGTCGAGAGAGTAAAAGTAAAAATCCAAAGCCAAGCTTTTGGGAGTCTATGCATTTGGAAGAATTTTGAGTTTTGATCATATAAAACTTAACATGGGTCAGAAAAAATGGAAGATTGGTCGAGCATCTACTTGGTGGTCGAATCGCGGGCGATAAGAATCAATCGAGAAGTTGTGAAGTACAAGGTGGTCTAAGAATTGATTGTGGGTGAACCATGAGTCGAATATGTCACTCGAGCATGTTTAGACAATGTGATAGATTGATCTGATGAACATTTTGGAAGCATCACGTTTTTAGAAGCTCGACGTTTTAGAAGAACGATGTTTCTTAAGCACGAAGTTTTCTACAAAACTTCGTATCAGTGAAATATTATTCTGGAGACAAAATATGTCGGAAGCAGGACGGGAGTTAAGCATGACGGGAAGTAAGGACAACTGGATCGAAGCACGACGGAAAAACCCAAAATTGGATGAAAACCCTAATTTCAAAATTATGGAATTCTTCGATGAAGTCGGAGGCTCAGGAAATATTTACCATCAATATCAGAATTCAGTCTGGAGTTTATTAAAATTATTCAGCGCATCAGAACGGGAGTGGAAAAATATTCGGGATTGATCGCGGGTCGAAAATATGCCGGAAAGACCGAAATCAGACGAATAGACCGAGAAACTTGAGATGTCTCAATGCATGAGTCTAGGACGTGCTGTCTACCATCTAACAAGCTTAGTGTCAACAGAATCTCAAGGTGTCACCGTATATGGATGCTGCACATGCAGCTTGACATGTAGAAGCATGAGGTGTCGCCACGCATGTAACCGAAGCATGTTGATCGACATGTAGGGATCGGTGCGTCGCGACGCATGGACTCCAGCCATGCAGAAAAACATGTGTACGTGGGTGTGTCTCTGTGCATGATTCTGTGCCATGCATCAGGACATGTGTGCCCCGTGTGTCGCCGCGCATGCGACCGGAAGCATGCGGGCTGACACAGGCGATCGTGTGGCCTCTCCTTATTGGCCAGCGACTTCTATAAATACTCAACCCCTCCCTTCAGTTTCAGACATCCCATTCCACACCAAAGCAAGTATAAAACGTTTCTAGAGAGAGAGAGAGAGAGAGAGAGAGAGAGAGAGAAAGTGGTCGATTTAAGAGTATGGTCGATTCTGAAGACCAATACTCTACCGAGAAGGCTAGTTCTGTCCAATCGGCGATTCTATACGATTGTGAGGCGGAAGCTCTGTCCAAATCAATCCGTCCAAGATAGTCAGTATCTTATATGGTCAAGAGGAGGTGCTGTCCAGAGAGAGATCAGTTTGACGGGTTCAGATCAGTCAAAGTTCTGAAGTTTGATACTCCTCCGGAAAGTCCGAAAAACTGTCCAGAAGCTATAGAAGATTCTGTCCGACTTCAAATCAGTCCGTCCAGGCCTGTCAGTTTCTTCATGATCAAGCCGAGGTTCTGTCCAAGTCGAGATCAGTTCAGTCCAGTCCAGTCAAGTCGTCCATTGGGTTTTGGCAAAGTCTTCTCCGATAAACCTGCTGCTTATCGACATCGAACGTTGTGAGTTGGGTTGTTTGAATTCCACTTGGAATTGAGGGTAGATCGAGTCTGCATATAAATTAGAATGATCACATTACTGGGTAATAGAGTCCTTAGGGTTATTTTATTTATGGAACCGGACTCAGTTTAGCAAGGGCTAAGCTGAGATGAAAGGAATTAAGACTGATGTAATAACCTGGCTAGGACTAGGACTAGGATTTCATCATGTTTTCTATTATTGCGTGTTGATATGGTTGAGTGCAGTTATCTGTTATCTTTAAAGATAGTTTCATAGCAGGAGGCTAACTATCTGGGTAACTGTTTGATTAAGTAGATTGCTTCTTAGACTAGTTAAATGCTTGCTCGTTTAATTAATATTGTTGATTGAGGTTAGTCAGCTCTTGGTAAGGGAGTGATTAACTGGTTGAGTTGTTAGAATTATGTTATTTGGTTATGTGTTAGAATCCTAGTGAGTCAGTCATGAGTACATGTTTGGTCATAGAATCCTACTTGGATTCTAGAGCCAAGTATTTTCCTTAGGAATTGAGATTAGTAGAGTGTTAGGTAGCTCGCAAGTGTGTGAGATAGAGTTGAGAACCTCGTGGTGGTTATACTTTTGGAAAGTCATTGCTTCCTCAAATTGGTACCACTAAGCCGGCCGTGGTCCGGAAAGTGGTGGGCTCGGTTTAGCTTGGTTGATCACCAAGGCCGAGTGTCACACGTGATGTGACAGCCCCCGGAGTAGCTTTAGTAAGGATGATCGGATAGCTTGGTGCTGGACGTTAGAACCATCGGAGTAGATTTTCATGCCTTTTGTAAACGGTATTTTGATATTTGTTGTGGTTACTCGGTTTGGCATTAGGCCAGGCGCCAGTCTCGAATTATTTCAATGTATGGATATTTCTTGAATCAATAAAGAATTTTTTTTATATGCACATCATGAGTACTCTGATATTTGACTAGTCCGGTCTAACACAACGTTAGGTCTCGGTACGGGTTGAAAAGCCTTAGGCCTCGATCTAACGAAAACGCTAACTCTTGGTATGGGTTGCAAAGCCTTAAGCCTTGATTTAGCGGGACGAGTTAGTGGATGAACTGGTCTAAGTCGTGGAGTAAGTTTTGTGACTCTGGCCGGATCGTCCCTAGCCCATCACGTAGCGCTTCCGGACCATGGTGTTGGGTTGGACGGTCAGTCATGTTCTTGTTTGATTGTTGGCTGGCCGGTTAGCCTTTCATCTCCAACCCTTTGTGTGGGTCATCCGTCAGTCATGTTCTAGTTTGATTGTTGGCTGGTGGGTCGACCTATGTCTAGGACGGTTCGGTGGTGTTACAATGGTACTTGCCAATCCTGAAAGACACAACAACTTGCTCGGCTATCTTGAGCTCAGTCTCATCATTGAGAAACTTAAGTCGGTATGGCCGCGGATGGGGCGTCTTGATCAGACCTAGCTTATCAACAAGATACTTGCTGGCCACGTTAGTACAAGAACCACTATCTATGATCAAGCTACATACCTTTTGTTCCACGCTACATCTTGTATGAAAGATGTTTTCTTTTTGTGTTAGGGGATTTTTTTGTAGGATCTTTGTGAGTACCACGGAACGATGAACAAGGCTGGTTATTGTATAGATTTCGTGTAGAGTTTGAGAGATACAATTGAGGTAAAGACTTAAAGAGATGTTTTATTGAGTAAAGAAGCCAGAACTACAATGATTGGTGTATAAACCCTAGTTCTAGCCGTCTAACTCTAATCTCTAAGTCTTGAAGTGTCGATCCCTTGCTTTAGGGTTTAGGTTCCCTTTATATAGTCTTCTTAAGGCGGGCCTTAGTCGGTTGGAGTAGGTTAAACTCTTCCATATTTGGAAATATGGAAGGTTCTCCTTAACGGAAGCTTTCCTTTTCCCGGGGGGAGGGGGTGGTCCCGGGGACCGGACCCGGAGTACTTCAGAGTGGGGAAACGGGAAACCTCCTAGCGGGGATCCAGAGGCCGGTGTCCTGCCTGGGGTCTGGAGGAATTCAATACTTGAGTACTTTTCCCCCAACACTTTGGATGGTTTCAGGGTCGAAGAGGGCGCTGAGAGAACGTCTGGTCACTAGTAGTTCTCCAGACTCAGCATAATCGACCACCTCTTCGTCGGACACTACGGTCTCGACCTCGGCCTCGTCTTCGGATTCATATTCACCATCAGCCTTGAGGACCATCACACGTTTGGTTGGGAAATCTCTTGCATAGTGCCCCTTTCCCTGACATTTAAAACAAGTAACGTCACAGGTGCGTTGATTTTGAGCTTGGGTCTTACCTTGGTCGGATTGACCGGTAGTGGACAGCTCGGCTTGGTCTTTCTCGAATCGTTTCTCCACCTCAATGGATTTGCCCTTGGCAACACCTTTGGAAGCCAGTTGTGTCTAGGTACTCTTTCCCCTGGCCGTAGACGCATTCTTCCTCTTAATGTGTTGCTCGGCTTGGATGGCAAAGTGGAGCAGGTCGTGGAAGGTCTCATACTGCTGGCGCTCCACCTTACGGGTGATGCAATCTTGCAGACCGTCCGTGAAATTTGCCATCAGCGTCTCTTGGGTGTCGCGCGTCTTGAGTTTGTTCCTGAGGGACTCAAACTCCTCATAGTACTCCTCTACTGTCCGGGTTCCCTGAGACAATTTACGAAAACGTTTTTGTAAGTCTCGTTGATAATAAGCCGGAACATACCTTGTGCGAAGCTTGGATCGCATCTCTTTCCAAGTCTCAACTCTATAGACTCGGCCGGCCTCGGACACCTCTCTATCGCACCAGGCGAGAGCATTGTCAGTCAGTTGGGCTGCGGCTAAGGCTATCTTCTTGGCCTCAGAATAGTTGTAGTACTCGAACATGTACTCCATGCGCTTCTCCCATTCAACGTAGGCGTCCAGATTGACCTTTCCAGCAAAGGTCGGTGGGCTCAGCTTAAGGTCTTTCCCTCCTTGCCAAGGAACCTCAGCCTCACGGCATCTTCTTCTGATCGGACTCCCATCTCCTTGGATCTGATGCTCTCGTGAACCTTCTCGTCCGGCTCGGACAGGTCGAGGTTCTTCTCTGTCGGGCGGTTCTGAATCGGAACTGTCCTCATCAGAGTATAGCTGTGGATCCTCCAAGTAAGGATGATTTTTTCCCCTAGGACGTGGACCATTGGGACAGTTCCCTTGTTCCAGTCGAGCCATCTGCTCGGTTACTGCAGTGATACGGCCGTGAGGTTAGCTTGGCCGGCTAGTAGCTGAGCATTGATGTCAGCTTGGTTTGGAACTCCAGTTTGGTTTAAGTCTTCCATATCTCCTCCATATCTATCCTGTATACAAGAAAGAAAAGAGATCAAGTGCAAAAGGAAATAGAAAAGAAAGAAGTAAAAAAACAAAGATGATTATATACTTAGTCAAAAAGAGACAAGCAATCAAGATTAAATGCAAATGGTATATATATATTTTTTAAATTAAAAACAATTGGAATTCGAAATAACTTTAAAAGAGAAAGTTGATTTTTGTTTTTTTTTTTGAAAAGTTTGAAATTGAAATCAGACACTACAAAAAAAGTCTTTATTGATAGCACATTGTTATAGCACGTTTTACTGATTTGCTGTCGTAGATGATTTAAATATTTCCGTATTATATTATAGCATTAGATAAACGCTATGGTAGAGTGAAACCTAAAATAACACTTAATTAATGTTATTTTAAAAATTAAGTGAACGGGAATATAAAGTCACAGATACCGCCAACACTTATCGAAAAATTAGATTTAAGCGCCAAAGATATTTTTTAAGCGGCTTCAACAATGCTATCAAAGACATATAATAGCATTTTTATAACACTAAGAAAAGCTCTTTGAACCCCTAAACTCTAAACATGGTTTTAAACTCTAAACATTGTTTTAAACCCTAAACTTTAAAGACAACCTTTAAACCTCTAATATTGTCGTACTATAACTTCAAATCTTAAAATTAAAATCAAAATTTAATCTTTTTAATCTTAATCTATAATTTCCTAAACACATATCTTTAATCTTTAATCAAACTCTATATCTTAAATCTGAACTTCAAACGTAAACTAAACATTCAATACTCTAAATATAAACCTCAAATCTAAACTATTAAATATTTAACTACAAATCTTCTAGTATTCAAATCTATTATTTTCCAATCTTAATCCAAAACACTAAATTTTAACCCTAAACCTCATATTCCAACATCAACACCTTAAATCATAAAACTAAATTTTACTCTTAATCATATTTTTTTGTAAATCATAAAATATAAATTTAAAACTTTTCAAATTTTGAATCAAACATACAAATTTATAAACGAATTATAAATCAGATTTTTTATAAACATGCAAATTTAAAAATGATGACCAAAATCATAATGTTGATATTAATCTATTATTTTCAAACTTAAACATCAATTCATAAAATAAATATCAGTTTATTAGGTTCAAAAAGTAAAAATTTAGACTTAATTGTAAACTACAAAATATTAATTTTGAAATAAGATATAACTAATAAAAATCACTTACAAAACAAATTATCAATTATGGAAAGACAAAACAAAAATAAAAATAGAAAAACAAAAACAAAATTGTCTGGCCAATGAGATTAAAATACATGGATCTCATTTTTGAACCGTTAAATTAACTTAGATCTAAAGGTTAAGATTTTTTCCTTTTAATTTTAATTTTTATTTTCTCCTCTCCCTCTCTCTCTCACTCTCAATTCCACGACACAAATCTGGCCTTCATGTTCTTCTCCTTCATTCTCATATCTCCCATCCCTCTCAAAGCTTACTGTTTCTCTCATCTCTCCTATCTCTCTCCACACCTCTCTCATCTCTCCCATCTCTCTCCCACCGCGTCTCCTCCTCGTCTCACCACCACCAGGATCGCCCTCTCACCACCACCAGGGTCGCCCTCTCACCACCACGAGGATAGCCCTCCCACCACCACCACGGTTGATCTCTCTCTCTCTCTATCTCTTTGTATCTATGTATCTTCTCTCTGTTTCTGTAGCATGAATCTGATGTTGTTTTGTTTTGGTAAAGATAGTTGGGGAGGCAAGGTTCATGGTGGCTGGAGGAGGCAAGGTCCATGGCGGCTTGAGGACGGAAGTTTCGTGGCGGCTGGAGGAGGCAAGGCTCATGGCTGTTGGAAGAGGGGCAAGGCTATGGAGGAGGCGGCTGCAGTCTTTTTTTTTTTTAGGTTTAGATTTGGTTTAGTGTAATCCGGGTTAGAGAAATTGTAGTGGTCTTAGTTTATGTTATAATTTCTGGTTAGTTTTGAAAACCCGGATTAATTTGTAAACCAATTTTAATATATAAATAAAATTTATTTTAGTTTTAATATAAAACAATTTTCGGTTTAATATTAAATTATTTTATTTCGAATTATAATTAATTTTAGTTTATTGCAGAAAGATCTATCATAGCACGAATATATAAATCCTAATCAATTTGTTACAAAAAAATAGTGTTGTATTTAAGTTAATAACATCATTCAAGTATTGCTATCGTATCTGCACATTTCATAGCAGTTAAAAAAATGTCGTAGAAGGGGTACATATGATGGCTACCGATGACATAGCATTTAAAGTTTCGCCATGAAAGTCTTACCATAGCGTTTATCGTGTGCTAAGAATGTGCATATTTCCTGTAATGAGATCAATCAAAATATAAAAAAGTAAAGTAGAAACTAAATGCAATTCAAGTTTGAAAGTAAATTGAAAGATTTTTTTTCTTAAATGAAAAATGAAACTTGAATCTAATTTAAAAAGGAAAGTGAAATATTTTTATTTAAGTTTGAATTTTAAAATCGAATCAATCAAAATAAAACAGAAAAGGAAAGTTCAAAGTCAAATGCAATTCGAAATTAAAATTAGATTGAAAGAAATATATATATATATATTGTTTTTTTAAATGACTGATGATTAAAAATTTAAACTAAATGCAAACTAAATGCCAATCAATCTAGACAACTAGAGCAATTCAAAATCGGATTTAATGTGAATTGGCCAATCGACCTCCAAATAAGGAAAGCTGGTCGATCAATCACACAAACAGATTGACTACTCTTACTGATGCACGAAAATGATCTACAAAAATGCTAGATGAACAATCAAGAACAACAAGAACAATTTTTTTTTAAATGATTTTTCTAATGCAAATGATTGAACACAAAAACGATATGCAATATGTCTAAGGACAAGATATAACCGATTAATCAGGAGCCTTAAGCTCTGAAACCAAATGTTACAGGCTGAGAATCAGGCTTCACAAATGGCTTGACTGAGGTTCAGATGGATCGGCCTGGACAGAACGGATTGGACGGACGGAGGAGCGGCTAGGCGGATGCGATGGAGATATGGCCGGCCGATTGATTCCTGAAACAAAAGAGAATGATTTTTATAAGTTTTTATGAGTTTATAAGATGAACTAGAAAGTAAATTAACTGAGAAATGAAGAACATAAGCAAATATGACTTTTTATGGGTTTTAATTTAATATGGCCGATCTAAACTATATGATGCAAAATGAAACAAAACAAAAGAAGGATAGAGATGGCGGATGGGTTCTAGTTGCTGGACGTGTGTTTCTCTCAACAAGAACAGGGGATGGAGATGGCGTGAAGATGGGATCCGGCTTGTGGGACTGAGGTCTCTCTCAAGCAGAATCGTTGGATGGAATGGAGTGAATAATCACCACAAGTTGGGTGATGAAAACTTGATAATATTCAAGGCTCTTTCTAGGCTGGCTTCTCACGCATAACTAGAGAGAAAAAGGGTTTCTTTGCTAGGGGAAAACTGACTCATATATTTCATGAACTAAAAAAAATACAAGGCTGCTTATAGTGGGGATTAAATACCCGGCAGCTATGTCCTACTAGGGGACTTGAAGCAAAAACTACAATGACTCTTTTGGGACTCTAAATCGTGAAAGGCCAAAACAGAATGGGCCGACTCTACTTGGACTCTAAGCAAACGCTAAACAAATGGACTTGAATTATTGGACTCAAAAGAAATAAAAAAAAATGACTTAAACAATTTGCTCATAAGTTCTTAAACTGAAATTAAAATAACCAACACAAACAAGAAACAATAAACCGGTTAGAAATCATAAATGAAACCTTACCTGCTTACCTTAAATTGAATGGGGCTGATTACGCAGAACCAGATTGGATTGGAGAGGAGTCTGAACCGAGATCACATGTGGAAATGATTTGGCCAGTTCGGTTCTGGCCAAGTGATCTAAATTGGATTGGGCCGGCTTGATCTTGAACCTCTATTGGACCGGCTTGATCTTCAATCTTTAATTGGATCATCTCTTCAATCAGCAACTGGTTCTGGCCGGTTTGTCCATCTTGATCTAGGATCTGTTGGACGGCTTTGAAGAAACCAGCTCTTATGGCTCTGAAATCCACTTCGGGTAGTCGGACCAAGCCTAACTTTGGGAACCTCTATTTGGATGGCCTCATCAAGTTTTGACAGCATACTCAGGCTTGTGCATACCCATTCCTGCCACTGTGGACGCCACTTTTTTTGACAAGGGTTGGCCAGGATCGGAGGTCTCTGGAGACCTGATCCAGCTCGTATGCCCCTTTAAGTATGGTGATTTTTCTACTGCCTTTTATAGTCGGAACTATTTTTTATTATAAACTTTGTCCAGAGACGTTTAGAATACATAGGAGTAGAAAATCATAATGCTTAAATAATATATATTAAGATAGTAGGAATCGTGGTCCGGAGACCGTATTTAAAAATTATAGGCTTTGAGGTGCAGGGCGTTCTAGCAGTTGGGTTGTATTTTACCTTTGCTATATTGTAGCCTGTAGGCTCCTGCTCGCTGACCTCAATTACCTTATAGGGTCCTTCCCACCTGAGGGTGAGTTTCCCTGTCGTTTTCTCTGCTCGTCGTAGAACCTCGTCCCTGATATCACTCAAATTACCCTAAGGAGTGATTTTACTCTCTCAAATAAGAGGTTCAATTGTAGTACTTAGGGACCAAATCCACAGAGAGCTAGGGCACACAATAGACTATAGAAATCAAGACTAAGCTAGGCAAACATTTTATAATGCAGTAAATCAATGAAAGCAAGGTGAACAAAGTAGTTGTTCGATTGGTTGATTGAGGTTGTAAACAATTAGAAGAAATAGATAGACGCAGGGATTTATCAATCAAGAGATTCAAAACTACAATTCAAGGATGAGAATGGTTTATAGATTCAATTCTAGAACTCGATTTTAATAAGTAAGCAATCCAGATTTCGCATGCAATTGCTAATCAAATGTCTAAGCCCAATCTCAGCTGTCGTTTACTGACTTGGAGCGAGCGTTGATCGATGCTATGGCCTGAGCGTCGATCGATGCTTCCTCAGACAAGCATTAACGACCTAATTGATTAAGTTCAACTAGATTCCTAGACCAACTCTCGTATGAGCCTAGGTATCTAATCCAGCAGAGTTCGGGTTCCGTTAATTGATTTCACTTTCGTGCCTCTCAACTATCCTATGATTCTAGGTTCAAACAATTAGTCACACTATCGTGCTATCCTAACTATTCCAGATCCTAGTATTACAAATCACCCTGGTGTAGAGATCTATAGATAATCTAGCAATCCTAATTGATTATTAGTTTGACATTAAGCTCATGAAATCCCTAAACCTAACAAGATGATTACTCAGACATAGAAATCAGTGATAAAACCAATGGAGTTCCAATCAATCTCTGAAGGAGATTTGATCTTCTCTCCAAACCTAAGAAAAAACAATAGAATAGGATAATATAAAGCTTGTTGCCGTCAACAATGGCTTAGAAATACATAAATAGGGTTTTTGATCGTCCATGGGCAGTTTTGTAACTTTGTGTGGCTTCAGGGCTTCAATCGGTCATAAGATATGCTCAGCCCATATTCTGACATCACTGTCGATCGATGGTAAGGGTTCACCATCGATCGACATTCCATTCGTTCCGTCGAGAACTCTCTCTCGCGAGACAGACTGACCACTCCTCAGTAAAACGGGCATAACTTATGATCTAACCGTTGGGTTGACCTCAAACCGGTGGCATTGGAAAGCTAACTCAAAGCTCTATATTGTGTCAAACGATGAGCCAATTGCAGCGAGGGAAGGTATCCATCCATATCTAATCATTTGACATGTCTGTGCAGCTCTGCACCTCAAAAGGCTCTAAAAGACACCAAAATCACATCTTTCGTCCAAATCATCCCTGAACCTGTAAACACTCTAAATAGACTCTATATTGTAGTAAATATATCTTAAAACACCTATATACCATGGCTAATAATGTGTAAAATCCATGGTATATCAACTCCCCCAGACTTACCATTTTGCTTGTCCTCAATCAAAACATAGAGTAGTCATGTGAAAGAGGTTTGAAAACAGCAGGGACTCACACAATTTTAAACTTACTACTCTTACCTTTGCAATGTTGCAAGCCACATAAGATCAGTGCTAACTTAAGAGGCACTTCATGTACTAGACCTTAGCTTAGCAACCAAACCTTCCAGCCCACAGCTTAGCTGATTCCGCCTGACATACCCCTCTTCTGACTTCATTTATGCATATAAATGTGTAGGCTAAATCTTGGGAGTATCGATCAAGGGACACATGGACTCTTACTCTAGCAGGTATCTGACTAAACAGGTAGTCTTATTCTAGTTTCCTTTCTCCATATATCTCTTTTCTCTGAATCTCTATAGTTTTAATTTCAATGAATGTTGATGCTGATACAGTCCATCTTGTCCATCTCATTGACTTGTCTACTTTTGTGGCTTTTATTTGACGAAGTGTAGCGAATACCGGGGTCACAGGAGACACTCCTACCCTTCGTTTCCACAATGTGTGATCATTCCTTTCAGACTTAGAATAATGGGATCACAGGATACACTCCTACCCCTCTGCCTCTTCCAGGAAATCATTTCAATCTTTTTTTTTTCTGGATGCCGAAGAGAGGAGAGAAGGAAACCAAAAATTTACAGACTTATACCTTTCAGACCTGAAAGAGGAATCCGATCCAATGTATACCAAGCCCCAAAACAAGCAAGTTGAATTGATTTAGGTTGGAAGTCAGCTTCGATTTGTTTAGACTTTCTCAGCTAGTGTGGATGTTATTGGCAGGTGATCAACTTTCGCGTTTCCATTCAGTACACCCTGCAGTCAATAACCTCAAAGAATGGTGCTAGAGAGCGGTTAGATAGTAAGTAAAATTGTATTTGATCATAATCCCCTTCTTAACTCGATAAAACTTTTTTTGAAAACATTTGATAAGACTCACAATTAACTATGTATCAGTAAACCTCCCCCCAGACTTAAATTACACTGTTCTCAGTGTATATCTAGTCGGATTTATGGTGATAAATAAATAATAAGTACTCAATTAAACAAGTTAGAACGATATACCTGACCAGAAAAGCTCTTGCAGAAACTTTTCCTTTTTCTCTCAGCTCTGGATCACATAGCACTATAACCTTGGTAAAAGGTTCAGAACCTCCTCTGCAGCGCACTCTATACTCAAGACTTCCCTCTTGACATACCAAAGGGACTAGTGGCAGGAAATCTTCATCTACATTCCTTTTCTTTTTCTTCTTTCTATTCTTGGTCATTCCTCCAGACTTAGACTTTTCAGTCTCGGGCTTTTCTGAAAGTCGGAGGGTGTTGACCGATGCTGGAAGCTTCATGTCGATCGATTCTGAAGACTGAGAGTCGTCCGATGCTGATGTCTTATTGTCGATCGATTCTGAGGACTGGAAGTCGACCAATGCTGCAATTTTAATATCGACCGACGCTGATTCTGGTATTGTAGGCTCGTGATTTGAATCAACTGTAGGTCCTGGATCTTCAAACATCTCTATGCATAAAATAAGCTCCTCACTTTTCTTCTTTTCCATGGATCATAGAAGACAGTTTCATCAACATTAGTCAGACACATCTTATTTCTCTTAAGATCACAAACTGCCCCCACTGTAGCCATGAAGGCTCTTCCAAAAAGAAGTGGAGATGTCTTGCCTGATTTGATATCCATAGCATGAAAGTCCACAGGGATAATGCATTCCCCTATCTCCACCTTAACATTATTGATCATGCCTGCTGAGTTTACTCGGGAGCTATCCAAGAAAGTGAAACTATCTTTAGAAGGTTCCATCTTCAGTCCTAATAGCTTAGCAAGGTCTATAGCCATGATGCTGACTGCAGATCCAGTGTCGCATAGGGCGTTTGGTAAATGGTGGCTAATAGAGCATGGAATCAGGAACTTTCCAGGATCTTGTTCCTTCTTCAGTGTCCTCTTCGGTTTACGGCTGACCTTGTTGAATAGGAGCTCAATATACTTATCTCTATGCTCTCTCTGGAGAATTTACCAAGTCTATATTTATGATATGCATCCTCGATAGACATATCCTTAGGAACCCTCTTCACCCTCTTGTGAAATCCATCAAGTTCCACTTTGTTAGCTTCTCTCCTATGGTGTTTGGGAATATATGGTTTCCTAGATTTTACTCTCTTCTCAGTTGGAATTCTTTCTTCCGTTGCCTGCCATTCCATGGCAGGTTCGTGTCTGTCCACTTTGTGTCGATCGACACCTGGTATATACCGTCGATCAACACTCTCAACGAAAGATGTTTCTGCTAGGGTTGATTGCTCTTGTTATGGTGCTTCTGCAGATTGCTGACTTGTCTTCTCTGTTGTCTTCAAGCAAACTGATGTCTGAGATGGATTTCGGGTTGCCTTGACGGTTGTCGATCGCTGCTCTTCTGCTGTTGTCGATCGACGCTTCCATGTTGTTGTCGGTCGATTTTTTCGTGTTGTTGCCGATTGACGTTATCTGATATAACTCGAGCTAGGGTGGGAGGATGCGGGTCTCGAGCGGCAAAATCTGAGTGGCTCTGAATTCGAACAGTTTTGTCCAATCCCAAAAGTGGTGTCGATCGATGCTCGGCTGATGATGTCGATCGATGCTCAAAGCTTCTTCTTCCAGCTTCTCCTGCTCGATATAACTCGAGCTAGGGTGGGAGGATGCGGGTCTCGAGCGGCAAAATCATCTTCTTCCAGCTTCTCCTGCTCGAGCACTTCCCCAAAGTCATCATCTGAGATGGCATTAACCCGATGCCTCTCATTTTCCACAGCTTTCCCTTTGACCAGAGCTTCTTGCTTCTTCACAACTTTTGCAGTCTAAAAAACCTGGGCATCTAGCATCATGACATGGGCATCTAAGGTTTCAAATTTTCCATTCATCTCTTTGTAGAGAACATCCAACCTCAGATTTAAGTATGCACTCGTCTTCTACTGAATTTTTAGGATCTTTTCCATCATCTGAATATGGTCCTGATTCTCATGCTCTTCTACATCTTGTTCCACCAATGAAACTTCATGTACAGAACCAATATCACCCTCAACAATCTTGTCACTATCCATTGCAGCTGATTTTATCCTTTGCATATCAAGATTTTTGGAACTATTGCTAGACATGAAGTTCTCAATCAGTCTCTTAGCTTTCTCTGGGGGTCTTTTTCTCGAAGTTTCCTTCGCTTGCAGTATCCAGCATCATATGATATCGCACATCAATACCCTTGCAGAACTTCTTCAACAGCTGAATCTCTGTAAAACCATGACGTGGACAGTCCCTTTGGTATCTCCTAAACCTCTCCCAAGAGCTTTTGAAAGCTTCTGTAGGTCCCTGAGAGAATGTCCAAATTTTATCTCTCATCTCTTCAGCCCTTGCATCATCTAAAAATTCAGTCATAAACGCAGTCTTGCATCATTCCATGTAGTGAGAGATCCAGGTGGTATGCATCTCAGCCACTTTTTAGCATTCCCAGAGAGAGAACATTTGAACAGCTTGTAGATGATGTAGTCTTTGGTTGCTTCATCCTTCTGGATGCCAGACACAAAGTCCTCGAGTGCCTCAATATGATCCGAGGGATTTTCATTAGGAAGACCACGATAAGGGTTCTGACCCACATGAGAGAAGTGTGTGGGGTGTATTTGAAATCCCTGGATTTCTAGAGGTCAAATCGCAGACCTGTTGGTATAGAGCTGACTAGGCCTGATCAAATCTGCTAGCGTTCTCTGAAGAGGAACTTTAGCATCCTCGGTGGCAGCAGATGGCTCAAGGATTGCAGTCCCTTGTCCATCTATCATCTGACCTGATCCATTACAAAGATGACCTCCAGGGTCATGCAGGTCTCCATTCTCGTCCATCTGTAGCACAAGTGTCGCGACCATGTCTGCTCGCGGATTGGTATCGATCGATGTTCGAGTTGAACTGTCGATCGTTGCTCTATCACAAGTGTCGATCGCCGTAGTAGAGGTGGTGTCGATCGATGCAGTAGAGGTAGTGTCGATCGATGTAGTAGAGGTAGTGTCTGTTGGGGAAAAATACTCAGGTATTGGATTCCTCTAGACCCCAGGCGGGACACCGGCCTCTGGATCCCCATTAGAAGGAACTCCGGTTCCCAGGATCCCCGCTAGAAGGAACCCCGGTTCCCCGCTGTGGAGTTTTCCGGGTCCGGTCCTAGGATCGCCCCCTTCCTCCGGGAAATGGAATACTTCCGATAAGGAGAACCTTCCATATTTCCGAATATGGATGAGTTTAACATACTCCAACGGACTGAGGCCCGCCTTAGGAAGACTATATAAGGGGAACCCAAACCCTAAAGCAAGGGATCGACACTTCAGGACTTGGAGACTAGGGTTAGACGGCTAGAATTAGGGTTCTTACTCAAATCATTGTAATCCTAGTTTGTCTACTCAATAAAACATCTCTTCAAGTCCTTATTTCTACTACATCTCTCAAAATCAATACAAACACAAGTCTTGTCCATCGTTTTGTGGTACTCACATAGATCCTACACAAAAATCCCCCAACAGTTTGGCGCTAGAAGGAGGGGAGTAATCTAAACTACGTGATAATGGCGGCGGACGAGCACGACGAGCTACCTGAAGCTACCCAGAGAAAGGCTGAACTCCAAAGACAAATCGATGACCTGCAAGGTCAAGTAACCGGGTTACATAGAGCTCGGGAAGAGACCAATCCCGAGTTGTCCACGGAGTTTCAGATCCTGAAGGAAAAACTCAAAGAACACTCCAAACAACTGGAGCAGAGCGCCGAGAAGCTCAGCCAGCTCGAATCGGAGAATCTTACCCTCCGAGACGAGAACCAAGCCCTTAACGCAGCGAGCAACAAGAAGCGTCGATTTCGGACTCAGGTTCTCCCTATGCCGCCTCTGGAAACACCTAACTCCGGGACAGGCGCGAGTCTCCCGACTGCAGCGTCGGGAGAAGAAGCATCTACGCGAGAAAAGGCGAACGACGCTCAAACCTATGACGGGGAGGACAGCGACTCGGAGGCCGAGACTGATAAGGAAGCATCAGACGGAGCATCAAGAGCGGAGTCTCCTATGATCGCTCACCTTCACCAGATGTTCTCCGATAGGCTCGACGCCATGCAATCCATGGTGGAGAGATTCCCTGAAGGACCCTAAGATCGGCTCACTCGAATGGATCAGATCTGGATATGAACTCCGAATGGAGAACTAGATGGATTGAAGGGTCGCACGAAGGTTGCGGAATGGCCTTCGATATTCCCGACTTCAGATGGTGCTTGATATGACTCACAAGTCCACCGAAAGAAGAATCTCGAACCGTTGCTTGATATGACTCACAAGACCAACGAGTTTGAGAGATGTTTGCTTGGATATGACTCACCAAGAAACAAGACAAGTTCTAAACAAAGAACAAAGAGTTTAACTCAAAAGCTTTAGACAAAAATCGATTATCTTTATTCCATAGAAGAGTTTACATACTTATAGAGTTTTGTAGATCTAGACATTAAATAGAAATGTAGGAAAACAAGGCAAAACATTAAATAAAGTTGACTAGATCTGGTCAAGGCACGAAAAATAAAGAGAAGACTAGTCAAAGGGACCGATCGGCTTCCGTCCAGATGCATCTGAAACGGCTAAGTCAAAAGCTGTAAGGATCAGCACATAGGCGGGTCGATCAGCAAGGGCAGCGGGACGTTCTGATCGGACAAGTTTCGTTCCAACAAAGCACAAGTCTTCTGATAGCTTAAGGATCCTTGCCTTAGAAAAATATCCAAAGGAAAAGTCCATGATCGGTTCGAACAAGGTAGAAAGATCATCAGCGCTGTCGTTGGTACATGCGGTACGAGCCAATCGAGCCAAAAGAGAGAAGCCATGGTCTGAATCGGAATTGGCTCGAGCTAAGTTGGTTCTGGCTTGACCATCAGTCTTGGCTTGTCGAGTTTGCCGGGAGAGACGGGCTTCAGTTCGGTCAGTTCGAGCATCTGGTCGAGGATCTGGAGGAAGCTCCAATCCGGACGTTCGCGGGTCGAGCCGAAACACGGCCCGGTCAGTCTGTCTGATCTGATCGGTAGGATGAACCTCAACTGGGACGTCTGGAACGTTCTGATCGGTCTGGTCCATGTACTGGGGCACATCATTCCCTCCTTCTTTAAAAGGATTTGTCCATAATTCTGGATCATCTACAAGAAAAGGAGAAAGATCAGACACATTAAAGCTTGAAGAAATATCATACTTACCTTGCAAATCAAGCTGATAGGCATTTTCATTGATCTTTCTAAGGATCTGAAATGGACCATCGACCCGAGGCATAAGTTTAGACTTTCTTTCTTCTGGAAACCGTTCTTTCCTCAAGTGAACCCAAACAAGATCACCCTCATTAAAGATCACCTCCTTTCTCTTCTTGTTGGCATATCTTTTGCACCCTTCGGTTTTGGCTTCAATGTTTGCACGAACCTGCTCATGTAGCTTCTTGATAGTGTCTGCTTTCCTTTTGCCATATGTGCTAACTCTTTCACTCAAAGGCAAAGGCAAAAGATCAAGTGGAGATAAAGGATTAAAGCCATAAACGACTTCAAAAGGTGAAAACTTAGTAGCAGAATGCATAGCATGATTATAAGCAAACTCAACATGAGGCAAGCATTCTTCCCAAAGTTTAAGGTTCTTCTTAACCAATGATCTAAGCAATGCGGATAAAGTTCTATTCACTACTTCAGTTTGACCATCAGTTTGTGGGTGACAAGTTGTAGAGAACATCAATCTTGTTCCTAATTTAGACCACAAAGTTTTCCAGAAATAGCTAAGGGACTTAGCATCACGATCAGAGACAATGGTCTTAGGCATTCCATGCAATCTAACAATTTCCCTAAAGAACAATTCAGCAACTTGCACAGCATCATCAGTTTTATGACATGGAATGAAATGAGCAATTTTCGAAACAACCACAAAGATGAAGTCTCGGCCAGATTTAGTCCTAGGCAAAACAAGAACAAAATCCATAGAAACATCTACCCAAGGATGAGAAGGAATGGGTAGAGCCGAATACAAACCGTGATTGGACCCCTTGTTTTGGACTTCCTGCAGACCACACATCGGCCACAAATCCTCTCAACGTCCTTCATCAAGCTTGACCAGTATAAGTGATCATATACCGTCTTGTATGTCTTCTTGACTCCAAAATGTCCCATAAGACCTCCTCCATGAGATTCCCTGAGAAACAACTCCCTCAAAGAACATTGGGGCACACACAAACGGTTATCAAAGAATAAAAATCCAGAATTTTGAAAGTACTTTCCGTAAGCCACTTTGGAACACTTCTGAAATATTTCTTTGAAATCCGGATCAGCCACATACCAGTCCTTGATAAATTCAAAACCAAGTAGTTTTGTTTCAAGGGCTGAAAGAAGGGTGTACCTTCGGGACAAGGCATCAGCCATAATATTTTCTTTACATTGCTTGTACTTGATGACATAAGGAAATGTCTCAATGAACTCAACCCAACGTGCATGTCTCTTGTTCAGCTTCTGTTGACCCTTAAGATGTCTCAAGGACTGGCGGTCCGTGTGGATAACAAACTCCTTCGGTCAAAGATAGTGTTGCCACGTTTGGAGAGCTCTCACCAAAGCATATAGCTCCTGTTCGTAGGTGGGGTAGTTGAGTGTGGCGCCTCCAAGCTTCTCACTGAAGCAAGCAATGGGTTTCCTATCCTGCATCAAGACAGCACCAATCCCAACTCCGGAAGCATCACATTCAATCTCAAAGGTTTTAGAAAAATCAGGAAGTACAAGTAAAGGAGCATGAGTCAACTTCCCTTTTAACATCTGAAAAGCTTCTTCTTGGGCTTGTTCCCATTTGAAACCGACGTTCTTCTTGATCACTTCAGTCAGCGGAGCGGCAATGGAACTGAAGTCTGGAAAAAACCGTCTATAGAAACCGGCCAGACAATGAAAGCTCCTTACCTCGCCCACGGTCGATGGACTTGGCCAGTCTCAGATGGCTTTGATCTTCTCTTCGTCTACTCTAAGTCCATCAGCACCTACAACAAAACCTAAGAACACCACGTGATCTGTTCCTAAAGAGCATTTACCAAGATAGGCAAATAATTTTTCTTTTCTAAGAACTTTAAGAACAGATTTTAGATGCATCTTATGATCTTCAATGTTTTTGCTATAGAAAAGAATGTCATCAAAGTAGACAACAACAAAATGACCAATGAAAGACCTCAAGACATGATTCATCAAGCGCATGAAAGTGCTAGGTGCATTAGTAAGACCAAATGGCATAACAAGCCATTCATACAATCCTAACTTGGTTTTAAATGCGGTTTTCCACTCATCACCTTCTTTCATCCTAATCTGGTGATAGCCACTTTTCAAATCAATTTTAGAAAAGACACATGATCCATGCAACTCATCAAGCATGTCGTCTAGCCTAGGGATGGGATGCCTATACTTTACCGTGATGTTGTTGATGGCACGGCAGTCCACACACATGCGCCATGAACCATCCTTTTTTGGCACGAGAAGGACAGGAACAGCACAAGGACTGAGGCTTTCCCGGATGTAGCCTTTCTCTAGAAGGTCACCAATCTGTTTCTGAAGTTCCTTGGTCTCCACCAGATTGGTACGGTAAGCTGGCCGGTTTGGTAGAGACGCGCTTGGAACAAGGTCTATCTGATGTTCTATGCCTCGTATTGGTGGCAATCCCTTAGGATTCTCATCTGGAAAGACATCAGAATACTCCTGCAAAACATCTAGAAGTTCACTCGGGATCTCCGGTGCAAGGTCAGAAGAAGAAGCCATAAGAGATTCTTTGTACACAAGTAAAAGAAATGGCTTTTGAGAGTAAAGAGATTTCTTGACCTGACTTTGCTTTATATAGAAACTGGAGTTCCGTTGGGATGATTCAGGTTCATCTGGCTTAGGTTCTTTGTCACGGCTCCTCTTGAGCTGGATCTGATCTTGATGAACCTCCATAGGTGTCAAAGGAAGAAGCGTGATCTTCTTTCCTTTATGATCAAAGGAGTGTCTGTTTGTGAAGCCATCATGCACGGCTCTCTTATCAAATTGCCATGGCCGGTCCAAGAGAATGTGGCATGCGTCCATAGGAAGGACATTGCAAACGACCTCGTCCTTATATCGGCCAATGGTAATAGGGCAGTAACTTGCTCTTTCACATACTGTTCTCGATCCTTGTTTAGCCATTCCAACCTGAAAGGACGAGAGAGAGGCCGAGTAGCAAGTCCTAGTTTCCTGACAAGAGTGTCACTAGCAACATTAGTACAACTCCCACCATCAATAATAAAAGAACAAACCTTTTCAGAAACTAAGCAATGACAATGAAAGAGATTCTCCCTTTGTTCCTTTTCATTGGTTTTGGGTTGGACACTCAGAGATCTTCTTGTGACAAGTAGAGGACCATGAACTGGATAGTCGAAGCAAGCCTCCTCATCATAGATCGGATCGGACTTATCATCAAAGGCTGGATCGGAAACATCGACCAAGCGGCCGTCCGTCTCATTGAAGATAGACTCGACCATGCCTTTCCTAGCAACAAGTAGTGGCCCGTGATGCGGATATCCAAAGGATTGTCCTCTTCATCAAAGATCGGACCAAGATCTTCTTTCTCCTCCAGTTCATCCTCAGATTCAACTTCTCCATTCTCCATGAGAATCATCACTCGTTGGTTGGGACAGTATTTGGCAAAATGTCCTAGACCTTGACATTTGAAACACCTAAAGTCTCTTGCTCGGCCAGAAGCCTCCACTGCCTTTCCTTTGTCATCACGAGCAGGGACATCAGTTTTAAAAGCATTATGTGTTGTGGAAGAAGACTTACCTTTGTCTTGGTAGTTTGGCTTAGGAGCAAAGGCCGGTTTAGGAGAGTAGGCCGGTTTAGAGGTAATGGTCGGTTTTGAGAAACTCTTCCTCTTAAGTTGATGCTCGATCAAGATGGCCTTGTTTAGCATCTGTTCCACACTACCATACTCTTGAAGCTCCATACGGTCTTGGATGTCACGGTTGAGGCCTGAAAGAAAGCGAGCCATGGTGGCATCCAAAGGCTCATCCGTGTCCGTTTTGGTCATCAAGACCTCCATCTCTTGGTAATAATCTTCCACAGACTTGGTTCCCTAAAGCAACCGTCTTAGCTCTTGGTGGAGATCGCGGTGATAGTGGGCTGGCACGAAACGATTCCTCATCAACACAGTAAGCTCATCCCATGTCTCAATCGGCCGTTCACCTGTTCTCCTCCTGTGGGTCAACACTTGATCCTACCAATTAATAGCATAGCCAGAGAATTCAGTGGCAGCAAGCCTTACTTTTCTAAGTTTAGAATAATTTTGACAATCAAATACATGCTCAATTTTCCTTTCCCACTCAAGAAAAGCATCAGGATCATTTTTACCATCAAAAGGTGGAATTTTCAATTTCAATCCGTTCAAACTATCATCAGTACGACCAGTTCTAGCAAATGGATTGACATCACCTGGATCTCGGGTTCTAGGACCTCTTCTTGGACGGTATGCAGATCTGGCCTCGTCCTCTTGGTCGTCCTCCTCTCGGTTCTCATCGTCGGACCGGTTGTTCCTACGCGGACGGTCTCTTCTTGCTCTGGCTCTAGGATGAGCTTGGCTGGCCTGAAGCTCGTCAAGCCTCTGATTGATCTGATCTAAACCTGCGTTCAACATGTTAGACATAGAATCATTCAAGGCACGCATTTGAAGGTTAGATAATCCAGCAACTGAGTTTCTGGGACGGTTTCGTTCATCATCACTACTCATGGCTCCTGAAATTTCTTAAACACAAAACGTTAGATAAAAATCCTCACTCTCTCAATTGTTTGATCCTCACCCACACACGTGTTTCTCTCAGAATTTGGATGGTCACACAACAAGTTTTCACTCAAAGTTCTAAGAACAACAAATCAAGAAACTCAATGGACAAAATCCAAGCAAACACAAGGGAAATTTTTAAAAGAGAAAGATAAGAGATTTTTGGTTTTGGGAATCTGTTTTAACCACCTCAAAGGCTGGATTTCTCCTCAGCCAGCAGGCTTTCTCTTCCACCACCAATCCCCCAAATGAAATCTTTTCGAATTCCTTTTTTTTTTTAATATAGAACGATCTTTCTTTTTTTTTATATAGGTAGAGGATGGTAATGAGGGGCCCGGATTCAAGATAGATAGAAGAAGTGTTTATGATTTAGAAATGGAAGATGAGAAAGATGAATGATTTAGAAGATACCAAACGAGTGGCTCTGATACCACTTGAAGGACCCTAAGATGGGCTCACTCGAATGGATCAGATCTGGATATGAACTCCAAATGGAGAACTAGATGGATTGAAGGGTCGCACGAAGGTTGCGAAATGGCCTTCGATATTCCCGACTTCAGATGGTGCTTGATATGACTCACAAGTCCACCAAAAGAAGAATCTCGAACCGTTGCTTGATATGACTCACAAGACCAACGAGTTTGAGAGATGTTTGCTTGGATATGACTCACCAAGAAACAAGACAAGTTCTAAACAAAGAACAAAGAGTTTAACTTAAAAGCTTTAGACAAAAATCGATTATCTTTATTCCATAGAAGAGTTTACATACTTATAGAGTTTTGTAGATCTAGACATTAAATAGAAATGTAGGAAAACAAGGCAAAAAATTAAATAAAGTTGACTAGATCTGGTCAAGGCACGAAAGTAAAGAGAAGACTAGTCAAAGGGACCGATCGGCTACCGTCCAGATGCATCCGAACCGGTCCAAAGCTGTAAGGATCAGCACATAGGCGGGTCGATCAGCAAGGGCCGCGGGACGTTCTGATCGGACAAGTTGCGTTCCAACAAAGCCCAAGTCTTCTAATAGCTTAAGGATCCTTGCCTTAGAGAAATATCCAAAGGAAAAGTCCATGATCGGATCGAACAAGGTAGAAATATCATCAACACGGTCGTCGGTACATACGGTACGAGCCAATCGAGCCAAAAGAGAGAAGCCATGGTCTGAATTGGAATTGGCTCGAGTTAAGTTGGTTCTGGCTTGACCATCAGTCTTGGCTTGTCGAGTTGGCCGGGAGAGATGGGCTTCAGTTCGGTCAGTTCGAGCATCTGGTCGAGGATCTGGACGATGCTCCAATCCGGACGTTCGCGGGTCGAGCCGATACACAGTCCGATCAGTCTGTCTGATCTGATCGGTAGGATGAACCTCAACTGGGACGTCTGGAACGTTCTGATCGGTCTGGTCCATGGACTGGGCCACATCACTCCCAGGGGTAGCTCCCCCTATACGGAGGAGCAACCCCAATTCCTGCCCCGATACTCCCTTCACGGATGAGATCGCCTTGATCGAGATGCCCAGGAAGTTCTCTTTCCCCAGCATAAAAGCGTATAACGGCACCACTGATCCGGACGACCACGTCGCCCAATACAGACAGAGGATGCTCGCCGTAGCACTCCCAAAAGGGTCACGCGAAGCTACCATGTGCAAAGGTTTTGGCTCCACTCTGACCGGACCTGCTCTGCAATGGTATATCAACTTACCCTCTAGGTCCTAGCCTCCTTCGCGGTTCTCAGCGACAAGTTCGTGGAGCAATTCGCCAGCAGCAGGGACCAGGAGAAAACCTCTGATAGTCTCTACGAAATCCTCCAGCACCGAGCGGAACCCCTGAGAGGCTACATAGCCCGCAAGAAAAGGTGGCTATCCCCGAATGCAGTATCCCCACTGCTATCTCTGCTTTCAAAAGGGGTCTGCTCCCCGACGGTGACCTCTACAAGGAGCTGACCAAATACCAGTGCAAAACCATGGAAGACGTCCTATCTCGAGCCTGGGCGCAGGTCCAATGGGAAGAAGACGTCGTCAGCCGTTCCAAGGCGCAATAAAAGCAAGATCCCAAGACGACCAGACCAGACCGAACCGAGCGAGACAAGAAACCCTCTCAAACACCAGCTTGGGACTCCGGGAATCGAAACTGGGACAGATACCAGAACCGGCCAATCAAGAAGGCAGAAGGGATGGCAGTGTCCACGTGGCCAGACGTCTCTCACCTCTACTTCTCAAGGCCGGAGCTTATCAATGTTCTGAGGCAGATGGGCCAGCAGGTCAAGTGGCCTCAGAAGATGAAAGCCCCCGACTCTTTCCGGAACCCTGGCTTCTGGTGCGACTTCCACCGAGACCACGGTCACAAAACGGAGGACTGCCTCGCGCTAAAGATCGAGGTCAACGAGCTGCTTAGGAAAGGGCAGCTCAGGGAGTTCCTTTCCGAGAAGGCCAAGAGCCATCTAAGCAAGGAGACAACGGGTAAGCCAACTGAAGCTGCTCCCGTCTCGCCACCGTGATATGCCCGAGTGATCCATGTCATCTCGAGCGGTTCGGAAATCAGCGGCATAAGCCATGCAGCCATGAAGAAAAGCACCTGGAATGCCAAGCACGGCCTAGAGGCAGCTAAGCCAAAACACCTGCTCCTAGGAACGGACGAGATAAGTTTCACGGCCAAGGAGCAGGAGAAATTCCTCACTCCTCACCACGACGCCCTGGTTATCTCACTCACTGTAGTGAACTGCCTGGTAAAAAGGATACTGGTAGATAATGGAAGCTCAGGAAACATCATCTTCCAGGCCGCATATAAGGACCTAGGGCTGGAGAAAGGCGCTCAAACTCGGAGGATAACCCCTCTTATAGGGTTTAGCGGGGAGGTCAAACAAACCACAGGCGAGGTAACCCTCCCCGTATACGCCGAAGGAGTCAACATGTTAACCAAGTTCCTCGTGGTAGATTGTGATTCGTCCTACAACATAATCTTAGGACGGCCCTGGATCCACAGAATAGGGAACTTCACCATTTGGTGAAGAGTCGAGGGGACGGCCCCCATTCTGTGGATCCAGGGCCGTCCCCTCGACTCTTCACCAAATGGTGAAGTTCCCTACTCCCTGGGGCATAAAGGCGGTCAGAGGGGATCAAGAATATTTCGGCTCCTACTATCAGACCACTCTGAAGGGGAAGACCAAGGTCTTATAGCGATTACAGAGCAAACCTCCGGCTCATCACACCGAGGAACCAGAGGTAGAAGAAATGGATGAGGTGCCATTAACCGAAGGAGATCAGACCCGGAATCTCAAGGTTGGCTCCAAGCTAACCGAAGGATTGAGAAGAAGGCTGATAGACTTCCTCAGGTCTAACTCCAACTGCTTCGCTTGGTCTCACGCAGATATGCCTAGGATCGATCTGGAGATCATCATGCATAAGCTGTAGGTGTGATATCACTCAAATTACCCTAAGGAGTGATTTATACTCTCTCAAATAAGAGGTCGAGTTGTAGTACTTAGGGATCGAATTCACAGGGAGCTAGGGAACCAAATAAATCTAATCAGTTTGATTAAGCTAGGTTGATTTAATGATTAAATGTAAATAGTAGGTTTGTGAGCAATTGTAATTGCTCGATTGATTGATTTGGGGTTTGATGGAAGGATGGTTGCTAGACTTGGGGTTTCTATTCAGGAAACTTGGGATTATAATCCTACAGATGCCTAATGAGTTGCATGCATGATAATGTAAAGCTCAACTATCAAATCAACAAGTCCATCAGCTATCGCATGTTTGGACTTGTCTATTAACTAGATCTAATGATCTCAACTATCGTATGTCGATCATTAGAAAGTGTTGATCGATAATCCTATAGGGATATCGATCGATACACCTTTCACTCCGTCGATCGATTATCCGATATAGATATCGATCGACGCGCTTCTAGTTAAGCTTTATGCACGAGTTGAATGATGCTTACTAAGCTCACTAGATCAGCTCTCGCCTTACTCATAGCAAGAAACTTAGCTCAGTTAGAATGTTTTCAGGATGAGAATGAAGCTCTCGCTTTTATCTATCAATCCTAGGGCAAGTTCTAGGTAGCTAATCTAGAAACAGACATTAATGAACAATCCTAATGACAATTACCACAACTCAGCAATCTATAGTTGGGGCTAATCCCTCATCCTATCTGAACCCTAAACCTAACAAGTGGATCTATTCAAGCATGAAGTTTATCACAGAAAATCATAGAAAGAGTAGATATAAAACTACAATAGGATAGATAATAAAAACCAAAGGAGTTGTCAACAATGGCTTATAAATAACATAAATAGGGTTTCTGGTCATTCAAGGATATTCTAGTAATTTGGGGTTGCTTCTGGGCTTCAGTCAGGTTATAAAATATGCTCAGCCCATATTCTGGCATCACTGTCGGCCGACACCAATGCTGTTACATTGATCGACAGTCCTTCATCTCCTCGACAGCTTCCTCTCGCGAGGCAGACTGACCACTCTTCAGTAGAGCGGGCATAAGTTCTGCTACATGATGCTGAGTGACCTCAAACCGGTGGCATTGGAAAGCTAACTCAGAAGGCTCCAAAAGACACCAAAATCACCACATTCCTCTAAATCGTCCATGAACCTGTAAATACTCTAAATAGACTCTATATAGTAGTAAATATATATTAAAACACTTATACACCATGGCTAAAAGTGGGTAAAATCCATGGTCCATCAAGGTGGACCCCCTACATCAACCCGTCAGACAAAAGAGACGGAAGTTTGCCCCTGAGAAAGATGCGATCATCAAGGATAAAGTCAAGAGCCTGCTCGGCGTGGGGTTCATTCGTGAGGTACAGTACCCAGAGTGGCTAGCCAACGTCGTCGTAGTCAAGAAAAAGAACTGGAAGTGGAGAGTCTGCATTGACATCACGGACCTCAACAAGTCCTATCCAAAGGACCCCTTCCCGCTACCTCATATCGACAAGCTGGTGGACGCCACCGCGGGGGACCAGCTGATGAACTTCATGGACGCGTTTTCCTGCTACAATCAGATACTTATGCATCCGGAAGACCAGGAGAAAACATCCTTCATGATGTCCAGAGGGATCTACTGCTATAAGGTTATGCCCTTCGGCCTAAAGAACGCGGGATCGACCTATCAACGGCTGGTGAACATGATGTTCGCGGACCAAATCGGGAGAAACATGGAGGTCTACATCGACGACATGCTGGTCAAATCCCTGGAAGCGTAAGACCACATATCTCACCTGCAGCAAGCCTTCTCCACCCTCAGGAAATATAACATGAAGCTTAACCAGGCTAAATGCTCATTTGGGGTCAGTTCTGGCAAGTTCCTCGGGTACATCGTAACCCATCGGGGCATCGAAGCCAACCCAGAGAAAATCAGGGCTATTCATTCAATCCCTTCCCCGAAGAGTGTCAAGGAGGTTCAAAAGCTAATGGGAAGGATGGCAGCCTTGAGCAGATTCATCTCCAGACTCTCTGACAAATCTCACGCCTTTTTTGGAACTCTCAAGAATCCGAAGGATTTCCAGTGGACGGGAGAATGCGAATCCGCTCTCCAAGACCTAAAATCATATCTTACCACTCCTCCTCTCCTGTCCAAGCCACTACTCGGTGAAGTCCTGCTGCAATATCTAGCAGTCTCCGAACACGCCGTGAGCGCCATCTTAGTTCGCGAGGAGGGGAACAAGCAGTTACCAATCTACTATGTAAGCAAGGCCCTCCTGGACGCGGAGACCCGCTACAGCCACCTCGAAAAGCTGGCCTTAGCCCTGATAGTCGCCGCTTGCAAGCTCCGACCCTACTTCCAGGCCCATCCAATCGTGGTTGTTACCTCCTTATCTTTAAAGTTGGTCCTCCACAAACCAGAAGTCACCAGATGCCTAGCCAAATGGTCCGTGGAACTAGGGGAGTACGACGTAATATTTTGACCTGCCACAGCTATAAAGGCACAGGTCCTAGCAGACTTCGTGGCTGAATTCTCCCCTGCCTTGCTCCAAGCTCTGGAGCAGGAGATACGCCTCCAAGGAGAAATTAAGGAAGGAGGAGAATGGATCCTACACGTTGATGGATCCAGCAACGTCAGAGGAGCTAGAGTAGGGATAGTGCTTACCTCGCCAACGGGGAATACAGCCTCAAGGGCCGTGAGATGCAACTTCAAACCAACCAACAACGAAAGCGAGTAGGAGGACCTAATCACAGGCCTAAACCTCGCTCACCAAATGGGGGCCGAGAAAATCCAGGTCTTCGGTGACTCCCAGCTGATAATTAACCAGGTACAGGGGGAGTATCAAGCAAAAGACGACAGCATGATCCAGCATCTGGTGGTCGCTCAGCGACTAATCAAGAAGTTCAAGAGCTGCAAACTCACTAAAATACCCCGGGAACAGAACTCACAAGCCGATGCCCTGGCTAATCTAGGGTCCGACCTTGAAACGAGTAGCCAGATGAATATCCCTCTGCTCATGCTTCAATGGCCAGCAACCCTAGAGGAACCCCCGTCAGAGGAGGTCTCCGCTGTCGAAGAAGGCAAAACCTGGATGACCCCCTTAATCCGGTACCTGGAGGCCGACACTCTCCCAGAAGACCGTAGCGAGGCCAGAAAGATCAAGAAGAAAGTCGCGAGGTACTGTATCTCCCAGGAGAAGCTGTACCGGAGATCTTTCTCTGGCCCATACCTGAGGTGTGTCACACCCCGAGAAGCCACTAGAATCCTTGTAAAACTACATGAAGGAGATTGTGGATCCCACTCTAGCAGCAGAAGCCTGGTGCTCAGAGCCAGAAGGGCTGGTTACTACTGGCCCACGATGGCCTCCGACACCGACATACAAGCCAAGCACTGCGACCAAAGTCAAAGGCACGCTCCAGTCTCCAAGCTTCCCCCGGAGAACCTCAAGTCCATAAGCTCACCATGGCCCTTCAGAAAGTGGGGCATGGATATAGTATGGAAATTCCCTATGGCGCCGGGGCAGAAGGTCTTCCTTCTGATAGTCACTGACTACTTCTCCAAATGGGTCGAAGCAGAAGCGTTCAGCCGCATAACAGACCTCCGGATCCCCCACGAGATCGTCACCGACAATGGACCCCAGTTCACCAGCCACAACTTCAAGGAGTTCTGCAAGGACTGGGGCATAAAACTAACTTTCACCACACCCCGACACCCCAGTCTAACGGACAATTCGAGTCCACAAACAAAACAGTGGTCAACATGCTTAAAAAGCGACTGGAGGGCTCTCACGGGAAATGGGCGGAAGAACTACACGGAGTCCTCTGGGCCTACCGGACCACTCCAAAGACAGTAAGAGGGGAAACCCCCTACTCGCTAGTCTACGGATCTGAGGCCATTGTACCTACAGACATGCACGTAAGAACAACGGTCTCCTAATCTACCTCTTAGGAGGAAAACAACGAGATGATGGCGCTAAGCCTTGACCAGCTCGACGAAAAAAGAAAGGACGCTCGATTGAGAAATTGGTCCTACCAGCAAGGGGACTGGGTTCTACGACGAGCAGAAAAAACGACAGGGAAACTCACCCCAGGGTGGTAAGGACCCTATAAGTTCATCGAGGTGCGGAGAGCAGGCGCCTACAGGCCGCAAGATAGCAAAGGTAAAATACAACCCAACTGCTGGAATGCCCTGCACCTCAAAGCCTATCATTTTTAATACGGTCTCCAGACCATGATTTCTATACTACTATATATTATTTAAGCATTATGATTTCCTACTCCTATGTATGCTAAACGTTTCCGGACAAAGCTTATAATAAAATAGTTCCGACTATAAAAGTAGAGGGAAAATCATTATATTTAAAGGGGCATACGAGCTGGATCAGGTCTCCAGAGACCTCCGATCCTGGCCAACCCTCATAAAAGTGGCACGACCACGGTGGCACGCCCACAAAGAATCAAAACGGGTATGAGACATAAAGCAGGAATGGGTATGCGCAAGCCTGAGTATGCTGTCAAAACTACCTAAAACCCCTGTGCAGCCTAAGGCGCATCAGGGTCCCCAGATTACCAATGTGAAAAGTACATGTATTAAAACGCTACGAGCTACACGATACAGGGAACACATGGTATATACTCATTGCAAAGGTACTGTGAAATACAGGGAGCAATCTAAATCATGCTTCTCCAGACGTGGAAAGCAGCATAAGCCTGGCACTTGGGTCATAACACCCACACCAGCACCCTCTAAGCATGTCAGTGACTTCATGCAGAAGTAGAATACATCACAGGAACTCGATAGTGGCCAGCTTCTAAGCGGCAAAATGCAAAATCCAAACAGGTACCGGTAGTAGTCTTGCCTAGGAAGACGGAGTACGGTCCCTGCGAAAAGCAAAACATTCCGGGTTCCCAAGGAACTCCGGGTCTCTATGCGAGCCCCCGATCTAAAGAGGAAACCCAAGGTTCCCCAAACGATTTCGGGTCCTACGTATAAAATCTAAGGAAGAGCCTTCGGGTTCCCCTATAGCCTCTGGGTTCCAATCAAAGATCTCAGGGTCTAAGGAAGAACCTCCAGGTTCCTATACGGCCTCAGGGTTCCGAAAGAAGTTAGAACCTCTGTGCAGCCTAGGGCGTATCGGGGTCATTACAACTTCAAAGAACCTTCGGGTTCCAAAAAACGATCTCCGGATCCAAACCTCCGGGTTCCAACATTCTAGCAAAAAGGAAAGAACCCTTATGCAGCCTAGGGCGCATCGGGGTCGTTACATCCCTAAAGAACCTCCGGGTTCCCATGCGACCTCAGGGTCCAACTGCATCAGGGCCCCAATACAATCTCCGAATCTAAGGAACAACACTGCACCCGTATGCGACCTCAGGGTCCAATCACAACCATAGAAACTTTCGGGTTCCAACCATGATTTTCGGATCTAACTGAAGAATCTTTGGATTCCTGCATCGCCTCCGGGCCCCAGTCTTGGTTTCAGGACCTATGGAAAAGACCTCCGGGTCCAAGATAAAAGACCTCGTGATCTTATAGGGACCTCCGGGTCCCAGACACAATCTAAGGATCCAAGAGGAGCCCCTGCGCCTCCCTCCCCGATGATCCTCGGGTCCTCATGCAACCTCTGAATCACAAGATCATTCTCCAGACTCCAAACAGTCCACATTCTAGCTCGAAAACCTCCTGATTATTAGCCTATCTCCCCAGATCCTGTCATTCAAATTTACGAAAAGAGGGATCGCAGACTACAAAGTCCCACCTCGATCGAGAAACAGGCGAAAAACAACATTTTTCTAACGAAAAAGCATACATGAGCGAAGTAACAGCAAGGAGTAAAAGGGTAAAACACGAAGCATCATTATTCATAAAGTCAAGGAGTGGGCTATAAAGAGCCTTTATTCAAAAGAAAGCAACAAAAACCAAAGTCTCAAAGGATTAATCAGAAAGAAGGTGTTGGGGTCAAAAACGGTTACGACGAAGTTAACGTTTAAATCACCGAAGAAGAAAAACGTAGAAAACTTCTTCGACAAATACTTTTTTGAAATAGATTCTTCTTTATGAAAACCTTTGCGGAAGAAATGCGAATAATCGGACAAGAGCTCGAGAAGGATCGTTACGCAGCGGCCAAACACGTGCTCCGCTCGGTCGCTACGTAGCGACCGAGTTCGAGCCAAAGCTCAGTCGCTACGTAGCGACCGAACGCCCATTCCGCCCGGTCGCTACGTAGCGACCGAGCTCGAGCCGGAGCTCGGTCGCTATGTAGCGACCGAGCTCGAACCAAAGTTCGGTCGCTACGTAGCGACCGAGCTCTTCCGAAACGTCGATACGACATCAGTCCATGCATTCTCGTCTACCCTTTGATGCTATCTCCCGAATACCATAGCGAACCCATCTCACATTCCCCGCCATTTCTAAGTTATCAATCAAACTTTACCGTAAAAACCGCGGAAAGTTCATTCTTTATCGAAAGAAGCCGTAATAAACGCTTCGAATCGAAACATGGCCCAAAGGGACCTAAGACATGACTCGAGGCCCAACTTACGATTTCTTAACCAACAGCCCGTAAACCGCATGTTGGTTTACGCTTGGTTCGCAAGGGAAGATAAATGTCAAGTTTCCGCGGATAAATACGAAATTTTGAAGATAATTACGAAGATCGGACAAAATGGAATATCTCCATTTTTATGCTATGGCGGCTTAAGGACAGAAGAGGAAAAGTGTAAACCGACCTTGGAGCCAGTATATAAGGGGTCCTAGGCGAGAGGCATGGGAGAGAGATTTTTTCAGAGAAAACTTAGCATTTAGAGCAATTAGGCAGCTTTCCGTTTTTTGTTATTTCGAGCTGCGACTCAATTAGGTTTAGCCGTCTTAGGGTTGCTAGAACTAGGAATCTCGCCGACAGCTCTCGACCCCAGGCTTATACCTTGTTGTAAACTCTCATACGCAAATTCGGAATAAGATTTCTCTTTGCTCTCTTTTTATGATTTTTATACTTTATCGTTGTCATTATCGTGTTCTGATTTGCTTGGCGTGTGGTATTAGCAGATATCCAGGACCTCTGGGAAACTAGGGTTTTCCTAGTTTCCTTATTTAAACGAAAATCGACAGTGCGAATTTCGGTTCCCACAGTTTGGCGCTAGAAGGAGGGGGGGTACGGATCAATCAAACTCTCAACCACATCACGTTCAACCAGACATGTCAACTGACGACACGGATAACGTGCAGACTCCTCTTAATGGAGGCAGCGGCACTGATCTCCATACTCCCGCAGCGGACGTATCCGCGGCCAACGCACCAGCCAACGCTGTGGCGCTCGAGGAGTTTAAAAACATGTTCGCCACCTACAAAAAAAGGTCGGAAGAACAGGATAAGCTCGTGAGCACCTTGACCAAACAAGTTGAAACTTTAACGGCAAGAACTCGAGCAATCCGCCCCCGTGGAACCACTAAAGTCCAGGGGAAAAGACTCGACTTTGCGACCCCACTCAACAGGCCCGGAGCCGCCCAGGAACGACCTTCGGGTCAAAACCCTAGCGAGAAGTCTCCCGTTGAAAGGGGAGACTCCGAAAGCCCTCCGCCCCCCGCGAAGGCTTTAGAGGACAACGGAGTCGAGCAAGTCGACCTGGATCCTAGCGATGTCTCCAACAATACTGATGAGGACGCCGACAGACATCCAAGAAGGACCAGAAGCCGATTCACTCGGGAAAGCTCTCCGTTCGACAAACCAATGACAGAAGAGGAGGAAATCCCCTATTAGAACGAACAGGAAGAGCTGGCTGAAAAACAAACCGAGCTCACTCGCAGTAAATGCCGACAAGCGCGGAAACCTGCTGACAAGACGTCGGATATACGCGATCTTCGCGACTATATCACCAAGACTGCGGCAGAAGTAAGAGCCGTAAAATCTCAAATCCATCACGCTACGAGCGCGGCCACCGAGATCGACAGACTGCTGGAAGGGGCTCGGAAGACCCCTTTCACCGCTCGCATCTCAGATACGAGGGTATCCGATCCAGGAAAAATCAAAGTACCGAAGTACGATGGTACGACCGATCCGAGAGCGCACCTTCAGGCTTTCCACATCACGATGGGAAGAGCGAGGCTGAAGGACGGTGAGAGAGACGCCGGCTACTGCCGCCTGTTCGTCGAGAATCTAGAAGGAGCAGCCCTCGAATGGTTTGCGCACCTTAAACGAAACTCTATCGGGAGTTTCCGACAGCTCGCATAGGAATTTCTCAAGCAATACTCTATGTTCATAGATAGAGAAACTTCCGATGTCGATCTCTGGAGTCTGTCTAAGAGGGAAGAGGAACCCCTCCGCCAGTTCATCAGTTGGTTCAAGTTGGTGATGTCCAGGGTCAGCGGGATAAGCGACAAGGTGGCCATCGACGCGCTCAGAAAGGCGCTCTGGTACAAGTCGAAATTCAGAAAATGGATATCCCTCGAAAAACCGCGGACGATCCAAGACGCCCTCCACAAGGCGACGGACTACATCATGATCGAGGAAGAAACGAAAATCTTGTCACAGAAGCATAAGTCGGCGAGATCGTCCTCAAAAGATGTAGACCCGAAAACAAGGAAGAAGAACCCTCGTAACGACAAGTATGTCCATCACGAGGGGGAAGAACTCCAAGGAGCGCATAATTACGCGATCGGCTCAGACCAGGGCCGAACCACGGGTAATACATGGACTCGCAACCAAGGATATGATGAAAACACCTTCTGCGAGTTCCACCAATCCCGAGGACACTCCACGGCTAACTGCAAGGTCTTGGGAGCGAGGCTGGCCGCGAAGCTACTAGCTGGAGAACTCTCGGAAGTGACCAGCGTGAAAGATCTCATCTTTGAAACCGATCGCCCCCCGAAGCCCGACAGAAATATTCCCGCGGAGAAATCTCCCCAAAGAAACCAATCTGGAGATAAACGCGGCAGGAGGCCAGACGACAAAGGGAACGATAACAATCGTCGTAGAGTCAACATGATCATCGGTGGATCGCAATTCTGCAACGATACGGTCTCCGCCATCAAGGCTTACCAGCGGAAGGCGGAGTCAAGCGCAAACTGGCCTGCATGGTCTCCTACCAGAGATGATAAGAACTGCTCAATCACCTTCACAAAGGAGGAAGCCAGCGGGATTGATCAGCCTCACTGCGATCCGCTCGTCATAGACCTCGTCATACGAGATCTGGAAGTCGGAAGATTACTCATTGACACGGGGAGCACGGTCAATGTAATCTTCCGCGACACTCTCAATAGGATGAGCATCGAACTCGGAGAAGTAACTCCAACTCCGAAACCGCTCACAGGCTTTTCTGGCGAAGTATCGATGACCCTTGGATCAATTCAGCTACCTGTCATGGCCAAGAAAGTCACAAAAATCGTAGAGTTCGCGGTAGTCGATCATCCTGCCATCTACAACGTGATCATGGGAACCCCATGGCTCAACGCTATGCAAGCCGTCCCATCGACGTACAACCTGGGTGTCAAATTCCCGACCCCAAACGGAGTCGCAGCTATCTGGGGATGTCAGAAACAGTTGTGACTGTGCTTCCTCGCAGAACACAAGTTAAGACAGATGACAACCTCTACAATGGCAAATCGTAAACGCACGAAGATCGATAAATCTTCGACCAACAACGTTTCGAGAAAAGACGATTTCACATCGTCTGCCGACTCAGACGGTTCGGGTGTCGAAACTCAACATGAGGCCGAAGCCGACACTACAATTCAACCGGAACATCCGGAAGAGAACACTGACCCTGCCACGATCATCTCGATCAAGGCGGTCAGCACGGCGACAACCGCTGAGTAAAAACGCTCGCGGCATAAAACAGAACTACGAGATGGCTTGATCCTCGAAAGGGGTACGTAGGCAGCTCGTCGAAGGACGAGTTCAGCTATCCCCCTCTCCAAAAAGGGGGGGGGAGTGGGTGCGTATACTCGTATACTCCCACATAGGAAAAGATGCGTTATTGTAATCGAATTCTATCAAGATTTTGAAAAAATTTTACGAAATATGCGTCGCTCTTTTTAAGACGAAATCGCAAAATAATCTCACTTCAGCAATATACGTATAATCTTCGAAATAAGTGCGAGACGTCGCCAAGTTTAAAATCGAGATGATACGAACAAATTGTCCGAACGCGACCACTACAAATCTCACACTCCGTTCGTCGATTGGCCCCGACGAACACATAAGCCGTCCTAAACAAACGCAACCTGATCACTCTTTTGATCTTCAAACGTCCAACACTAGGACGAAAGCGCGCTACAAAAAAATCCGAAATTTTGGTCTAGCACTTCCAGTTGGCTTAAAAATTGTCTCTGGAAAGATGCTCGATTCGTACCATACAAGTCGTATAAGCCGAGAACCTATCGCGGACTTTAAATCGGTACGAATCAGGTAGAAATCGCAACAGGAAAACCGATAGCCGGCTAGTCACCGCACAAACCTTAAAACCGAGAGTAAACCTAGGTCTTGCCCTAAACCCATCACATTGGTCTCAAACATCTCTAAGACATGATATCTAAACGATACGAGATTCCTAAAACATGTCTCTTCGTTCATATCTTAACGTTCCCGAAAAATCGTAAATAATTTTTACGAAAACTCACGTCTCGAACGAACTAACAGATTGAACGCCTCAACGAAGATAAATATGAGACGACAACTCATGTTCACTTCAAACCCACTCTAAACAAAGTAACCCAAACAGACATCCATTTTATAAACCGCATAGCGGTAGGGGTTCAAGGCCACCAACGGCCAGTCCCGATAAAAGCGGCCAAAAAAGGCCCGTACAAAGTTCGAAGGCCACACTCGGCCAGACATATATGAACAAAGGCCACACTCGGCCGTTAAATACTAGATAAATGGAAAAACTCATTCCCGTCAAAATGCTCACAGGTCAAAGTTAAAACTCTCAGACAAGGAAGCTCCGAATGCATCCGTGGGAAAGTTCACTTCCTCATCGTCACCGGCAAAATCAGTCGTAGTTTCTACGGTATCAGGGGAAACCGGGATGGGATCCCAGAATCCCTGGATCTTCCCGTCGATCGGAGGAATGGTCACCTCAGCGTGAGCATGATCCTTCATGCCACCCTTCATTAACTCCATCTCCCTCTCGAAAACGTTGTCATCTTCCTGCGTCTTCCCAAGGCTCCCGACGGAGCCGCGACACTCACGGAAGTCGCCCAGCGAGTTGAAAGCAGCCTTAAGATTCCCGTACTCAACCTGGAATTGAGAAGCGCGAGTCTTCATCACCTCGACAATTTCCCTCTTGCCCTTCCGTTCCGCCCTGCGAACAGCCCTGGCATGATCACGAGCGAGTTGAGCGTCTCGCGCCAACATCTCGTCTCGCATGCGAGCAAGATCCTTCTCCGCTTTAAAGCGATAGATCATGGCCTCTCTATGGCTAGCCTCAATGGCCGATCCAAGCAAGTTCAAACCCTGTAAAACCGATTGACACGTTATAAGCAAAAAATAATAATAATGATCGTCAGAATTCTTAAAATTTATACCCCGTTAATGATGCGAGATCCTTCCGTAACAACTTTCGGCCTCCCTGACTCGCTCGTGGCCTGAGGAGCATCAAAGCCAGACGGAATACCAGCGAAGAAATCATCGAAGTCCAGAATAGGGACCTCGCTCAAACCACTTCCATCGCCAAAAGCAAGGTTCAGATCCCAACCTGGAAGCATGCAATCGTCCACCGAAAACATCAGGTCACTGAGATCAATATCTTTTCCCTTCGAAGAATTCGGCCCCGTCACAATAGTGGGAGCGGCGTTGGGACCGGCGTCGGGACCTTGGTCTTCAGGTTCGGATTCACTCCTTGTTTCCCCGCCCAAAGCAGGACCAGGATGAACAAACATCAACGCCTTACGAACTTTCTTCGGCGTAAAAGAAGTACAGAAAAAAGGACAATTCCTGAGCAGATCCCTCATCGCAATAATGTCCTCAGGAAACGGAGCAAGAGGGTTGATAAAGGGACGATCGTTCGGAAACCTTCGAAACAGTGGGATACAACTCTCCTCAACGGACGCTGCGTCTACACGAACGAAGAAGAAAAACTTCCTCCACGAGTTGAAGTTAGAAGTGAACCCCTTTATCACGGACATGAAGTTTCGAGGAACTGGCCTGTACGTGTCCGTGTCCCGGATGATCTGTAATCGAAGAAGCGCTTCGAAATGATCAACGGTGAGAGAGAGACCATGCTCGTAGCTCAGGACCAGGACCCCTATGAGGTGCTGGATGCTAAGAGGATTCAGTTGGCTTATCGCCACCCCGAAACGACCCAACACACGGACGATGATCTCAGGGTTCGGGAACCACAAAAGGCAACGCACTACAAATGTCTCGTAACAAGTAAAGAAGCCCTCCGGGGGACTACTAGCGCACTCTCCTTGACGAGGAACCCTGAATTCCAACGCGTCTGAAATATGGTAGAACGACCGCATGACCTCAAGTAATTCACTAGTACTCCTACTCGGCGCACCTGCCTCCACCGGGCAATGGTTCATGACCGGGAACGATTTTTCTTTGGGAGGTGTGATAGAACCGTAACACGCCACCCACCATGCCTCGTTCTCGGCTGGGTCTACCGAATGAGGAACAAATTCCACCCTTTCTTCGAACTACTCTTCTTACTCGACATCTCGTGTTTTTTTTTTCTTTTTCTTTAAAATCAAAGGAAATGTAAGAGAGAAAGAAAAAGAAGTTTTCAAGAAAAACCTCTCTATGAGAATGAGTAAGTGTGAAGATTGTGAAGAAGTTACCTCTCTTCTTATAGGCATGAGAAATTACTATTTACTTGCGGATTTTTGGACACGAACTTCGCCCAAATACACCAATCTCGTCCAAACTCGCCATACCACGCATTGGGACCTCGCTAGAAATCCACGTTCCCAACGAGCAGGGGGCTAACTGTTGGGGTCATAAATGGTTACGACTAAGTTAACGTCCAAATCCCCGAAGAAGAAAAACGTAGAAAACTTCTTCGACAAATACTTTTTTGAAATAGATTCTTCTTTACGAAAACCTTTGCGGAAGAAACGCGTATCATCGGACGAGAGCTCGAGAAGGATCGTTACACAGCGACCAAACACGTGCTCTGCTCGGTCGCTACGTAGCGACCGAGCTCGAACCAAACTTCGGTCGCTACGTAGCGACCAAGCTCTTCCGAAACGTCGATACGACATCAGTCCATGCATTCTCGTCTACCCTTCGATGCTATCTCCCGAATACCGTAGCGAACCCATCTCACATTCCCCGCCATTTCTAAGTTATCAATCAAACTTTACCGAAAAAACCGCGGAAAGTTCATTCTTTATCGAAAGAAGCCATAATAAACGCTTCGAGTCGAAAGACGGCCCAAAGGGACCTAAGACATGACTCGAGGCCCAACTTACGATTTCTTAACCAACAGCCCGTAAACCGCATGTCGGTTTACGCTTGGTTCGCAAGGGGAGATAAATGTCAAGTTTCCGCGGATAAATACGAAATTTTGAAGATAATTACGAAGATCGGACAAAATGGAATATCTCCATTTTTATGCTATGGCGGCTTAAGGACAGAAGAGGAAAAGCGTAAACCGACCTTGGAGCCAGTATATTAGGGGTCCTAGGCGAGAGGCATGGGAGAGAGATTTTTTCAGAGAAAACTTAGCACTTAGAGCAATTAGGCAACTTTCAGTTTTTTGTTATTTCGAGCTGTGACTCAATTAGGTTTAGCCGTCTTAGGGTTGCTAGAACTAGGAATCTCGCCGACAGCTCTCGAGCCCAGGCTTATACCTTGTTGTAAACGCTCATACGCAAATTCGGAATAAGACTTCTCTTTGCTCTCTTCTTATGATTTTTATACTTTATCGTTGTCATTATCGTGTTCTGATTTGCTTGGCGTGTGGTATTAGCAGATATCCAGGACCTCTAGGAAATTAGGGTTTTCTTAGTTTCCTTATTTAAACGAAAATCTACAGTGCGAATTTCGGTTCCCACAGAAGGTCTCTCCGAGAATCGCGACCCTATAACAGATCTCAGGGTTGCAGCCTGGGAGAGATTCTCTGATCGATGGTTAAACCCTCCAGATAAGAACAGGTGACGACGATACTCTTCTTCTGGATTCCAATGATCTACGTGCTTCTCCAGCCACTCCTTCATAATCTCCCACCTAGCCGAAGCTCTCACTTGCTGAATTAGTAGGTCCCGGCAAGCCATCATGTCTTGCACCTGGCCACGGAGAAGGAGTGCCTCGCTAGTCAATCTCCGATGGGCATCTCCCATAAGGTCCCGGTTAGGCACAATCTCGGCGCTTGTTGACGAGATAGAAGACAGACCCCCAGCCGATAAAGCGGCCCTCGCAAGACTTGGCAGAGGAGTATAAGAAAGATGCCGCTTCCGCGCTTTAACCTTCTGATACTCGTCATAAATAACCGATACCGGAGACCTTACCGCGTTCCCTAGAGCAAAAAGTGTATACATACATCATGAGAAACAAAACAAGACAGAGTCCTATCAGATAGAAAGGGAAGGCTTATCCCGAACACGACTATGACGCAAGGCCTCCCTGCTCACCAGAAAGGTCACCCAGCGGAATCGCCGGGGAATCCCCATTATAAGCTTCGCCACCGCTTCTCCAGCAAAGGAAACAGGGCGAGACACATCTAACAAAGCAAGAGCTAAAACGTCAGGATCAGGCTCCCGAAAGGATGGTAAAATTCAAAACTCGGAAGAAAAACTTACCCACGGTACGCCAAGACGTAGGATAACCCACTGGCTTATGAATCTTCACGAACACGTACCGGCTGTTCCAACCATCCCCAAAGGGGTGATTACCTCTGACACCCCTCGAAGGTTCCTCGACCAAAGGGGCGCCGTCACGGGATCGAAGGTGGTAGAACCAACCTTTGTTCACCAGAGGAGCAAAGTAATATGAGTATAAAATCTCGTGCACCCCGATGGAAAGTCCATGGAGTTCTCCAAGTACTTGGAGAGCCATTAAAGTCCTCCAGGTTAGGGGAGTGAGTTGAGAAGGACTGAAACCGAAGAAAGATGACACTTCTTCTATGAGAGAAGGAATAACACCCCGGAAGCCTGCCTCCAGTTACGCTTCAGAGACAGCCACCTCACCCGTTCCGCCATCCGGAGCGCGTTCGAACTCGGTTGGACTCCTCATCCCCACTGAAGGATGAATCAAGTACTTCCTCCTTATATTAGGCAGATCCCCCTCTCGGATCTCAGAACGGGGACCGTCATCAAAGAAACAAGAACGGAGCCTTCTCAGGGGCGCCATCGGAACCGCTTCACTATCAGCCTCTAGAACATTCCCCCAAGATGGAACAGGGGATGAGAAAGGGTCGGCGAAAGGACGACGCGGCCTTGCACGACCACCCACGAGCGAGGACAGAAACGGGAGCGGCTCAGGATTCATCTTTCTCAGCTAAGAATCAGCGCTAGAGTTGGGTTGAGGCCAGCTAGGAACTATCGTGAATCTCAATTTATATCTGGGTCGTTCCTTTTTCCGCGTGATCAGAAAAGGAAATAGGGATGTTTCCATAGAATGGACGGCGAAAATGAAACCCGACCTCTGCAGAAAAAGGGAAAATGCTTCCCACAAAAAAGGAAAGCGCTCGCTTTTGGAGGAATAAAAAGAGCATCTAGTATCATCAAACCGCACGGGCCCCAGCCCCCCGGTCTATCCTCTTCACATCAGTACATGCAGTTCCTCCTCAGGAACCATCAGAGCTCCAGGCTCCATCGTCTCCAAGACAACATCAGAGGTCCAGGCTCCATCGTCTCCAAGACATCATCAGAAGCCCAGAGCTCCCCGTCCTTGACGAGAATCAGCGGTCAGAACAAGTCTCAGTGTCTCTCTTTCTCATCTTGTTGATGCAGTTGATAAAAGCTCTTGCAGAAGTTTCCCCTTTGTCTCTCACCTCTGGATCAAATAGCACTCTAAACTTGGTAAAAGGTTCAGAATCTCCTCTGCAGCGCACTCTATACTCAAGACTACTCTCTTGACATTGCAAAGGAATTACTGATAGGGAATCTGCATCTGCATTCCTTTTATTTTTCTTCTTTCTATTCTTGGTCCTTCCCCCAGACTTAGACTTTTCAGTCTCGGGCTGTTCTGAAAGTCGGAGGGTGTCGACCGATGCTGAAGGCTTCGTGTCGATCGATTCTGAAGACTGAGAGTCGTCCGATGCTGAAGTTTTTTTGTCGATCAATTTTGATGACTGGATATCGACCGATGCTGCAATTCTAATGTCGACCGACAATGATTCTGGTTTTGCAGACTCGCGATTTGAATCAGCTGTAGGTCTTGGATCTTCAAACATCTCTATGCATGAAATAAGCTCCTCACTTTTCTTCTTTTCCATGGGATCATAGAAGACAGTTTCATCAACATTAGTCAGACACATCTTATTTCTCTTAAGATCACAAACTGCCCCCACTATAGCCATGAAGGCTCTTCCAAAAAGAAGTGGAGATGTCTTGCCTGACTTGATATCCATAGCATGAAAGTCCACATGGATAATGCATTCCCCTATCTCCACCTTAACATTCTTGATCATGCCTACTGAGTTTACTCGGGAGCTATCCACGAAAGTTAAACTATCTTTAGAAGGTTCCATCTTCAGTCCTAATAGCTTAGCAGTGTCTATGGCCATGATGATGACTGCAGATCCAGTATCGCATAGGGCGTTTGGTAAATGGCGGCTATGTATAGAGCATGGAATCAGGAACTTTCCTTCTTCAGTGTCCTCTTGGGTTTACGGCTGACTTTGTTGAATAGGAGCTCAATATCCTTATCAGTCTCTCTGCTCTCTCTAAAGAAATTACCAAGTCTATACTTATGATATGCATCCTCGAAAGACATATCCTTAGGAACACATGTGAAAGTACCATGGTCTAATCCTTGACCTATAACATCCTTGGCTATCTGAGTGAACACATCCTTCACGTCAAGCCAAACTATTTGAGAAACCATCGCTCCATCACTTAACGGCTAAACGATAATCTACGATTTGTCTAAAAACGTCGTGTGACTATTAAGAGAATAATTATCGTATAGCTCACAGTCAGAAATCATATCATAAATTCTTTGTAACGCAACTCAGTCCTAACAACCAAACGTTTAACGGAAAACCAAAACTTGTCGACAATCGACCAAGTTCGATACATTCCACAATTCACTTTAAGCCCGCTACGTTTTACCCATAATACGCGGCATGTAAGGAAAAATTCGTAACAAAGCTTCTAGAGCTATACGAAACATCCTAAAAAATACACGAAATAGATCTCGGAAGGCCAACATTTCACCAAGCACTATATAGGAAAATGCTTCTTCCCATGGAAAAATTTACGCGACCCCTCGGTCCTAATTCCTCAATCCAAATCAAATTATTTGCATCCAAACAGGAACAACAATTTTGGCTGCGAACATTCGTAGACAAACAAGAATGTTTCTCAAATGCAGGGATAAGACTAGACCCTTGCAATATCGTGAAACACCTTCAAGCCTGCGAACAGTTCAAGCACGAAACGCGGCATACGAAAGAAAAAATCAATCTTCAGCAATACGAGACGTCACAGACGCTTGAAGAACCATTTTCCGAAAAAATTACCTTCCTCGATAAAGGCACCTTCTTGGAAGACCAAACAGCCATACATACTAACATCTTCTCAAACACGTATTCTTCGCGAAGGCTCAAAAACGGTAATATCTACCGATAAGTTTGTTGCTGATCACAACAAACTCTTAACGTCCTAAACAGACTTAGCTATCTCGTAGAGATAGCTCTCGTACACCCGACACAAGGGTAATAGCGCTATATAAAAAATCTGAAATTTTGGTCAGCACTTTCGGGAGACTTAAATTGTCCTCAAAGAGATGCTCGATTCCTACCATACAAGTCACGTAAGCCGAGAAAATATCACGGACTTTAAAGCGGGTTGGAATCAGGTCGAAAACGATACGGGAAACGTAAGTCGAAGTAGTCATCGCACCCCCTAAAGCCGTGATTAGACCTAGGTCTTGCACTAAACCCATCACACTGGTCTCTAACATCTCTAGGCATAGTATCAATCACCCTGATACGAGATCCCAAAATTTGTCTCTTGGCCAATATTCGAGCGACCTCAGAAAGTCCGCAAGTTTACACACTGCAGAAAACTCTCGAAACAGATCACGGATATAGCAGTTCACACAAAGTTAGCTTACAAGATGACAACTCGTAGTCTTCCCTCTACACCCATATAAAATGCCATCGGCAGCAACATGCCTGATAACCTCTACATCTAAACTAAACCGTAAAGGTCTCGCTGGAAAACAGGTCATAAGAACCTTAACTCCAAGACGAACTACGAAAGGCTTGATCCCTTCAACAAGGGTACGTAGGCAGCCGTCATAAGGCGCAGCCCCAATCTTATCGCGTTCCACTCTTAGAAGAGCACTTACCACGGACCTTTTCAACCATTAATTCCGCCTAACATACCTAACTTGCCTAACTTGCCAAGCCACTCGCTAGAACCTCACGCTAGAACCTCACGCTAGAAGCTCATGGTTCTAACAAGCTGGGGGGCTAACTGTTGGGGTCAAATCGGTCACGACGGAATCAATGTCTGAAAGTCCCCAGAAAATATTTCCCGCAATAAAAACACTTCTCGGAAAACTAATTTTCGTAAAGAAACCCTTGCGGAAATATGTTGGGGTCAAAAACGGACACGACGAAGTTAAAATCCAAATATCCGTAAAATTAACATGAATGTTTTTACGAAAAGTATTCTTCGTAAAGTTTACTTTTACGAAAAGTCTTGCGGTGAAATATTGCGTTAATCTTGGTTCATTCATCGAAACTAAAAAACACGTTCATGAAACATCGGAAAAAGATGCAAACAAGGTTGCCACGTAACGAGCGACCCGCAAACAAGCCGGTCGCTACGTAACAACCGACCCGAGAACGAGTCGATCACTACGTAGCAACCGACCAAGCCTCTCGGTCGGTCGCTACGTAGCGATCGATCCGCAACGAGTCAGTCGCTACGTAAGGACCAACCCGCAACGAGTCGGTCGCAATGTAGCGACCGATCCGCAATCGGGTCGGTCGCTACGTAGTGACCGACCAAGCCATTCGTTTGTTCGCTACGTAGCGACCGTACCATCGCGGACCTAGTCGCTACATAGCGACCGAACTGTCTTGGACATCGATCAACGGGTACGACCCAAATCCGTTCATTCTCGTCTGTTCCTCAATGCTAGCTCCCATGTACCGCAGTCATATCATTTCTCACTCCCATCGATTGGAGTTATTATTTAAACATTCTGATAAAAATCACGGAAAGTTCATTCTTATCGATAAAAATCGTGATAAACGTTTTGAATCGAAAGACGGCCCAAATAGGTCTAAAATGCGATTAGAAACCCATTTACGATTTTTTAAGGAAAATCCCATAGAAACTATGGCGGTTTATACTTAGTCCGCAAGAAAGGATAAATGTCAAAATTCCGTAGATAAATGTTAAGTTTCCGCGGATAATCATGAAGATCGGGAAAAATGGAATATCTCCATTTTCGAGTTATGACGGCTTAAGGGCAGGAAGGGAAAAGCTCAAACCGACATTTGGGGGGAGTATATAAGGAGTCCTAGGCGAGAGGCACAAAAAAGAACTTTCTAAGAGCAACTTTTCGTTTTTGTTATTTCGAGCTGCAACTCAACTAGGTTTTGCAGTCTTAGGTTGTTAGAACTAGGAATCTCGCCGACAACTCTTATAGCCGAAGCTTCTACCTTGTTGTAACGCTCATACGCGAATTCGGAATAAGACACCTTTTGCTCTTTTTTACGATTGATTATTTCTTTTCGTCTTTACTTTCGTGTTCTGATTGCTTGGCGTGTGGTTTAGCAGATATCCAGGACCTCTGGGAAATTAGGGTTTTCCTAACTTTCCTTATTTAAACGGAAATCGACAGTGCGAATTTTGGTTCCCACAATCGTCACAGAAAATGGACCCCAGTCACGAGCCACAACTTCAAGGAGTTCTGCAAGGACTGGGGCATAAAGCTTACCTTCGCCACACCCCACACCCCTAGTCTAACGGGCAAGCGGAATCCACAAACAAGACCATAGTCAACATGCTTAAGAAGCGACTGGAGGGTTCCCACGGGAAGTGGGCAGAAGAACTGTACGGAGTCCTCTGGGCCTACCGGACCACTCCCAAGACCGCGACACAGGAAACTCCTTACTCGCTAGTCTACGGCTCTGAGGCCATAATACCCATGGAGATGCACGTGAGAACAACGGTCTCAGGGTCCACCTCTCAAGAAGAGAACACTGAGCCTCGACGCTGAGCCTCCACCTACTCTTAAAACTCGTCCTACCAGCAAGACGTCGCCAGGACATACAACAAGAAAGTCAAAACAAGGACCTTCCAGCAAGGAGAGATGGTTCTACGACGAGCAGAGAAAACTACAAGCAAACTCACCCCGGGTGGGAAGGAACCTATAAGGTAATTGAGGTGCGGAAAGCAGGAACCTACAGGCTACAAGATAGCAAAGGGAAAATACAACCCAACTGCTGGAACACCCTGCACCTCAAAGCCTATAATTTTTAAATACAGTCTCCGGACCATGACTTCTACTATCTTACTATATACTATTTAAGCATTTTGATTTCCTACTCCTATGTATGCTAAACGTCTTCGGACAAAGCTTATAATAAAAAATAGTTCCGACTATAAAGGCAGTAGGAAAATCACCATACTTAAAGGGGCATACAAGCTGGATCAGGTCTCTAGAGGCCTCCGATCCTGGACAACCCTTGTCAAAAAAGTGGCACGTCCATAGTGGCACGTCCACACAAATTCGAAATGGGTATGAGACATAGAGCAGGAATGGGTATGCGCAAGCCTGAGTATGCTGTCAAAATTACCTAAAACCCATGTGCCTCCAAAGGCGCATCGGGGTCCCTAGAATACCACATGTGAAAGTACCTGTATTAAAACACTACGTGCTCCTCATCCCCACTGAAGGATGAATGGCATATTTCCTCCGCATATAAGCAAGATGCCTTGAAAGTTTTCCTACCCCAACATAAAGATGTACGACAGTATAGGCGACCCCGACGATCATATCGCTGAGTACAAGCAGCGGATGCTCACGGTTGCACTTCCAAAAGAGTCCCACGAAGCTACAATGTGTAAAGGTTTTGGCTCCACTCTGATCAGACCTGCCTTACAATGGTTCATCAACCTACCCACCAGGTCCATCCATATCCTCTTTCGCGAGCCTTAGCGACAAGTTTGTGGAGAAATTCGCAAGTAGTAGGAGACTGAAGAAGACTTCAGACGGTCTCTACGAGATTCTTCAGAATCGGGTAGAACCCCTGCGAGACTACATAGCCTGCTTCAACCAAGAGAGGGTGGCAGTTCCCGAGTGCAGCATCCCTACCATGATCTCTGCCTTCAAAAGGGGCATGCTTCCAGACGGGGGCCTCTACAAAGAATTAACCATGTATCCCTGCAAGACCATGGAAGATGTGTTATCCCGAGCCTGGGCGCAAGTGAAGTGGAAAGAAGACGTCGCTAGCCGCGCTAAAGCCCATACGAAGCAGGACCAAAAGTCAGCCCGATCAGATCAAGGAAATCGGGATGAAAGATCCTTCCAAAGAGCTACCAAGAACTCCGGGAATAGAAACCGGGGCAGGTTCCATTACCGACCCCTGGAAAAGGAAGAAGGAATGTCGGTATCCACTTGGCCCGACATTTCCCATCTCTCGATATCTACACCGGAGCTAGTCAACGTCTTGAGGCAGCTGGGCCAACAAGGTCAAGTGGCCTCAAAAGATGAAGGCACCTGACTCGTTCTGGAACCCCGGCCTCTGGTGCGACTTCCATCGCGACCACGGTCACAAAACTGAAGACTGCGTCGCTCTAACGATTGAGGTCAGTGAACTACTCCAAAAGAGGCATCTCCGGGAGTTCCTCTCAGAAAAAGCCAAGAACCATCTAAATAAAGAGGCGTCGGTGAAATCCGCTGGAGCTATACCCGCCTTGCCACCTTGCCAGGACCAAGTGATCCATATCATATCTGGAGGCTCAGAGATAAGTGGCGTGAGCCATGCAGCTACCAAGAAAAGCCCCTGCAACGCCAAGCACGGCCTGGAGACGACCAAACCAAAGCACTTGCTCCTAGGTACCGACGAAATAAGCTTCACAGCCAAGGAGCAGGAGAGGATCCTGGCCCCCCACCATGATGCTCTGGTTATCTCACTCACCGTAGCAAACTGCTTGGTGAAAAGAATACTAGTGGACAACGGTAGCTCCAGCAACATCATCTTCCAGATTGTGTACCAGGACCTAGGGCTGGAGGAGAGTGACCTGACGCGAAAAATAACTCCACTCATCGGATTCAGCGGTGAAGTCAAGCAAACGGCCGGAGAGATCACTCTCCCAATATACGCTGAAGAGATCAACATGTCTACCGAGTTCCTGATCGTCGACTGTCAATCAGCATACAACATGATCTTAGGACGACCCTGGATTCATGACATGGGAGCAGTCCCTTCAACCCTTCATCAAATGGTGAAGTTCCCTATGCCCTGGGGCCTCAGAATAATCAAGGGAGATCAGGAGAACTCTCAATCCTGTTACCAGACCACCTTAAAGGGAAAAACCAAGGTCTTATAGCAATTACAGAAGAGACCTCAGGTCCCGCGAACTCAAAGACCAGAGGTCAAGAAGACAGGCAAATGGCTATCGGTTCAGAGGACGCGGACCCCGAATCATGTGAAGGACCCCCTGAGGACTGATATCGACCGCTTCGCATGGTCTCAGTTGAGGACCTCCAAAGCGGTACCTGCTCAGAAGACATGGATCTAGCAAGATCCTCGTCCTCCATCCCGCATAGATAAGCCCACCAAGGATCTCATCAGCTATCAACCGATGATCTCGCAAATGAAAAAGCGGGGCATGAGCACCGTGAGGAGACCTCCTCTGAAATCATATCGGACGGATCTGGGGTAGAGGGTACCCTGCTAACGCAAAATGGAGATACCTAGCCAAGCCAGAGTTCTTCAAATCTGGGTGCTCCGGTGGATGAATGCGACTACACATCTCATGGCCGTGCCGAGAACCTTCATCACCAGGAAACACTGGCCGCGGATCCCCAATAACAAGAAAATCTACAGAAGCTGGGGCACGACGGTCACGGTCCCGACCATGGAGTGCCGCCAGGGACCGCAGCAAAAAAGAGGAATCCTCCATCAGGGGCATTCATCCAAAACAGCGAAACAGAGCCTACGGGCTACATAACAAAGGTAAAACATGGCCTAACCACCGGGGAACCTCGCAAGCTGATGTTTTGTATGGTCTCCGGACCATGATTTTTATTACTTATTTATTATTTAAGCATGATTCTAAGATTTTCAAGGTAATGGACAAGCTGGTCCGGGAAAATGGAACTAGAAGTTTCATAAAAAGATTTTGGAAAAATCTGAAAATCTGAATAAGACTTACACTTAGCAAGTGGTGATTGTAGGCAAGTCTGGATATAGAGACTGGACAAAGGAATTGTCAAGGTTGACTAAGCTTGATCGTCTTAGTAGGTTTGTGCGGTCTGAGGGTTGCGATTATTAGAACAAGAGATTGGAAGTCAGGTGTACTTTCCAAAGACTTGTTAAGTGATCAAGAAACTACTCGGAGGTACAAAATGCTATAGATGATGAGTTGTGGTCAGAGTTTCAAAAGGAGTAAATGATCGGTTCCTACGATGAGCGTCTAGATCAGACAATTTACTTAGGGGCTGTGATGCTTGCTAAGGCTTGCTGGATTTTGGATGATGGCTCAAAGATTTGGGACGATCATTTGAGTTTAAATTATTGATCCCTTTCATGCGAGAGTCTAGATCAGTTTAGGAGCTTATGGCTGAGATGCTCATTAAGACTTAGCTGAATTGTAAGACGGCTGCTCGATGACTTGGAATGATAATGCTAGATCAGACTGAGTGTCTGATTAACTTGACAAGTGGGAATACTAAACGTTAGTGTTAGTGTTGATGATATGTCCTTAAGAACAAAGTGGGTTTGCTGACACATAACTGTATTGATATTGTCTGTTCTGGCGTCTATGTAAACCGAGAGTTTCCAAGGCGTGATTTTCTGTCATCGCGTGTTCTGTCCTGACATCTGTGGAAACTGGAGAATTGCCAAGACGTAACTGTTATCGAGTCGGTGGGAAACCCAATCTGATGTATGCGGAAACCCAATCTGATGTCTTTGGGAGATGTACCTCCCAAGACATAATTGAACTGTTACTGGAACTCAAGGAGTTCACTGCTGTGGGTTTCCGATCGCGATGAAAGCATGGATGGGAACTAGTGAGAGTTTTCCATCACATGTCTGTAGGACGTTTGTATGTTTAGTATAATGAACTGAGGTAGTTGGGAACTGTTGAGTTTATAAGACATAACCGCGACTGAATAATGGGAACTAGAAAAGTTTGCCATTTTGGAACTGTGAACCAGGAAGAACTGGGAGTCCGAAAGGAAAAACTGTGCAAGGAAACAAGTGTATGATCCGATAAGAAATGTCTGTAAGGATCAAGAATGATCCGAAGGTGTCAATAAAGATCAGTAAAGATCTGAGAAAAGCTGATGTCGATCATAAGTTGTCGGGAATGGTTAGGATCAGGGAGTGATCCGAGGAAACGACTGTGAGGGTATATATGAGATCTATGTGTTTTGGAAAAGATTAAGTTCCTAGTATTCGGAGTTAGGCCATGCTAAGGAACACTAGAGTGCGAGAATCAAACAGTCAAGTCAGGATAGACAGAGACTCGTTTGAACTGAGTCCTAGAAGGACTAAGGTTGGGTTAGTGAATGACGGTGACCGGTTAAGGAAAAGACTGGAAAAACTTAACTAAGGTAGTGAGTTTAAACTACGAGAATCGAGATAAACTGGTCAACACTGTTGGGAGTTATATTCTCTCAAAAGTGGGTGTCCAAAGATCAAGAGATTGCTCTGAAGTAAGTTTGTGAACTGAACTTAGTCTGCTGAGACTAAGTATGTGGGAAGGCACTGGATCGAGGAACTCGATAACTGAGACCGAATCTGATGCGTGTGATTGTGATCAGGAAGTCTGGAATACAGTAATGGTCGAGTGACCGAAAGCCTGATAAGGCATGAATGTCGTGTGTTGGGATTTATTCCAAGTGGGGAAGACTGTCCTTATTGGATAGAACAAAGTTTCTATCAACTGCTGAATTCGAGGACGAATTCATTCCACGTGGGGGAGACTTGTAGCATCCCTATCCTGCAGTCTGAACTGAATCAGTCCAAGGTCGGACTGATCAGACGGGACAGACATGTTGGACATGTCATCTGGATAGTATTGGTCAGGTTAAGACGATACTGTCTGTCCGAATATAGCAGTAGAGCTTGTCATCTGAGATCAGTTAGTCAATGTGTGGACTGACTGGTATAAATTCTGACTGGAACGGATACTGAGCTGAACGTGTACAGGAAGCTAAGCAAACTGATGGGACCAGTTATCTGACGGTTACTGGATTTGTGAACTGCCGAGCGGTTATAAGGCAGTTACAGAGGCAGTTACTAAGCAGTTCTGGAACAGTTGCAAGGGTAGTTAGCAAAGCAGTTTGGAACGGTTCATGGGTTGGTTACCGGAACAGTTATGGACCTGTCGAGAAGTTAATGAGAAACTGTCGAAGGCAGTTATGGACGGTTTGGGACGCAAGAGCGGTTATGTTTGTGGAGAAACCGCCTATTTGTTTCCCTTAAGAGTTATTTCGCGGATCAGAAAGGGAAGGGTTCTGATACAGAACATAGAGAGAGAAAGAAACTGATGGAGACAAAGATCGCCGGAAAGGATCGTTCGGGTTCTGATCCGACAGTCCTAGAGTTGAGCGATGGTGTGTTCGGTGTGGTCTGAGTCGCGTCAGATGGACTGCAGACTGAATGATGGTTCACGATGTACTTACTGCGGTATACGGTGGTTACAGTCTAGGGAACGGTGTGCAAGCCGCGGGAAAGGGACCGCCGGTTTAATCTGTAATGACATTTCCGTGTACTGATTGATCGCGACGCATACTAGAGCCTGTGGTGGTTAAGATCGAGAGGCAGTGGTCGCGGGGCTGGAGACAGCGTATCTGTTGAGTTCGATGTCCTGATATGATCAATCCCGATCGGATACTGTGTACGGATTGGGTGTGATATGTGTGCGACAGCATATGCTATCAGTCTGTTCTGATGAACTGAAGGAAGGATCAGATACTGTGCTTGGAATGATCCTAGCCATGGAGAGATGTGGTACTGAAGTGATCGATTTGATTGGATCGTTGGAGGCGATCGGGACCAGCGACATACAGAAGGAGGATCGACTGGAAATAGGATCGAGTTTGCTGATGCGTGTGGCACGAGAGGGCGTGTTATTGATACTGGAATGACTGAGGAGAAGGATGGCTGTGGGGAGAACTGACTGGATCGAGGGCTGTGGAGCCGACTGTGTACTGACTGATCCGGGTGTGATCAAGGACTGGTTCTGGAGCGCTAAGCATGGCTAGCGTACTGTTTGTTCTGAATGGCTGGTTGGAGACCAAGCCGTCTCTCTTTTTTTACTTGGGTCACGTGGGGATGGTTGGCTGAGTGACTATGAAACAAGGGGATTCAGTTAAGTGTCTGATCAAGCTACTGGTTAGATAAGGAAGGACAGAAAGCATGTAGCCAGCAAGGAAGGAGCGTATGGCTGGATTGTCAGACAACAGAGCACCGAGGCATTAAGGTACATGTTTATCATGCTGCGAAAATTAGTAGACTGCTAAGTTGCTGGATTAGACTTAGCGAACCATGTGTACTGAACTAAACCTCATAGAGGAAAACTGGGATAAAATCCTAAATTAGAGAAAAATCGGGTATCGATCATGTTTGGTCGAGGGAAGCGAACTGAGGAGGAACCGGCGGTAAAGGAAACCGGGTTGGGGCCTTTCACAATCCCCACTGAAGGATGCAGCTATAAATCCAAACACCTTCCATGGTCCCGTGCATAGATACCCAAGGACCGACCTTGGTAGCCGAAACCATCAAGTACAGATCAGGAGGCCCCCAAGGACCGACCTTGTTAGCCGGAACCATCGATCATAGATCATGAAGACCCCGCGATCTTTACTATCGATAGGCGGCCCCCGCCTAACGACCAATCTCCCCAGCTCCTACTAAGGCACCGGCGACCTATACTGGCCCATACCCATATGGCAGTATCATAAGAGCAGGATCTCCTGGTTTATCAACTATCAAAGCAGGAGAATACACTCAACAACGCATCTCCTTCCTCCTATCATTCAGTAGAGCTGAGCACGGATCGCTTGTACACAAAAATACCCTAACAGTGTCGATCGATGGAAGCCTTTGGTGAAGTTTCCAAATCTTTTCTCGAAGTGTGCTGATCGTCATCAAGCTTTACCTCCAAGTCCGGACCCAAATCTCCAGTCTGTGCTTCATCTTCTAACTTCAAAAAATCTTCCATGGTGATCTCTTTGTCTACATATGGGGCAAGATAGCTGCTTGATATATTTGTGCTCTCCAGTGTCGAGTCTGCAATGTCTTGAGGAAAACTCGATCTTTCATGAATTTTAATGTGCTGAGGTCGGGTCACCTATATCAGCTTCGTCTGCTCCGCTCAGCTCCCTAAATTCATGTTGTTCATAACTCTTTGCCATAATGTAATCGACTAGCTGTCTCGGAATCTGAGTCATATAATCCGAGAATCTATCGCAGACTTCAATATCGGAACAGAATCAGGTTGAAATCGCTACGGATAATCCAAAAGCCGAGTGGTTATCGCACACCTTAAACCGTTAGTAAACCTAGATCTTGCCCTAAGACCAGCACACTGGTCTCGCACATCTCAAGGCATAGTATCAACGAACCCGATATGAGACTCCAAAACATGTCTCTTCGTCGATATTTACGCGTTTATGAGATTTCTCTAACATAAGTCTTCAGATATTCTCATCTTATGCAAGGACAAGTATCACGATCCGTAGAGAGTCAGAAATGAGATGACAACCCACACTCTTTCTCTCATCTCCGCGTATGGCTACTCTAGGCGTTTTTGAAAGGAGATAGCCCACAAAAAACAGCCTACAAGGCTAGCCTCGAGGCCGACAAAGGTCCAATATAAAATGCCATCAATAGAAACATGCTCGAAAATCTGTATACGACATATAACTGGACCATAAAGGTCTAGAATACACCTATCACTACCTCGTAAGAAATTACATGTAAAATCTTACGAGCTGAGGGGCTAACTGTTGGGGTCAAAATCGGTCATTGCAAAATCAATGGCTAAAATCCTCCGAGAACTCATTCCTTAAGAAAATATGAGCTGAAATTTTTGGTGAAACTATACGGCATAAGCCAAACTAATTTTCATAAGGATACAAGAACAAAATTCGTATATTTCTACCCAAACATGATCGGATAAACATTCATGAGGAAGGATTTTACGATAAATGAGTTCTATGAAACAATCTTCCAGCAAACAAAATCCGAAAAGTTAAGTTTCTGTGGAAAAAAATCATAGCATGAGATAATCTTTCGCAAATCAACTTTCGGAAAAAGGTTTACGGAAAAACTTTCGTAAAACAAACGAAATGGTTTCAAAAGTATATGAAGCTCTTGGCGATTTACGGAGTCAATGTCTAAGATTTCTACTCTTAAGGAACTTTCTCGAAATAATTTCAGAAAAATCCTAAGTATAAGTATCTTGACTATCAAAACGACTTCGCCCTCGTCCAACTCACCATACGGCATACAACGTCACACTCGCCATATGGCGAGTAGGACGGACAACGTCCAAATTTCCATATGGCGAGTAGGATGGACAACGTCCAACTCGCCATATGGCAACCAGTTCTCCCCCCTTCGGGCCTCGACTAAACTGTCTCTTGTTTCGTCTCGATTAAAATTACCGTTGAAACTTTACGATAAATTTAACAAAGACTTTTTTTCTCGTATGAACTGAAATCAATCGTATAAAACGATAATGGTTAACCTTAACACCATAGTTATCTTGACTAGACGATTGGTTCGTAAAAACACTTGAGTCGAGAAACGGCCCCAAAAGGTCTGAAATGCGGCAAAAGTCAAATTTCGATTTTTGATGAGAATGAGGCCAAAACCTCTATGACAGTCTATCTAATATTCACAGAAGCAGACAAATGTCAAGTTTCAAGGATAATCATGAAGATCGAGAGAAAATAGAATATTTCCGCGAAAAGCTAAACTTGAATCATAGGCGGAAAAAGAAAGACAACCGACCTTGGAGGCATATATAAAGAGAGCCAAAGCAAGGAGCACAAAGATGATTCTTTTAGATTCTTAGAACTTTTTGCACTTAGGAATTTAGGCATTATTCTCGACATGCTTAGTTTCTATATCTTGCACTCGATTACTAGACGAACTCGCAGAGGCAGTTTGATCTCTTGTTCTACTCTTTTAATTGAACTACATTCGGCTTGACCCTCGACAGGGGTATTTAGGCAACTTTTCAAAAAGTTCAGTCCGAAATCAATAAAACTTTTTCCGTATCTTTTTTCGTTTCTTGTTATTGTGCCGCGACTCAACTAGGTTTAAGGTTTTTGGGAGCTAGAACTAGGGAACTCGCTGATGTGCCCCGGTTCGTGGATCAGTCCATTGGAGCCAACCAGCATGGAGATCAGGATGTTCTGAACAATTTAACCAAGGTTCGTTCATCCGAGCGTACTGATCAGACTGACCGAGCCATCCCGCGTGCGTCCCGATTGGAGCTTCGGCTGGAACCACGACCAGACGACCGAACTGACCGTACCGGAGTTCATCTTCCCTGACCAACTCGACATTCTAAGACTCACGGTCGAGCCAAACTTAGCTTGGGTCGTGAAGAAACCGAAGATGGACATGCATTCTCATCCGGCGGACCATTCGGACTATCCCGCAAGCATCCTTATCTTTACCCCGTGCATCCATCTGGTTCGGATGAACCTGGCCATTATCTGAAGGGCCATTTTTGACCAATCTGCATGGAAGAGTGAGTCTTTGACTCATTAATTCAGATTTGGTCAAATTTGTATTTTCTATGCATTATCTTTATTAGTCTTTGACTACAAACACTATAAATATGTAGTCTCATTCTATGAATAAAATCAGTCTAAGTTTGAGTTATATTTTTGTTTCTTCTTTTTCTCTGAGTGAGAGAGAGAGTTCTTTAGCTAGTTCATTGGTGTGAACCGGCTTGTTGATTTGGTGGTCAGCCAATTCATCTTTGTGTGTTGTTTGGTGGTTAGCCACGCACTACATTCTTTCTTAGGTGGTTAGCCTTAGATCGTGGGTATATCAAGAGTCATTCCGCATCTCTTGATTATCCTTTCAATCCATCTCAGTTCCAGAAGTGTCATTTGCCTTCTCGGATCATATCAACACCCAGCTAAAGTGATCCTTCAATCTAGGACGTATCAAGTGGTATCAGAGCCACTTTGGTTGGTTTGTTTTCTTTCATCTTTCATCTTCTCATCACTCCACGTTTTTCTTTTCTTATTTCTTGGATCCGGGCTGTTCCTTTACTCCCTTGTGATCGCCTATTTAAAAAAAAAAATCGATAAAAAAAAAAAATTGGCTTGAATCACTTCTGAAGAGCCAGGGGGAGTGGTGGAAGAGAAACCCTGCTGGCTGAAGAGAAACCCTGCCTTAGGACAGTTAAGGCGGATCCATATCAAAAATCTCTTCATCTTTCTTTCTCTTTTCTTTTTGCCACAAAATTTTGTTTTAGGTTTTGATTGCTGAATTTTAACTGCCTATCATCCTTTGAACCAGTGGAAAGAGCTCTGAGTGATCACCTAAAAATCGTGAGCTAAACACTTTGAGAGTGTGAGGATTTTTATTTGCTAACTCTTTTGTTAAGTGTTTTCAGGATGTTTGGACTTCTCAAGAAATCAAAACCACAACAAGACGTTTACTTTCCTTTTAAAACCGTGTTACAAAAAGAGCAAATGATTTTTGGAAATAAGAAACAGTTTGCTTCTAATGGGTTTGATTTTGTGCAGAAACAAAGAAACCAAAGGAAGAGACAAAACAAGTTCGATGATGATGAGAAGTGGGTCAGAAGTGGTGATCGTCCCTTCACCAAAGCCAAGAGAAGCAACCGTGATGTGTTTGATCAGAATGAGCTTCAGACTTATGTCAGCTTGGAGAAGATGTTGCATAAGGCAATTCATGCTATCCGGCAACTCAAAAAGAAGAAAAACACCAACACTTCTCCTTCACCAAAACAGCAAAGTAATTTTTCTTCTCTTTTAAATTCTGATTTGAAAACTACGGTGTTGTCTTCTGATAAAAGCAAAGTTGTGAAACCCACAAGCAAAGCTCATTCTACCAGGTGCTTCAAATGCCATAGGATCGGTCATTATGCTAACAAGTGTCAAAAGCAAAGACCATTGATGACTTTGGAGAATGAGAACGTTGAAACTGAGCCAGAAAAGGAAGACCTATTGCTAATTTTCGATGACTTCACATATGAGCCAATGGAGGGGCTAGATGAAGAAAAAATTTGTGGTCATCAAGCCAACCAAGAAGAATCATCTTCCATTCAAAAAACGGACCAAAATCAAGGTGAAGGTGATCATTGTGCTGATTATGGTTCTTTTGCTTATAATCCTTTTCCTTTTAATGTTTCAGATTTGAGGACAAATCTTTTTGAAGAGGAAGGGAATGATGTGCCTCGGTTCGTGGATCAGTCCATTGGAGCCAACCAGCATGGAGATCATGACGTTCTGAACAATTTGACCGAGGTTCGTTCATCCGACCGTCCCGATCAGACTGACCGAGCCGTCCCGCGTGCGTCCCGATTGGAGCTTCGGCTGGAACATGACCAGACGACCGAACTGACCGTACCGGAGCTCGTCTTCCCCGACCAACTCGACATTCTAAGACTCACGGTCGAGCCAGACTTAGCTTGGGTCATGAAGAAACCGAAGACGGACATGCATTCTCATCCGGCGGACCATCCGGACAGTCCCGCAAGCATCCTTATCTTTACCCCGTGCATCCATCTGGTTCGGATGAACCTGGCCAAATCTGGTTCAGATCTGGTCAAATTTGTATTTTCTATGCATTATTTTTCGTGTATTATCTTTATTAGTCTTTGACTACAAACACTATAAATGTGTAGTCTCATTCTATGAATAAAATCAGTCTAAGTTTGAGTTATATTTTTGTTTCTTCTTTTCTCTGAGTGAGAGAGAGAGTTCTTTAGCTAGTTCATTGGTGTGAACCGGCTTGTTGATTTGGTGGTCAGCCAATTCATCTTTGTGTGTTGTTTGGTGGTTAACCGACGCACTACATTCTTTCTTAGGTGGTTAGCCTTAGATCGTGGGTATATCAAGAGTCATTCCGCATATCTTGACGATCCTTTCAATCCATCTCAATTCCAGAAGTGTCATTTGCCTTCTCGGATCATATCCAACACTCAGCTAAAGTGATCCTTCAATCTAGGACCTATCACTCGCTGACAGCTCTTGCGGCCGAAACTTTTATAATATCTTGTAATAATCGCAACGGTCTTACACAGATTCGAAATAAAGATTTATTTTCTCTTTACATTCGTTGTTTTTATCTTTTTATATTTTCTGAATTTATTTGGTCACTTGTGTTGGCTCTTGTAGAGAATCCTGGACCTCAAAGAAAGTTAGGGTTTTCTTAACTTTTTTTCAATTACGGAAATCGACGGTGTGAATTTTGGTTTCCACACAATCTAGATTGAATAGTTGCGCTATGTCCTTCCGAATGTTGTTTGTGTTGCTTTCTCCTCATATAACACCAGATGCGTTTATTCCAGTCATTGAACTGTGTGTTTCACGTTGAAATTTTCAGAGGGTTGTGTTTTTGAATCTCCTTTCTTTTTAGCACTAAACGATGAATCTCAAAATCCACCCCTAAATTTTCAGAGGGCTAAGCTGAGCCTATTGTAAATGATATTGGGTTAGATCAAAAAAATTCAGCATCTGTGATGTTTTCTTTCGGCTCTTTTCATTTCATTAAATGAAAATTTCGTAGGTAAAATAAGAAAAGAAAAACAATTGAGCAAACATGTGATGACGTGCCAGCCGTATGTAGATTTTCACTGCGCTCGCAACAGCTGTGGAAGTAGAAAAAGAAAACTGAAACAGAAGCACTTGATCATCGCCTTCCTTAAAAGCTGATCCAATTCCCGAGACGGAAGAATATTTTTTGCTTCTGTATATATTTACTACTGGCTCTTCCATTTCCGAGAGGCTAAAAGCACCTTTTGATCTCATCTTGCCGGCGTCGATTATTGTATAGATATGGCGGAGGTTTCTAGGGATACATCGGTGTCAGTGGCGGTTTCGACGGCGTTTCCTGGTTTCAAATTCTCTCCAACGGACATCGAGCTTATTTCGTATTACTTGAAACGGAAGATGGATGGCTTGGAGAGGTCCGTCGAGATTATCCCTGAACTCGATATTTACAACTTCGAGCCCTGGGATTTGCCTGGTTCGTCTCCCCCATTTTTCATATCCTTCTTGAGTAATTTCTCTGCTTTTTTTCGCTCTTCTTGAATTTTTTGTAAGAGTTTCTTGTAAATTGGCAGATAAATCAATCGTTAAATCCGACAGCGAATGGTTTTTCTTTTGTGCTCGTGGTAAGAAGTATCCACACGGTTCACAGAACAGAAGAGCAACGAAGATGGGATATTGGAAAGCCACAGGCAAAGAACGTAACGTCAAGTCTGGTTCTGAGGTCATTGGAACAAAGAGGACGCTTGTCTTTCACATTGGTCGTGCGCCAAAAGGAGGGAGAACGGAATGGATTATGCATGAGTACTGCATGATTGGAGTATCACTAGTAATTACTATAATTCTGTTTCTTTAAAGTTTTCTTCCTGGTTAGCTTATGTTTCTTTAATTTCGTATATAGGATGGGCTGGTTATTTGCCGGCTTAGGAGAAATATAGAATTTCAAGGAGCTACAACACAAAAGCCACCACCACAGCCAAGTTTATCACTTGACAAGAAGAGAAACCTGCAGAACGAAACTGTTTCAGAAAGTATTTCTGGTTGGGAAAATATGGTTGATTATTACTTATCAGGTGAATCAGGGCATGAACTACTCAGTGAAATAGCAGAATCTTCGCAGTCTTCACATAATCCACAGGTTTGATCTTCTTATTTCACCTAATGGTTTATGTCTTGATTTCATTGTCTATGTCTTATGAGATTTTCCGATGTTTCTAGGTTCGTAGTGAAGAAGATTTCTATGCGGATATCCTGCTTGATGACATAGTGAAGCTAGATGATCCGGCCGACTCCGGTAATACACTGATCGATGTCCCCAGGCTTCAATCAGAGTCCACAACCACCAGAGTACTGCCTTTACCCATCATGGTAGACAAACAAATGCAATCACTGCTACAGAAACTGCCATTACAGAATGACATAGGTGAAGAAAACAACATATCAATGTCGAGTTGCTTCATCGGTATTTACTCGATTAAGTCCATAAACCGAGCGAGGTGGGACGCTGTTGCTTGGGTGCTGGTTATGATAGCCGTGTTGGTGTTTTATCTGGTGTGACGTTGAAGAAGGCATCTTCTTGGCATATAGTTGTGTTATGTCTTAATGTCGAGAGAATATGAAGATGTTAGGCTTAGTTTACATCATCATTCTCAACATTATATACATATGTATGTACTGTAGCATCTATGTGTACTAAGTAAATTAAACCGGAAGGTGTCAAAAGAGATGAAGCTCTATTTCAGGTAGATTTCTATCTTTAGAAATTCTTTGTCAAGAAACAGCACCCACATGATCAGGTATATGATGTATCCTTTCACATCTGGAGTTCTTATTCAGATGGGTTCAGATAACACCCCTCGGAAACCATCAAAACCACAAAAGAAAAGAGCACTCGGCCTCATAACTTGTCTTCTTTTGGACCCGAGTGGCCGAGTTCTTTCAAAATGTTTGATTGTGCATGTATTAAAGATCATCTAAGTAACTACGAAGGTCCCAAATATATACTATTAAAAAAAAAATCGGATTCAGAGAAAAAGAGAAAAAAGAGGAAAAGCCAGAAAGGATTATTTGTAGGTCCAGATACTTGTTTGAATTGATTTCATATATCCTTTGATTTATACTCTTAAGATGTAGCTTACACATTTACTTTATGTAGAAATGAAGTCAGTAGAGAGATATGTCTGTAGGAATTCATACCGGTTTATAATGATTTGGTTTTGGATATACCTGGTTATTTTGCAACGAAAAGATAAACAAACCAAGTCGAGATTTCAAGCACTTCAAACGTCATGCCTCTACTGGTATCCACACGCACACGAACTGGATAGATACGGATGCTAGTGTCGTTGAGATCAAATCTCAAAACCTTGACAAACTGTTTTGTCTCCTTAGAGTTTAGCCGTCACGTTTTCTTTTTGTTTTGTCTTTCATTATAACTTATGAATTGAAAATTCATTACTGTTTATGTAACCTAATTCTAATGACATTAGAATTATGGACTAAGCCCATTAGTATTAGTTACTCTAAGCCCACGTGCCATCATTATTGCATATTACATACATATATAAGTTCCGTACATATCACATATGTATTTATTATATGTATATTATATATCATATATATAACATAAATATAAACCCTAAAATATTTATAATCCAATTCGCTTAGTTGTGTGACCCTATAGGATGATATAATATTAGTAATGAATTTTCAATCCATAAGTTATAAGCGGTTTCTAGCAAAACATTATAACCACCTAATATTAGATGATTGTCAAACCTCGACCCTACGACTTTAACAAGAGTAAGTACAAATGATTTTAGGACATTCCCAACAATCTCTCACTTGTACTAGAATCATATATTCTCATAATTCCGTTGTCTCTATATCTCGATCTCAGCATAAGGCAAGAACTAGTGTCATCCTTATTAAGCTAGATCATGTTTATCGAACTATGATTTATACTGATAAAACAAACGACTGCCATTCACCTCGTTTGAGCACAGCCATGCATTTCTCAGTATCAAATCTTCGATAGGCCCAAAGATAATTATCTCCCGTTATATGGGAGGGACAAATCTCATCTTGTTCCATCCCTGATCCTTACAAACTTCATAGAACACCTAATCAATGTCTTTTTAATCACCAGTTATGGCTGACGTTTGACAAGGTCAAAGTGAACTAATCCACAAGTAAAGAATCATGATGAACTCATGTCTAAGGACTATACTCTATAGTCGTAATGAGAAACTCTCATGACACTCATATAACAATCTTGTAGAGTTCTCATAGCGGGTCAGTCCGATCATGTGTGTTGTCTAGCACATATCTATGCGATTGACTTCAATACCACATATTGAATGACTCCATGAAACTTAGTCATCAATCACCTCACATACTAGTAATTCTCGGTTATTAATGTCCCAAGTCAACAACCTTGACTAGGGACCTCAATAATTTATAGCATCTTTCACTTATAGGGTTTCATGATCAAGTCACATACTTGATGACCTATAAGAATGATATAAATTACTTTTGGAAATTTATCTAATTATTTAATAATCAAATAAATCCGAAATAATTTCATTAATTTGAAAACATAATAAAATGTGTGTCAATATGAACACCATATCATAAACATAAAGCCTTCCACTAAAATCAAGATCACATCTTAAGATAGTTAATACCCATGGCTGCAGTAAGACTCTCATACATAGGCCATGGAAGAGGCTTGGTCAATGGATCAACAACATTTGCATCCATTGAGACTATACTATGGTTCTTTGCTTGGAACTTTTCCAACCCACCACTCTCCATTAAGACAAAAGATGAAACCAAATTGTGATCGAAAATCATCTTTGTCAGTTTGAAAAACTGGCATCGCTGTAACCACTTACAACAAGCTCACAAATTCCTCCACAGACCAAATTCCTCCATAGACCAAGAATTTATCCTTAGTATTTCTAAAATACTTAAGGATATTCTTGACTGTTGTCCAGTGACTTTCACCTGGATCAGATTGGTATCGACTGGTCATGCTCAAAGCACATGTAACATCTATGGACGAGTACAAATCACGACATACATGATAGATCCTTTAGTAGAAGCATATGGGATTCTACTCATGCGCTCACGCTCATCATGTGTAGAAGGACACTGAGTCTTGCTAAGAGTTATGCCGTGAAACATTGTCAAAAATCCTTTCTTGGAATCATGCATCTCGAATATATGTAAGACTTTATCGATATAAGTATCTTGACATAATCCAATAGTCTTATTTCTTCTATCTCTATAGAATCTTATTCCAAAGATATATACAGCTTTTTCCATGTCTTTCGTTGAGAAACAACCTCAATAAGAAGTATGTCATCTACATACAACACCAAGAAAAATTGTGCTCCCACTAGTCAAATGAAATCAAACTCTTTTATTGCCTCATTAAAACGAAGATTCCAACTCTGAGATGCTTGCTTCAAGCCATATATCGGAGTCAGGGCCCATCATAGCTTCCTCAAAGGATGCAGGTTCATCACTCTCTATTATCAATATATCATGATCATCCGTCACCCAAAACCCATATCTATCAGGTTCGTGACGCGTCCTTTCAGACCTTCGTACCTCTGGTTCTACAGGTGTAGATTCTACGACTCTTCGTAAATCTAATTGATCATCTTCCTGAGAGGATGAAGCAATTTCTTGTGTTTCTTGAACTTCTTCGTGTTGTACTTTACTCTCACTGTTCTTCTTAGAAAGAAATTCTCTCTGAAGAAAAACGCCACTACGAGCAACAAACACTTTGTTCTCAATAGGGTTGTAAAAATAATAACCTTTGGTTTCCTTGGGACAACCAACGAAGAAGCATTTATCAGATGTTGGTCCATGCTTATCTGTAAACATATGTTTGACATAAGCATCAAAACCCCAAATTTTCAGAAAAGACAAATTTGGAACATTTCCAGTCCACATCTCATATGGTGTCTTCTCAACTAATTTTGATGGACATCTGTTAAGCGTAAACGCAGACGTTTCAAGAGCGTATCCCCAAAAGGATGGTGGAAGATCTGCGTGACTCATCATAGACCGAACCATATCCAATAAAGTTTGATTCCTCCTCTCGGACACACCATTCCACTGTGGTGTTCCTGGAGGAGTGAGTTGTGAAACAATTCCACATTTTCTCAGAAGATCATTAAACGTTTGACTCAAATATTCTCCACCTCACTCAGATCGAAGAGCTTTTATTTTCTTGTCAACCTGATTTTGTACTTCATTCTGAAATTCTTTGAACTTTTCAAAAGATTCAGACTTATGTTTCATTAGACAAACGTAACCATATCTACTGAAGTCATCAGTAAATGTAAATGAAGTACTGATAGTTTCCTCTAGCATTTATACTCATTGGTCCACATACATCAATATGTATAAGTTTCAATAAGTCTTTAGCTCTTTCATCGTGTCCAGTAAAAGGAGCCTTAGCCATTTCACCTAATAAACAAGATTCACATTTTTCATATGATTCATAATCAAATGAGCTCAAAAGTCCATCACTATGAAGCTTTTGAATGCATTTCTCATTTCTGTGGCCCAAACGACAATGCAAAAGAAAAGTCTGATTCGTGTCGTTAGACTTGAATCTTTTGGTATTGATATTATAGACATGCACGTTTTGGTCTAGAATATAAAGTACATTCTCTAATGGACCGCTACCATAGAAGATATCATTACGATCAAAAGAACAACACTTGTTTTTGATCGAAAACTGAAATCCTTCCAAATCCAAACAAGGAATGGAAATGATATTCCTACTTATAGCAGGTACATAGTAGCAATTCTTAAGTTATTAAAACCAAGCCTAAAGGTAAAGACAAGTTAAATGTTCCCACGGCTAATGCAGCAACTCTTCCTCCATTCCCACGCGTAAGTCCACTTTTCCTTTCTCCAAAATTCTACTGTTGCTTAGGCCATTCATATTCATATACAAATATGAGCACCACAACCAGTATCCAATACCCATGAAGTATAACCAGAAGTAGTAACATTTACTTCTATAACATAAATACCCCTAGACGATGTTTCAAAAGTCTTATTCCTTTTCAGATCTTCCAAGTAGGGTTTAAACTTAGGAAAGGGATCAACTGGCTAGGATTCACAATCCAGCTTGGCTTGTCCTTTCCTTTAAATTTTTTACACTCTTGTTTGAGAACAATTCCCGGGTTTCGATACCATTGGAGGAAATTTGATTCATTCAATTTGTCCTTCTCAAGGACATATCTCAATGAAAATGAGTTATGAGGAGTTAACATTGCTGGAATAGAAGAATAGTAATATTAATATGATGTTCGGGAATTAAAGAAATCTCAACAATTAAGAAAACTCATATTATATTCAAAACATTTTTCTCATATGAATATAATAATCCAAGATCCATATTTCACTAAAATCTGAGTGAGCTTTGGCTCATCGCCCGAATGTTTAGCTATTTAGGTAAGCAACACTTTGCTAATTATATCCAATATAATTCTTGGTTATCAGATGACATCTTATTTCTTATCCAACCTATGTCTCTAAGCTCAAAACCATTTTGATAGCTTAGTCAAGTTAACCAATATTGTTTCATATGGTAACAGTTACCATCTACCTCACTCATGTAATTGTAAACACCTTGCTTTGGCAAGCCCATCTTATAACGAAACGAGCATTTATAGTTGATAAGATTGGGTAGACATCAAAAATACTTGAAATTAATTGAAGAATAAATTTTAATTCAATTTTAATTTTATATTTAAAAATTATATCAAATATAAAATATAAATATAACTAATACATATCTTATATGTATTTTAACGGAATTACAATTAATTAAACAATTTTAATCTAATTAAAATCCTTAATTATTTTTACATCGTTAATCTTAATTTAATTTTGAGAATCTAATCATATTAGTATTCCAATTAAATGAAAGATTAACATGTGTTCGAATGAACCAAACCAATTTACAACCGATAAAAACTGAACCGGCTGGTATCAAAGGATTCAATTGGTTTCACATGTCACGAGTGAAATACTTGTACTAATTTAAACCTTGGATTCATAACATTACATTAATGTTTTATGGCTAGTTATTTAACACTCATATCACAGGCAAAGAATGCATAATAATATAATAAACCATATAAAAGGAATATACTAATTGCATAAATATCGAATGATCACATCAAAATACTTATCCCATTCATGTCGTATTAATATGTAATATTGAATTTTCCTAAAATCAATATTCCTTAGCAAATAAATTAATACGTACATCTTTATCTAATAATTCTTAATATATATAGTTTTAGAAATCGATCAATACCATAATCAAATTAGGGTTCATATCGAATACATCAAATTCAAACTATCAAATTACTGGAATTATTTATCTATATCAAATTATAGATTAAACAATATCAAATTTTAATATTAAACAAGTAGGCTCTATACCACCGTATGAATTCATACCGGTTTATAACGATTTATAAAACTACTTATGAATTCAGTTTACCAAGAATCTCATGCCAATACTGAAATAAATCTAGATATATGGTTTTGGATATACCTAGTTATTTTGCAGCGGAAAGATATACAAACCAAGTCGAGATTTTAAGCACTTCAAACGTCGTGTCTCTACCGGTATCCACACGCACACGAACTAGATTGATACGAGATGCTAGTGCCGTTTTGATCAAATCTCAAAACCTTGACAAACTCTTTTGTTTCGTTAGGGTTTAGCCGTCACGTTTTCTTTTTGTTTCGTCTCTCACACGGAACATCAAGGACACAAACTTATATATATTAATGTGCATGTAACCTAATTCTAATGTGATTCTAATCACGTTAGAATTATGGATTAAGCCCATTAGTATTAGTTATTCTAAGCCGACGTGCAATCATTATTGCATATTACATGCCTATATAAGTTCCGTACATATGACATATGTATTTATTATATGTATATTATATATCATTTATATAACATAAATATAAACCCTAAAATATTTATAATCCAATTCCTTTAGGTGTGTGACCCTATAAGATCATATAATATTAGTAATGAAATCTCAATCCATAAGTTATAAGCGGTTTCTATCAAAACATTATAACCACCTAATATTAAATGATTGTCAAACCTCGACACTACGACTTTAACAAGAGTAAGTACAAAAGATTTTAGGACATTCCCAACAATGTCAGGCACTATCAGTGGAGTTGTGTGATATATGGTAATGGTGACTAAGCTAGAATGTAGTACATTTAATCATCCAAGGTTAGTAATGATTCATTTCTATCTATCATATTTGCAGAAGTGATTATCTATCATATTTGCAGAAGTGAGAGTAGTAGTTTTAGATTTTGTGAATCCCTGTTGTTTTCCAAATCTTTTTCAGCAGGTTTTACTCACTTTATGCAAAATGATAAATCTGGAGGAGTTGATATGACATGGTTTTTATCCACTTTTACCCACTTTATGCATTTTGGAGTCTTTTTAGAGTATTTACAGGTTTAGGTGCCTATTGGAGTAAAATGGTCATTTTGGGGTATTTTGGAGTTTTTATGAAAACATTGCTGAAAACATGAGTCGATTATTGAAGAAAACATCGATCGACGGATCACTATCAACGTCAATCGACGGCGATCCATCCGCGAAGTTTAATAATGATTTAAGGAAATTACCCATAAATTCCAAGATTTGCACCATAAGTTCATGACCGCCTCTGAAGCTATTTATTAGGGTTTTTTATGTTTTACCTAGAGATAAACTTTCAAAGATAGATCACTTTTGGAGGCAGACATCTCTACACTTAGAGAAGAGAGCTTAAGATTGGAGAGAGAGATCTGAACTTCATACAAGAGAAGAATCTTGAACTCCCCTTTGTTTCTTACTCTACTTGTTTGCTTTTCATCTTTATTTTAAGTATTATTCATACTATCATAATGTTTCTTATGAATATGTTTTGAGTAATCTTATTGTTAGGTTTAGGTTTACATCGATCAATGTAATGACAGTTGTGTCGTTCGACGTTTTGAAAGGTGTATCGATCGATATTCGTATAGAACATCCATCGATACTTTCTCATGATTAACAAACGAAAGTTAAAATCTGAGATCTAGACATTAGATAATCTAAACAAATGAAAGTTGATAGATTATAACTTAAGTTTGAGTTCGAGAACAGTCATTATTTATAAATACCTGATAATCCAATAAGTTTGCATACTTATCATACCCAAGATCATACCTAAATCTAGCGCCTTTCCTAAATTGCTTAAAACCTAAAATCAATCAACTGAACAACTACCTTGTTCACCAAATTTTAGCTTCATTTAATGCTTTAATCATAATTATCTAGATTTAATTCGAAAACTACAAATAATCCTAGAGTCTCAGTGGATTCGATCCCTAAATACTACAATTGAACATCTTATTTGAGAGAGTAAAAGTCACTCATCAGAGTAATTTGAGTGATATCAATTATGATCCTTAGTCGGCAAGGCAACTGATTTCGAACTCTGCTTTTTTTTTTATTTTACTGGTCTAGAGGAATGGTTCTGATGGTGTGACTCCCGACCGACCGGATTTGACCTGTCCTCTTTTTTAGTGACTATTTCACGCTCTTCTCTGTCCTCTGTATCCAGTTCACGGGATTGATTAGAACCCTCGACTTGTGAATCATCCTCATTTGCCAATAAGTCAACTCTTGTTGGAGAAGTGACTGTTGGTGAACTTCCAATTATATTGTCAGCGTGACGACATGTTTTACCAGGTGAAGCTTGAGTCCAGGTGTTGGAGACAATCACTTGAACCTCTTTCTCTAATTCCTGCTCCATCTCTTTTTGGATTACTTTATTTTCAGTGAACCCCGAAGACTCTTGTTCCTGCTCTTCTAGGACCTTATTTTCATTCTCTGTTTCCTACACCCATTCATCATGTCCCTCTTGAGATTCAAAATTTGAGTTTGAAACCAGAGCCTTTTTCTCTGTTTCCCGCATTGATACATCATGTCCATCTTGGGACTCAAAATTTGAGTTTGAAACCAGTGCATCTTGCTTTGTTTCTTGTAATTGTTTCCCTATCTCCTTCTCCTTAACCTCAGCCATTACTTCCTCTTGTTATGTTACCAAAACGTTTACTCCTTTAGTAGTGCATTCTTTTGTTTTGTGTCTCCATTTGGAACATATACTACACCTTGCGGGTAGCCATGAATTCCACGACTGCATCAATACTGTATTTTGATCGAAACCGGTGAATTTTGGGTAACTCCTTGGTCATATCCACATTCACAAATACCTTTGCCTACACAAAATTTGAGCATAACTCTGTTTCTGGGTGAAGCTTTTACTGGCTTACCTACAGCACTAGAGATGAAACCGGGACCTTCCCAAGAGTACATCCGATGGGGGACATTTTTCAATGTGATCCACATTGGCATTAATTTGATTTCTGGTTCTTCATCTTCTTCATCAACGGGTGCCCATTTGGAGATCATCAACAAGTGCCCCTTTGGAGATCATTATCGGGATACCCACAATGTTCCACATTCCTCTTCTTAGTATATCCCCCTTCGTGTAATCATCACATATACAAAACTTCACAACTGTGTCGCTTACTGAAAAAACATCAATTCGAATGTTTTTGTCACCCAAAGGCCATATCTCGTTAACAAGGATGTGGATCTTTGCTACATGAAGAGCGGTATCCAGGAACCACCCCTGGAGAAATTCATCCCAAAGCGGAACCGACTTTTTGATGAATTCGTCCGGGATTTGGATCATCTGAGCACCATCTACAACTTCAACATGAACTTCATAGCTTACCAAAACTTGATTGTTTTGTACTGCAGAGACGTAAGATTTTTTTCTGTCAAATTTGAATCCGAAAAGCTGTCCTTTATCACCGGCAGTGGAGGTTCCACCATCGGGAGAGGCGGAGCCACCGGTGGTAACTCCATTGATGCACTAGCAGCCGCCAAAAACAAAAAACCTCTAGTCGTCTCCAAAATCACCATCAAAGTGCACTTTCCTTATTTAAAAGACCAACCTGTAAAATTCAACCTGTAAATCTAGTACTCAGTCTTGACAATCATTTAGTTTCCTAGAAGTTTGGTCATACTCCTAAACACTTCCACAATTATGTATTTGGGGCGTTTATAGGCCAGCGCACACATAAATGCGCAATCTAAGGTTAACCAAAACGGACATGAGATTCATGCGCAAATGGTGGAAAAAAATGGACCATGCGACCAACAAGCAAAGCATTCTTGCGGTCATTAATACTTATTTACTTCTTCCTTTTGTTTTAATCTCAATGTCCTAATCCTAATTGATTGCTTTGCGACAAAAACACAGAACAAAGTAAAAATAAAGAACTTAATTGATTCACAATCTTGTCACGCCTAACTACTTTTGTCATATTTGAACTCAGAAACTTCTATATCAAGCCTTTTTCTCTTTTAACAATACTTCTACATCACGACAGCTAGTTTTTCTTTTTATTTCCACATTTGTTTCCCTTGTTTGAAATAATCATATGATATGACTGTACTGTTAGAATATTGTTTGACTTATAGGTTTTAAATTACTTTTACGACTAACCTGATAATATTATGATGATGGACAAATATAAATGAATTAAATAGATATAAGTAATGAATATGAACGTACTGGTATCTTTCAAGCTAGTTTGTATTTTCCCCCGAAAACATCATGTGTGAAGATGTATGGTCAAGACGGAGCTGTAGTAGTTCATAAACTACGACATGAACTGCGACATCAGACGAGGACACAAGAGTTGTGCGAGTCGGTGAAAGAACATTAGAGGAAGATTTACGGAAGAAGTCAATATAAAGAAAGTATTGAAGAAGAAGCAATCCAGTTTATAGATAAGGAAGATTGGCTTATTCGCTGAAGAAGCATATATGGAAAGTTTCCATTAGATAGCTTTTTAGATCTAGGGTTTTCCTCTAAAAATATAAAGTGGAGTCTTTGGCACTGCGTGGCCGGTCAACACACAGAGAAAGCTTTTAGCAATAGTAAGGTTTGCAAGTCCGAATAAGGAGAAGCAAAGCGTCTACGGGTTAAGAGCTTGAGTGGTTCATAGACTGCTTCAGGTATGTGAACAAGTGAGGCTAGTCAACAAGTCAAGGTTTGTCTTGAGTTTGCTTGAAGAATTGCTTTTAAGAAAAACTTGTATGTGCTTTCAAAAGGATTAATCTAGTCGTATTTTTTGGAAAGAATTGTCCATGTGTTACTGTGTGTTCTAGTTGGTGTAGCTTGATTATTTTACATTAACAAGTGGTATCAGAGTGGGTATCTGTGTTTGTTTAAACAGGTAAGATCTTGCGGAGTAAGATGGATAGCTACCGTGAGATGTTGGTGCAATCAAAGGTGATCCTGGAAATCGGGAACTACAGCTTTGGAAGGCGCGGATCAAGGCTACAATCAAGGGTATAGACCCACTGGCATGGAAAGCTGTAGAATCTGGTTGGACAGCACCAGTTTCTCGAGGTGATGATGGGAAAGATGTACCAAAGGGAGAGGAGCTCTGGACTGATGAAGAAAACAAAATGGCCAAGTTCAACGCTAGAGTCCTTACTGTCATTCATTGCAGTGTGGCGAGGAAATAATTTGAGTTGATTCAAGGGTGTGAAGCATCAAAAGACGCATAGACCATTCTTCAGATTCACTTTGAAGGAACATTGAAGGTTCAAAGCTCCAGAAAATACATGCTTGCAACCAGATTTGAGGACCTCAAGATGGAGGAGCACGAATCAATTGGTGACTTCAGCTCCAAGCTTAGCTCACTGGCTTAAGAAGCTATGACTCTTGGTAAAAAATACAAAGAAAAGAAGCTGGTGAAGAAGTTTTTGAGGTGCCTGCCAGCTAAGTTTATGCCATACAAGGCAGCGATGAGTGTATCGTTGAACACTAATGAGATGACCTTCAATGAAGTAGTTGGAATGCTTCAGGCTCATGAGATGGAAGTATCTGGTGGCAAGAAAGCAAAAGGGATCGCCCTAGCATCGGTTGAGAAAATTGAAGTCATGGATAATGATCCAGTGAGTCTGCTGGTCAGGCGATTTGACAGAGCCCTACGCAAGGTAGAGCAAGGACAGAAGAAGTTCATTCCTGGAAGAAAGTCGGCTGCTTAACCTGAAAAGGGTAACAAGAAGGCAGATGTCAAGTGCTATGAATGCAAGGGATATGGTCAATTCAGAACCGAATGTCCAACGGTGAAGAGAAGGGAATTTCAGTGTCATGGGTGCCAAGGCTTTGGTAATACTCAAGCTGAGTGTGAGGCAGATGGAAAGAGAAAAAAGGAAAGATCCATGATTGGAATCAATGACAGTGACTCAGAAAGTGACAGTGAAGAAGAGCTGAATAACTTTGTGGCTTTTCTTGGGATAACTGACTTTGAGTCAGGTTCTGAAAGCGAAGTTGAACCAGAAACAAAACTGGATGAAAGCTATAAGGAAGTTCGTGAAACATTGATCAAACTCAGCATGGAGAATCTCTCTCTCTCTCTCTCTCTCTCTCACTAAAGAAAAAGAAAGACTAGAAGCTGAACTGTCTCTCATTCGACTTGAACTTCAGAGAGAAGCTGAACTGGCTAAGGAGAGTGTCAGACTAATCAAAGAAAAACTAATCCTTGCCAAACAAACTGAAGAGCTCAGAGAGGAAGTTTTAGCTAAGAAAAAGGTGTCGGCGGATCTCCAGGCAAAACTTGATCAACAGAACAAAAACATTAAGATGCTCACTGGAACCAAACAGCTGGACAAAATCTTGAGTGCTGGAAGAACTGAAAACTCTCATATGGGACTGGCCTACATGGGAAGGCAGAGTGGAGACACAGGTAAGACAAACTTTGTGTCAGGAGGCTATGCACATGCAGAGGATGTCAAGACTAAAACGACAGTGCATCAGACATCTGGGTGTTTCTTCTATGGAAAGTTTGGTCATTACAAAAGGTTCTGCTACAAGTACCTCAACATGGTTAAGCAAGTGTGGAAACAACACAAGTTCTGGCGAATCGGGAAAACTAACCAAGTGTGGATGAATAAAACTGATCTGTATTCAAGGACAGTCAACAGTAGCATTGGTGGAGTCAGGTGTAACATGGCGCTTGTCACAGAGGATTCTGATTCAGATGACAGAAAACGCTGAGTATCTTGAAGGAGTGTCAAAAGTTAAAGGCGGAAAGGTCACATTTGGAGATGGAGGATATGGAATCATCAAGGGCAAAGGCACCACCTGCAACTTAGATTTACCCAAACTGGTGATTGTGTACTTCGTCAAAGGACTAAAGGCAAATCTGATTAGTGTGAACTATGCGATGAAGGACTCACAGTGGTCTTCTCAGCAACTGACTGCCGTGTAATCAATGCATATGGTGTAACAATATTGAAAGGAATCATCTCAGGCAACAACTGCTACATGTGGGAAAAGAAGATCAAATGCATGTCAGCTCAAGGGAATGCGGAACTGTGTCACCAATGGTTGGGACATATGAATGTTAGGAACATGACAAATCTGGTGCATAAAGACTTGGTTCGCGGGGTGCCAAAGCTTCGGATTGATGACAAACTTGTTTGTGGAGCATGCAATCAGGGAAAGCAAGTAAAAGTACAACACAAGAAGGTCTCTGGTGTGCAAGCGTCAGCACCACTTGATCTAGTTCATATGGATCTCATGGGGCCCATGCAGAAAGAAAGTATTGGAGGCAATAAGTATGTGTTTGTACCGGTAGATGATTTCACTTGCTTCACATGGGTTCGGTTCATTAGAGAAAAATCTGAGACTGTCGAAAGCTTTAAGATCCTGGCTCTCCAACTCATGAATGAAAGAAAAGGAATCAAAAACATACGCAGTGACCATGGTGGCGAATTTGAGAATGGAGTTATGATGGAATTTTGTGAACAAAAGGGTATTACTCATCAGTTTGCAGCACCTAGGACGCCACAGCAGAATGGGGTCGTTGAACGAAAGAATCGTACGCTACAGGAGATGGCTCGTGCAATGATTCATGGAAACAAGATACCTCAGAGGTTCTGGGAAGAGGCTCTTAGTACTGCATGCTACATAATCAACAGGGTGTATGTTAGAAAAGGGACCACAAAAACTCCTTATCAAATGTGGAATGGAAGAACACCTAATCTTGGCTATTTTCATGTCTTTGGATGCAGGTGTTACATACTAAATGACACGGATTACCTCGGAAAATTCGACTCAAGAAGTGATGAGGGAATCTTTCAGGGTTACTTAGGAACTAGTACAGCTTACCGGGTCTTCAGCAAGAGATCGGCAAGCATCATGAAATCTGTGAACGTATTCTTTGACAACATGTCATCTGTCACATGGGAGCAATGGGAGTCAGATGAAGACATCGAGAAGCAAAAGCCTCGGGTTAGTGATAAATCATCTGAAATAAGTGAGACAGAAGATGCAGTCCCTGAAACAGAAGTTGCAGTCCCTCAACAAGCCATTCAGCAAGTTCATCGGAATCATTCAGTTTCAGATGTTATTAGAGGAGTTGAGGAAGGACGTGAAACTCGTGGAAAATTCATCAACTTCAGAGAAATAGTACAGTTTGCTTACTTTGTCTGAGTCATCGAGCCTAAGACACATCCTGAAGCACTTCGAGATGAGTACTGGATTGTCTCTATGGAGGAAGAGCTAGAACAATTCACACGAAATGATGTATGGGAATTGGTGGCTCGTCCTGATATAGTCAACATTGTTGGAACCAAGTGGATCTTCAAAAAAAAAAACAGATGAACATGGAGAAGTGGTTTGCAACAAGGCAAGACTTGTAGCACAAGGTTACTCACGAATCGAAGGAGTTGATTTTGAAGAGACCTTTGCTCCAGTAGCGAGATTGGAATCTATACGGCTATTTTTGGGAATGGCATGCATATTAAACTTCAAGGTTTATCAGATGGATGTGAAAAGTGCCTTTTTGAATGGAGTACTACAGAAAGAAGTTTATGTTGAACAGCCGAAGGGATTTGAGGATCCAACTCATCAAAATCACGTATACCGACTGAAGAAAGCTCTGTACGGATTAAAGCAGGCACCTCGTGCTTGGTACGAGAGGCTTACTGAGTTTCTTGTGGATGGTGGCTACATCAGGAGAAGTGTAGACAAGACCATGTTCTTCATGGAGAAAGAGAAAGACATTATCATTGTTCAAATTTATGTGGATGATATAATCTTTGGAAGCACTTCTCAAACAATGGTTGATGAAATTGTGGAGAACATGACGCAAGAATTTGAGATGAGCATGTGCGGTGAACTGAAGTACTTCTTGGGACTACAGATTGTTCAATCAGAGGAAGGAGTGTTCATATCTCAGAGTGCCTATGTACACAGTCTGGTGAAAAGATTTGGACTTGAAGACAGAAAGATCTCCAGAATGCCTATGAGTTATGCCTTAAAACTTACACGTGATGAAGCAGGAGAAGATGTTGACTCAAAGCTCTATCGAGGAATGATTGGTAGTCTATTGTATCTTACTGCTAGTAGACCAGATCTGTTGTTCAGCGTTGGTGTATGTGCAAGATATTAAGCAAAGCCCAAGGTGTCTCACTTAAACGCTGTGAAGAGAATCATCAAGTATGTCAAAGGAACGGAAAACCTCAGAGTGTACTACTCAAGGAACTCAAACAAAAACTTAGTGGAGTATTGCGATGCAGACTGGACAGGATGTGCTGATGACAGGAAAAGCACAAGTGGAGGATGTTTCTTTCTAGGAAACAATCTAATCTCTTGGCTAAGCAAGAAACAAAATTATGTATCACTCTCTACGGCAGAAGCAGCATATATCGCTATGGGAAGATACTACTCACAACTAATTTGGATGAAACAAATGTCAGCTGATTATGGAATTCGCTCGGGTCCCCTTCTTGTATACTGTGACAATAAAATTGCTATTGATATCTCTAAGAATCCAGTTCAACATTCAAGAACGAATCACATTGACATCAGACACCACTTCATCAGAGAATTAGTTGAAGACAATCAGGTAGTCATCAACCATGTAGTTACTGATTCTCAATTGGCTGATATATTCACTAAATCTCTTGAGTACAATGGATTTATCACTCTAAGAAATGCAATTGGAGTGTGTAATCTTGACCATTGAGTCAAGTTGTGCAGATGTTAGTGCATGCACTGGTTCAGGATGTACGTATAATTCAGATTATGTTTGGTGCTTGAGAACACTGTGGAAAAGAGCTGCTTGATGTGCCGTCAATACTGTCAGGTTAAGGTTTCGCGTCAATTTGTGGCCCTTCCCCCCCCCCCCACCCCCCCACCCCGGTCTCAAAAGAGCCAGCAATGTCCAAGAAAGATGCTGAAACAAAAAAAAAAAAAAAAAGAGGAAACAACAAGGGTTTCACAGCGCGCAGATAAAGGTTGAAAACCCACAGGATTGATAAAGGCACAACAATGTGAAAGCTAGCCATAAAAAGACAATCAGGTGCACCAGATCGTACAATCTACAAGAGTGATAAGTGCAACCTGAATCAAGTGTTGAGCCAAGTCTTGCAGCACGCCTCTTGAAAGGTACAAAGAATGAATGTGTAATCTATAAATCATTAGCTAGAAATTAGCCGATTGTGAGTCTTAACTCGTGTTTGATTACTATTCTGAGAGTCTTATGATACGCTATTGATTCACGAATGTGCTTGCATGACATTGAGCTTGGATGAGAGAAATTAAAAAGTGCAGGTCAAAACAGGAAAGAGGTTAAAAGGGAGGGACCAAAGTTGCAATTTCAGAACATTTGGGTGAGTTTCCCTCTTAAGAAAAGTTGTGAGTCAGAAACCCTAAACGGTTACTGTTTAAATCCAAAAACTGCTCAGCATCCTCTCTTTCGCTCTCAATCGAAAAACAGGAATCTTTCCAGTTGATGGTAAGAACGAAGAAGATGGCTAAACGCGACATTGCACTTACTTCGTGGACACATGCAGCGGGTGAATCATCGAGGCCTTATCTCACTGACGAAGGATCTGAGGCAACTCCTCCGAGGAACAACTTGCCGTCGACGGCCTTGCTTCCAGAGATCACGGAGGAACTCGAGTTATTCAACACTGCGAATGAGAAGGAGCCATCTGAGGAAAGCGATGACCAGCACGCATCCTCTGTTCACGAAGAAGCTCAGATCGACAAGGTTACTGCGACATCATCTGACCCAGCGCCGCCAAAGCCTCTATCTGCTCCAATCGGAACCGTGCCATCTGAATCTCACAGATCCGAGACTCCAGATCCGGTAACTGACTCTCTTTTGCTCCTCTGTCATGAAGAAAAGGATGGATCTGTCGAAGAGGCAAAAGAGCAGAGTAAGGATTCTGAGCCAGTTGAGAAAGTACAAGAAGACGCTCAGATTGAAGGGATAGTTTCTCTTGGGTCATCCTCTGAAGAGATCTCAGAGAAACAAGGAAGAAAGAAGAGAGTGATGAAGAGATTGGGATTAGGGACGTCAAAGCGTTGTAAGACAAGCAAATCGGGAGACCCGAGACCGTCTTCTCTTGATCAACCAAAGGCTGCCTCAGGTTCTCAAGTCGTGTAAGATCCAGGAAAGCATCGGAAAGAGGTACTGTTGTTAAAGCCTCACCGGTTACGAAGAGGGTCGAGAAATTCCTTCATCGGAGCATCATTGTTGAACGATTGGTGGACATGACGGAGACGGGTCAGTGGGGCTATGTGGAGATCATCGCAAAGGGCTCTATGGGAACAACAGTCTCATCACTCGGCAACTATGTTGAACCAGTCATTGCTGAGTTCTATGCTGGTCTTCCTGTCACAAAGGTTGAAGCAGATGCAGAGGAAATTGAGGTGAAGGTTCGTGGTCATCTCGATCACTTCTCCCCGACAATGATCAATGAGGTTCTGAATCTCAAACCACTAGATAAAGATGAAGTGGATGAAGAGACTGCTCTTGATGGCATCTCGAAGTCTGAATTGGCTGAGTTTCTCACTGAAGGAACTCGAAAGGAATGGGAAAATCTGACTACGGCTGATCTTTCTTCTCGTTATGGCGCTCTCATGATCATTGCTGCGCACAACTGGATTCCGTCTACACACAAGACTCATGTCTCTATTGACAGAGCACGCTTAGTCTACAAGATGGCTCAGGGAATCTGCGTTGACATGGGAAGATTAATCTTCAAGCAAGTCATGAATCTTGGTGTGGTTTAGAAGAATGACTCTCGGTGGTTGATCTTCCCTCGCCTGATCATGAGCATTCTCCAGAAACAACATCACGTTTCTCTTTTCTCGGGTGAGAAAGCTCAAGGTCCAGTGGTCTACACGAAAGACAAACGAGTTGGGGAGATATACGAACAACGTGTAGCCAAGGCAAAGGGTAAGGCGAAGGAGGTAGGAGAAGGAAAACTGTCATCTCGATCGCTTCGCATGCCTCCTCATGTGCCATCACCCTCAATAGCTCCAGCTTCAAGCAACAGGACTGGACCGAGACGTTTCGTTGTGCATGACCTTGGATCTGTCTCCATACTTCAGGGTCTACTCACTCAGGAAGATCTCCAAGCCATACTTCAGCAAACAACCCGAGCTCTTCAAGCACTGACTGACATTGTTCAGGATCTGAGTCGCTCTGTTGCAGGTTAGTGACTCTTTCTATATTTGGGACTTATTCTTATATGTGTGTTTTTAACCCATGCGTTCCCAAGCAGGGGGAGAAGATGAGGATTGAGATGAAGAAGGGCTGAGTTTGTGGGGGAGCAACTATTTTTTAATATCGCTTTATGTACTTTTGCGATTGCACCACTTGCTGCAATCGTTTCTATCATATTATTCAGACTGGTCATGGTTTATGGGGGAGTATTTATGTGTGGCTATCTTGTTAAGATGTATTAAATAATTGAACCCAACTATTAGGATAATATAAGTATGCTTTTGGTTGCTCTGAGTTTTGTGAGTTTGGTCTTGGTTCGTTCTTGTTCTTGTGTATTGTATGTTACTTCATCTTAGGTACTTGTGAGACGCAAGGATTAAAAAGGGGGAGAATGAAGATGTATGGTCAAGACGGAGTTGTAGTAGTTCATGAAGTACGACATGAACTACGACATCAGACAAGGACACAAGAGTTGTGCGAGTCGGTGAAAGAGCATTAAAGGAAGATTTAGAGAAGAAGTCAGTATAAAGGAAGTATTGAAGAAGAAGCAATCGAGCTTAGAGATAAGGAAGATTGGCTTATTCGCTGAAGAAGCATATATGGAAAGTTTCCATTAGATAGCTTTTTAGATCTAGGGTTTTCCTCTAAAAATATAAAGAGGAGTCTTTGGCACTGTGTGGCCGGTCAATAGTAAGGTTTGCAAGTAAGGTTTTAGCAATAGTAAGGTTTGCAAGTTCGAATAAGGAGAAGCAAATCATCTAGAGGTTAAGAGCTTGAGTGGTTCATAGACTGCTTCAGGTCTGTGAACAAGTGAGGCTAGTCAACAAGTCAAGGTTTGTCTTGAACTCGTTTGAAAAATTGCTTTTAAGAAGAATTTGTATGTGCTTTTAAAATGATTAATTTAGTCGTATTTGTTGGAAAGATTTGTCTCTGTGTTACTGTGTGTTCTAGTTGGTGTAGCTTGATTATCTTGTGTATAAGACCCAATACGTGCCAAAAGATTATACAAATCTTTTGTGATTAGTGAAAATTATTTGGTCCGCCAGTTAGAAAATGTTAAAAAGCAATCTCGAAAGCTTTTATTGTGCCGCCCGTAATCATTTGAATTCCATAGGATCCAACGTCCACTATTTTTTCTTCCTTTTTCTTTTTTTTTTGTTTTTTTTTTTGTTTAATATAAAAGTATCTCAAACTTACTAAAGAATCAAACTATTTTTTAAGACAAGGTGCATTCCACTTATAAGACTCTTTTTTGGATATGCAAATATGCAAATATTCAAATATAATTTGATTTTACATATCAGGTAAATCGAATTTGAAATATATTAGTATTTCAAATATGTCTTTCTACCACTCGACCACATTACGTGATTATAATTGTTTGCTATATAACTTATTAAACTACAAAGCTATATCTAATTATATAATTAATTATATAAAATAGATGAAATATTTATCTTTTTATGAATAGTTTTACCTAACACATAGCCATAGACATAATTTATCCCAAAACCATATATTGTAATATTTTATAGATATACGATGATGGAAGCAAAAAAAATGAATACAATTTTCTATATGATTATATAATTGTTTTAGGGCATACCACGCACTAGTGTTGTATCAGGTGGGCTTACATACAACCAGAAGTTTCATTAGCTAACTTCCATTGATCCACGCCATGTGTCATATTGAGCATTTAAATGGTCAACCATCTCATATTAACTGCATCACTAAGTAAAACAAAAGAAAAGTAATTATATAATTTATATATATAACACTATGATATTAAGATTTGTGCATGTAAGGAAATTAGAAGTATATTTATGTCTACCTTAATTAATCAAAAAAAAAGTTGTATTACTGTAAAAATAGAATCATATAAAATAATACATCATATATGGAAAGAAGTATAGCGCAAAAATTAAATACATTTTGATTAACAAAAGAAAATTAAATACATCCGGAAAAATAGATAATACAATATATATAAGCGACGATTTATTTCAGTCTATTTCGCCACTTGATTTCTTGTCTAATTGTGGTTCAGCGCAAGTCTTTGATTGAGTTAGGCTTTGAATTTGTTATTTTTAGCCTTTTAAGGATTGCATGTGGGTTTAATTGTAAGAATTTGCTTATATACGGATTTGCTTCATTGACTTGTAGGTGCGTTTGTTGGTTGGGTTTTAGTTTCTCCTTTTAAGGGCTGTGTTTTGGAGATTTCAGTGTGTTCGGCTGGATTTTGTATATCTCTTGTATTTTAACCAGTTTCAATATAAATAAGTTGAGAGAAAAAAAGAAAAAGCTTGACGTTACAAAGAAATATAATAAATAAAAAACAAAAGACAGTGAACCAACACTCGATTTTTTCTATACACGTCTCTCTTTCTCCATCTTCTTCTACCCGTTATAAGAGGAAAACAAAAGCGCAAAAGGCAGAAACAACTCTTGATTTTTCTCTAGACAAATCCATTCTCTCTCAGTCTTTTTCTCTAATTTTCTCTCTCTGTTGTATCTCATCTTAGAAGTTACGACATCGAAAAAAACTCATCATCTCCTTTTCCATGTAAGTTCGTCTTGGTTCGAATCGGGTGATCGATGAACATCGTCCGAGGAGTAACGTGTCCCTTCATGTTCTGCATTTTCTAGGTCAGGTTCCTAAAGTCTCTCTAATTCTACTTCTAAAGCTATTAGAATCCTCCACAGCTTTATAACATATATCTTTTAATTGTTCATGTTCCAGTTCTGCTTATTAGAGATACTCAATTGATAGGCGAATTATTTCCTTTTTGAAGTACAATTAGTTAGCCAAATTAGATAAATAGATCTATCACTTCTTCAGTAGACTTTTTTCTTGTTTAGTTATTATTTTTAATTACAGCGTGGTGTTTTTGCAAAATATTTGTCTACAGGAGTTATACAAAATTTTTGCATAATCCTTTTAATGTTTTTGTCAACAAAAATATATTGTGCGAAATGCGAGAATTGATTCAAGAAGCATTTCCTTTATTTATTTATGGCTCATTTTAATAAATGCGTATTTAAAAAAAAAAAATTTCAGAATACTCTATGGGAGCATAAACCAGCAAAAAAACTAATTAAAGAAGAAAGAAAACAAAATGCCACAAGAATTATTGAGAGGATTAAAGGGTTTGGTGTCCACTAGCAATGGAGATTATGAGCTTGCTCAACGCAAAGCTGAAGAAACAGGTCTGTCTCATCATTGTTTTTTTATAAACTATTTTCATTATAAATATGAAGATAAATCAGATAAAGGAAAAAAGTTGCAGATGGACCATGTATAATTAGCTTTGAGATTCAAAAAATTACGTTGGGTTTGAATTAGAGAAAGTCGTTTTAGAAAATGCTTTATGAAATGACTTTCATTAGAGGGTTGCCTACCACAAGCTTTTAATTATTACTTTATGTTCGGTAGATATACATATACGCAATGGATATATGCAATTCTGGTCACCATGGATATATGCAATTCTGGTCATACATTTCTAAAAAAATTACTATTTTCCAAATCATTATTCTTCTATTTCTGTCTTCCAAGCAAAATTTTGTTTAAGGCATATCCCCTATGTATTAATATTATATAGAGAAATATTTAAAAAATTATAACATGTATATTACATAAAAAAGTGCTTTCATGAGTTGTCAGATAATTAGAATGCCAATTTTGCAAACATGGCGACTTGAGAATCAATTAAAAATTTTGTTAGTCCAAAATTAAATTGTTATGAAATGTTATATTATATAGTATGTCCATTATGAATCATTCATTTATCAAATTGAAATTATTATATATTCTTTCCTTAAATAAAACCTACGGAATTACCTAATGTGATTAATATATATATATGACAATTAATGATTTTAAATAATAAATATTTGTTAATATTCAGTATATTTTCTATCATTTTTGTTTAATTATTTATTATTAAAATAAATTGCACAATTACATTAATCATATAATAAAAATTTATATTTTTTGTATATGTTGTATTTTGAATTTTTCAAAATGAGTATAAATTACTAAAATTGTTAAAAGTCTCACATAAACTTTTGTGATCAATGTTTAATTTTTTTCTACAATAAGATACAGTGATTATAAAATCATATGAATAAATAATTTAATTTTAATAGATGTTTATGTTAATATATATATATATATATATATATATTTCATATCGTTTAAATTAAACTCTATACATCATATGAAAATACATACTTATATTTTGATACATGCGTTGAACATATATTGAAAAGTTAATATTTTGTTACACAAAATTATTCAAACCACTAAACATTCCACATTAAAAAAAATCATTGGTGTAAAATTTTGTTACACAAATATACAAATAATCATAAAATCATATGAGTAGAAACTTCATTTAATAAATATCCATATTAAAGGAATACTATATATCTATGTTAATATCATCAAAATTTAATTATATATCATATACAATAGATAAGATCGATTGTTTTGATTTATTTACCCGAAAATGATTGCGAATAAACAAGAGTGGTCGTTTGATTTATATGTGCACACCAATTTATTACATACTAGTAACTAATTTCTTAGTTATTTAATATATAATTATTATTTTATTATTTCATAATATGCAGAAAAATATAAAATATTTATTCTACACAAGGCACGGAACTTAACCTAAGTATGTATCTATTTAATAATTTTAAATCTTAAACATTTTCTAAATCTCAGGCCAAAACAAAATAACGAAATAAGAATAAACTCAAAAATCAATATTTATATCGAGCAATAACCAAATGAAAAAAATGACACAATAATGAAAAAAATATTGAAGATAGATAGAATTGGCACGTGAACGTAAACTTCTCATAACCAAAATTTAATTTTAAATTGCTAAATCATGATATAAAACCGAGGTGACATAGTTTCACTGTAACCAAATAGTAGACATGAGATTCTTTGGTCTAAACATTAATTCTTATGTCAATACGATATTTCTTAAATAACTTTCGTATAAATTCTGCGCAAGGTGCATGTATTATACTAGTTATTTACGATTTTAGAAGCAAAAATTCTACTTTGGTATGTTGAGTTCTTCATCACATGGAGGCCTTTAACAACCCGGCCTAATAAGATACTTAACCAATATATTGGCCTCTTAAAGTATAATCTGTTGGGCCTTTTTAAAAAGAATTAGTAAAAATGTATTTGGTACCTTGAATACAAATCCAAAAGCTAAGAGAAGGTACCAAGCGGTGGAATGGCTGAGACAGATGGACCAAGGCGCGGCGGCCACACTGGCGGAAAACCCGTCGGAGGAAGAGTTCTGCCTCTCCCTCCGCAACGGCCTCATTCTCTGCAACGTCCTCAACAAAGTCAACCCCGGTTCGGTTCTCAAGGTCCAATTTGTATTCTTACAAAATGCAATGATCAAGGATTGCTATCTTCTTCAAAACATTAAATTAATTTCTGACTTTCATTGTTGAGCTTAGGTGGTGGAGAATCCTGTCACATTGGCTATTCAGTATGCCGAAGGAGCGGCTCAATCCGCAATTCAATATTTTGAGAACATGAGGAACTTTCTTAAAGCTGTAGAGGATATGCAACTTTTGACATTTGGAGCTTCTGATCTTGAAAAGGTTTTTATTACTTCAATTTTTGTTTTGGGATTGGTCCATTTTGTAACATGTTTTAGGATATAAAATGTTGTTTCTCTTTCTTTTTTTTTTTTTTTTGCAGGGAGGTTCATCGAACAAAGTAGTAGATTGCATTTTGTGTCTGAAAGGGTTTTATGAGTGGAAACAAGCAGGTGGAGTTGGAGTGTGGAGGTATGGAGGAACAGTGAGGATAGTCTCTTTACATCCAAAAGTCTCTTCGGCGAGTTTATCTCTTGGTAGCGAAAGCAACACCGATGAGTCTGTGTCTTTGGACGAATCCGAGTCTTCTCAGTATGACCAGCTTCTTGATTTTCTCCACCTCTCTAACGATATTGCAACTGAGGAATCTGAAACTGCAATCTCCCTAGCCTTTCTTTTCGATCATTTCGCGCTTCAGCTTCTAAATGCTTACCTCAAGGAGAGTGATGGGATCAATGATCTACCTTTAAATGAAATGGTAGTTAACATATGACGTTTTATCAAGATGAAAAGGATGATATTTCTTTCAAATTCTTAGATTTTTGGTTTCCTTTTGTAGGTGATCGATACCTTGCTCAACAGGGTAGTCAAGGATTTCTCTGCAATACTTGTATCTCAAGGGACTCAGGTACTACTTACGCTGCTTCAGATTATATTCGAATGTTAAAGACACATTTCTCCAGGGTTCATAGTTAGTTTATGGCATCTTTACTTTGCAGCTGGGTTCGTTTCTAAGGAAGATATTGAAATGTGACAACGGAAATCTATCAAGAACAGAGTTTTTAGAAGCAGTCTTCAGATATCTTCGGCACAGAAAAGATTTGGTGTCGAAGGAGTTTTCAAAGTTTTGTACGTGTGGTGGAAAGCCTGAGATTATAGGATCAAGCGTCCAAGAGTTTTCTCCTAGTCATGCAGAAGCTATTGGTCTTCAACAGAAAGAGCTGGAGGTAATGAATTTAATTTTCTAGTGATGCAAAGACCCATATCTTTTATTTGCATTCATGTTTACAGGATGGATTCATTTCTTCATTGAACCTCACTCATGTAGGATGTAAAATCAAATTACATGGAAACAAGATGCCAAGTTGAACAAATGCAGTCAGAATGGCATGAAGAACTTCAAAGGATAGGTTATCTATTTTCTCTTTACCCAAATTTCATCTTCTCAGTAATTTATGATCACGTAGTAAGATCTCCATCACACTCTATGGCAGTCCATCACGTCAAGGCCATTGAAGTTACATCTTCTTCTTACCACAAGGTTCTGGAGGAAAACCGCTTACTTTACAATGAGGTCCAAGATCTTAAAGGTGCCACCACCACCTATTACATTCCTTGCATTTGATTTTTTTTTTTTTTTACTACTTTCTAATGTGTTGAGTTGTGTTATCGATGTACTATAGGAACCATAAGAGTATACTGCAGAGTCAGACCTTTCTTACAAGGAACAACAGATATGCAATCAACCGTGGATTATATTGGAGAAAATGGCAATATTATGATTGTCAATCCTTTTAAGCAGGAAAAAGATTCAAGGAAAATATTTGCCTTCAACAAAGTTTTTGGACAGAACGTTTCACAAGGTATACTACTTTCATGATGCTTCTTGTATCTATTGTCTATTACACTGATCAATGGTTTTTTACTTTCCAGAGCAAATATACATTGACACTCAGCCCGTAATAAGGTCTGTCCTTGATGGATTCAATGTTTGCATCTTCGCGTATGGACAAACTGGTTCAGGGAAAACATATACAATGGTATCATCTATATCTATCTGCTTCCCCGTACATTGTCAGGGATGCCGTATCTATAGTATTACCATCTTCCCTTGCAGAGTGGGCCAGATCTGATGACTGAGACAACTTGGGGCGTGAACTACAGAGCTCTACGTGATCTCTTCCAGCTTTCAAATGCAAGAACACATGTGGTGGCTTATGAAATTGGAGTACAAATGATTGAAATATACAATGAACAAGTTAGAGATCTACTAGTCAGTGATGGTTCTTCCAGAAGATATCCTTTCATATAGTTTAAAAATGAAAAGTTGTATTGAATTGTCTACATTACTCTCTTCGAGTTTTTTTCTTAACCAGTTTCTCACGTTAGACATACGCAATAATTCTCAACTCAATGGACTTAATGTACCTGACGCAAGCCTGGTTCCGGTTTCTAGTACTCGAGATGTTCTTGATTTGATGAGGATTGGCCAAAAGAACCGAGCAGTGGGCGCCACTGCTCTAAATGAGAGAAGCAGCCGTTCCCACAGGTATCAAAGCTCTAAACTTATCCTATGATTATTATGTAATGGTCGTTGAACTGCTGAATAATTCCTCTGCAGTGTCTTGACCGTTCACGTCCAAGGAAAAGAGTTAGCCACAGGATCCATTTTAAGAGGCTGCCTTCATCTAGTGGATTTGGCTGGAAGTGAAAGAGTAGAGAAATCCGAAGCTGTGGGAGAGAGACTCAAAGAAGCTCAACACATAAACAAATCCTTGTCTGCACTAGGAGATGTTATTTCAGCACTTGCACAAAAGAGTTCACACGTTCCCTACAGAAACAGCAAGCTTACACAAGTTCTACAGGATTCCTTGGGTATAAACACTAATACAAGGCTTTTGTTTTCATTATCTGGAAGTTTCATCTCTCATATATATTAGTATGAACTTTATGTGCAGGTGGGCAAGCCAAAACTTTAATGTTTGTGCATATTAACCCTGAAGTTAACGCGGTAGGAGAGACTATAAGCACCCTTAAGTTTGCTCAAAGGGTTTCGTCCATTGAACTTGGAGCAGCTCGTTCAAACAAGGAAACTGGCGAAATTCGTGATCTTAAAGATGAGGTCTCAATAGCACCTGGTTCATTCTCGTTGCACTTATAGTAACTTTATATGTTGTGAAACACTCTTTCTTTCCACATTTGTAGATATCAAGCCTCAAATCAGCACTGGAGAAGAAAGAAGCAGAGCTTGAACAAGTGCGAGCCGGTGGCATCCGGGCCACAACTGAATGTCAGAAATCAAGAACAGTTTCTCCTTTTCATATCCCAAGAACAAAGGCTGATGCAAGTCCACAGCCAAGTGAAAGTATGAGAAACTACGAGGTAAAACTCACGCAAAGACTGAATTGTTATTGTTAGTTAAAAGAGACTATGATCTAATCAGTTTGGTGAACTTTGATTTACAGACAAGAAGTTGCTCAAGTGGCAAGCAGAGAAAGGCAGGGTTTACATCTGCAATAAGAAACAGAGAAGCAAGCCCAAAGATGCCAAATCTAGCAGAAGAGAGGTTAGATCCGAGATCACCATCGCCTACGAGTAGGAGGTCATTATCTACAGATAGAGGATCTTCCATCAAAAGTAGGAACAAGCCCGAGGTTACTCAGAACCTTCCGGTTTCAAGAACACCTTTTCCAGCTAGAGTACCAGTAGCCAAATCCTTTGCAACCGTTCCATTAAACCCATCAGGAGAAAACAGGCTGCGTATAGATAACACATCAGAGACATTACACAGTCATCAGAAGTTAAGCGCTCGAAAGCTCTTCCCTGAGGTTGATGAGCAACATATGAGGCATGCACTAAACATACGTCAAGGTGGTGTTAAGAAGACCAAAGCAGAGAGCATTAAAGCCAAGGGTAAGCAGCCATCGCCAGCTAGGTTTCAGAAACTTGACGTTGGGATCAGTTTACGTTCTGAGGCAGATTCTCAAGTAAAGACTGGAAGTTATTTGGGGAACAACCCCAATGTGATGCACTCAAGATTCCAAAATTTTGACGTTGGCATCAGCTTGTTCTCTGATCTCTGTGCCGGTGACAAATCAGATTCAACAACACTCAAGACTGATTCCTCGGAGACAGACAACGAGCATGTACTCTTTGAACCACCTTTACGATTGAAGAACGTACAAAGAAATTTCATCAGAAACTCCCAGAACCACAAACTTAGGTTACTATAAAACTCCACAAGATCTTTTCATTACGTACAATCACAACAATTGTTGACTTCATTTCGTTATACCATGCAGGACGATCTATGCTCACGAGGACCCTTCACTCGTGAATAAACTTGATGACAAGCCTTCGAAGGGTAATAGTAATATATCTATGCCTGAGTTCAGGAGAAGTCGTTCAACGAATCACGGAAGGTTTCCATAGAAATGTTCCAAGCTTGTCTCATAAAATCCATATCACACATTATATATGCATCATTTGTACAGAGAGTTCGACGTTGAGTTTTATTTTTTCTTTGGGGTTTTGTCGTGTCTTTCACTCCATAGTTGTGATTTGAGATTGAACCGTTTTATCATATGAACGAGTGTCCTCTGTAGAAAACATATTTGTTCTACTCAAGGCTGTTTACCCTTTACATTGTTCATTTCAATTGTTGTAAGAGTAATCAATGGGTGATTAAATAATATTTGCACACTCAAAAGTTTTGGAACATTACAACAATCATTATATATTTTAAACCTGCAAATAGTTCGCTAGGAAATTTCCTCATAACGGTTTTTGTCACATAGGACTCATCATATACAATACATATCTAAGTAAACCTCACCATACATATCTCTATGCAAATCATAATATTAAAAGATGTTAATGCTTATGGTGCTGTGTATAAATGTAGTCTAAGTGAGATTCCGTCATCATCCTTCTCCTCAGGCATTCTTCATCTCCTTCTCCGCAATATTCCATCCCCATCAATTTCTATCATTAATTATAATTAGAAAACAAAATTACACAGGTTAATAATATATATTATCCCAGGCTTCATATAATCTACAATTTACTTTATATTATGTTCGATAACTCTATAAGTTTGAAATTAGGAGAAAATAATGCACCATATTTCTCATTTTTTATTTTGTAAAGCATAAAAATAAAAAAAATTAAATCACAGGCAGATGTTAAATATAAATTTCGTTTTGAATCCTAATTTTGATTTTTTCTTTTATTAACCGGAAGGTGATCTGGCCCTTACGCCATGTCTCGGTATCTCTCCAAGCTGGGCGCAGCAGTTGGTAATACCAATACGAGACATGGCGTAAACCCGTCCACACCCTCTCCCAACAAAAATCGAACTAGAAACACAAATGAAACCGATTTTAAGTCCTTAACCACTGGCTCAATGCAGCATTGGTAGCCTAATTTTGCTTTAGGAATGTAAAATATAGGCAATATTTTTTATCAACTGCAAACGTTTTCTTGGCATGCATCTGAAAATAGTTGTGAATTTTTAGCGTAGTTCAGGTGGTTTTTAGAAAGTTATAGCAAAATAAAAAAAAGAAAAATATAGTTTCTATAAGTTTGACATGGAGAGTACTAGGCCTGGGCATAATATCCGTAATCCGAAATCCAAACCAAACCCGAACCGAAAAACCCGATCCGTATCCGGTCCAAAATGTAAAAAATATCCAAACTCGAAATGTTATTAACCGAACACGAACGGGTAACCCGAAAAAACGAAAAAACCAAAAAATACTAAAAGATATCCGAAGAAACCGATCCGAATGTCCTAAATAATATACAATATAATTATATAAAATGAATACATACTTCAAATATTCAATTTCATATTTATTTTGATACGTTATCTAACAATAAGTATTTAAAATATAAATAACTACCTTAAATACTTAATTATATATAAATAAATATATATTTCTTATGTTTTAACTTTAAATTTTAGATTTTATTTCAGGTATATCCGAACCGATCTGATATAACCCGAATCCGAATGATATATGATTACTTTATGGGTTCTATGATGTGATACAAAACCAATCCGAACCCGATGTGTTATATCCGAACCTGACCTGTAGTTGCAAATTTACTAGAATGGGACTTATGAAGTATTATAAAAAAAAAACCGAAATCCGAAAAACCCGATCCGAACGCCAACGGGTACCCCCAGTCAATCCTTTCAAAAAAATAATAATGGGGAAAGGCTATGATGATGGCGTATTGTAGCCGGTAAAAAAATGAAAATTTTGGGAAAAAACAGATAAACTTACATCAACCGAGTCGTCTACTACTGGTATAGCTGAAACTAATGGATTCAGCTCTGGATCCTCTTTTCCTAAATAAATGATTAAGATTTAGCGTTTGATGAAGATTATATATGTATTATTTGATAATCAGAGTGTTCAACGAACCTCTTTGAGTTATAGACGAACTTGTGCAAGAAATTAGTAAGATGAAGAAGAGAACACACACTGTGAGGCACAAGGCTTGCTTCATGTTCTTGGCTGTGAAAGAGAGAGACAAAAGAGAGAAAAAGAAGGAAGAGTGAGAAGCGTTGTGAATTTTGATCCATAGGTGTATACTAAATATAAATACATAATCTATCTAAAATTAAATATTTTATAAAAAAGTTTTTTTTTTTTTTCAAATGCTCGTGATACCTTGAAGTACGATGGACAATTATAAAACAGAGAGTACCTGATGTTAGCAAATGGAATGTGTAACTAAATTTGCAACATAAGATTCGATCGATAAAATTTAATCATATCAACCAGAAAATGTAAAAATCGAACCAAAACACAAGACTATTTTTTTTTTTCAATTTGAGAAATTTTTTTTTTTTTTGTCGACGGTTAATTATGCTATTACAAACTATGAGAAATATTACAAAATGATTCTATAGCCGGCAATTCTATATGCTTTATGAGGATTCACGTCTGGCTGTATCATCCTGAGCCGTCCTATGAGATTCATTTCTGACGGTACTCCTTGCGCCATTCCGAAGATCTCCTATATGTTTTTCTCCGTAAATCTGCATAATTCGTTTTTGATGAGATTCGAAACCCAGACCTCCTGGTGTAGAAACATTAATGAACCATTAGTCAAACCAGTAAGGGGTTTCCAATTCCATTTTGCCACTGATTTTTATAGTTAACACAATGTACCAAAACTTTTCCATAAAAACGACTTATTTACCTTTGTTACAAAAAATCGGTTTGTTTTATTATTTTATACACAGATCACATAGTGTGAAATTAAATAATGTTAAATAAAATATGATTGAGATAAATTATTCTGAGTACAAATGAAGGGGGACAAGGAAATCTTTTGCAGTATCTTCAATCATTAGAATTGGTATAATATATTATTAAAAAAACTTTCTCTCGATAAGCGATGGAAAATGCGATCTAGGGTTTTATGGCTTCGCGGTGGTGGGATCCCGGCGATCTCGGTGTTTGCGGAGAGTTTTCTTCTAGGGAGGGCTTTGGCTTGGCGGGTTGGAAAGTCGTTTTGATTCTCCGATGGTTTGGATTGAAAAGGGATAAGGGAATAAGGGAAAGGTTAAGGAATCACAGGATTATAAGAGATCTACTTGCGATTTTGATTTTCATCAAGACGGTATCGCAGAGTAGGGAAGGTAATATTTCTGGAGATTGTCAATCTACAGATTTTGGCTTTCTTATGGAGATCGGAGGAATCAATTACAGATTGGTTTCAATTAAAGTTTTAGGAATATTCGTTTGGGTTTTTGGTTGTGAAGTATCGCAGAAGATTTTGTTTTGTCAATCTCTTCCTGGAATGGTGATGATCAAATCTTTTCACAGATGCTACGCTCTTCCTTGGAGCTATTATATAAGGATTCTTGGGGTGTCTTATTGCAGCATAACACCCGCTTCGATATTTATCAGTTATAAGTCTCAAGCTTTTGATCCCAGTTGTTGTACTATGACGCAGAGCCTTCTGTTGGGGAATGCGGGGGTTTCAAACAACGGGGAGGGTACTAGGAAAAGGCTGAAGATCTCGGTGCCTCATTTCGACAATTTTGCCTTAATCAAGACGTACTCAAAAATGTTGGTGGGCAGGTGCATGAACCCGGAGGAGCAAGATATGATGGCGCTGCTTACGAATCTCCCGAAGATTTGGAAGCTGTAGGAGAAAATTGCGGGAGTTGATCTGGGTATGGTATGTTCCAATTTGATTTTGAGAAGGAAGAGGACATTGATGGGGTGCTGAAGATGCAACCGTATCACTTTGACTACTGGATGCTCTTCGTTGCTCGCTGGCAGCCGAGGAAGCCGCAGCGTTACCCGTCGGAGATCACCTT